>NC_135537.1:174615061-175215061 GCF_045843805.1 Urocitellus parryii | reverse complement strand
CCTTCCATCCTACCTAGCAGCCAGGTGAACAGAGGTAAGGTTGGGTTTGCCCAGGAAGCACAGTGACTCCTCTGTAGCAGTGACATGCCAGTGGCTCCCTCTGGGAGCAAGTGCAGAGGAGTGGCTGCCACCGCGGACAGCTAATATCATCTGAGCTTCAATGGTCCGTGGGAATCATAAATTGGCCTTACTTGAAGCCACCAACCTGGCAATCAGTTTCATGGCAATAGCCAGCCTTTATGCCCAATAACAGATCACTATACAGACAAAAGGAATGATACAAAGAATCTAAACAAAACAGCAGCCTCAGGTATGTTTAAAATAGGCCAGATAATTAATTAGCCAATCAGAAATAAGGTCAATTTTTCTTTAATTTTGTGAGATGGGAGAAAATGTTCAAAGCTATTCTCTGGATTTTAGCATTCATCTTTTTAAAGTTTATCAGCTTCACTGTGATGTTGTTTAAATACCATAAACTTGGCTGTTCTATATGTAAACTTCAATAAAGTTTAGTGTATTGAGAGTTGTGCAGCCATCACAACAATCTAATTTTAGAACAGTTTCAACACCTAAGATACCCTGTACCCACTTAGATATGTTCTTGATCCCTTCTCTCAGCAACTACAAATCTACTTTCTGTCTCTAGTTACTTTCTATTGGAATATTCAAATAAGTAGGATCATACAATATGCATTTATCTGAGTCTAATCTTTATCATTGTATTTTTTTTCTGGAATATGAAAATTTATTACTATTGTTTTCATCAGCAAAATTTATGATCTTGGTCTTTCCTTCTTGCCTTTGTATAGGGCCAAAAGGGAGACATTGGCTGTTAATCTTTATCATTGTAGAGAGGTGGAAAATAGGATTACAATGAGACAAAGATACACACACACATATATATACACGCACATATATATGTATATTTAAATAAAAACAGCAGTTTAGGATTTTTCATAGCAGTTATTTCAGAAGAAATTAAACTCACAGTTGTTAGAAAAGTTAGCATGAGTGAGGTCAATGTGGTCTTATTTGCAACATACAAAACCACCCATATCACAAACAAGACTACACATAAATATATACAAACACAGCCCTCTTTGGTTATGTTGGGATTCAGCTCACAAGTTTGCCAAAGATGAGGCAAACAATCTTTATACAGAGAACCAATCTGTAGCCAGAATGTGTGCTAGATAGGGAACATGATCTTTGGAATAAAAAAAAAGATAAGAAAGACAAAAAATGTTTTTTGTCCAAAAACACCCTAGAGTTTTGTTCCACACTTATTCCAAATTCATCCTTTCCATCCTCCACTGCTTCTGTAGAGAAAAGAGGCATCTAATATTTGCTGCCATGGAAAGTTTGGACAAACCTTTGGAAAAAGACATATCTAGACAAAAACTCAATCAATCCAGATGAGTTCAAATCACTTTAACATAAAAGATGGCACTCAACTCAGCCTCCCTGGTTTAGGTAACCCAGATCTGACTTGCTCCTCAAACACTCAAACAACACACGACAAACTGACACGTAAGTTTGCCCCAACTTCTATGGCCGACATTCTGGAGCGACTCCAAAGGGTCTTCACAAATACAACTTGTAGTTCCTGGACCTTACCCAGTGCAACCTATTTTATAAAGAAACCCTTGAACATCTAAATCATTTCTGAAAACATCTCTGCCTTAGATAAAACAGCTCACTGAAGGCAGAAGAAAGAGAATCGGACGTGAGAATAGAGGAGTCCACCAGGCCAGGCAAACCTCTGCACGCCCCTGTGGAAATGGAAGCCCGCATGAAATCCCATGGCAAAGGAAGAGCTTGTAAAGTTCAACTCACATATTCCACCCCAACCCATTAAATCGCCCTGTTTAATAGTAGCGAGGAGTGGCTCCAGGTGGTGTCAAGTATCAAAGGTCCTGGTCCTTGTGACCCCTGTGATGACAGACCGAGAGCTTTGCCTTCGTTGCTGGGCCTTAGTTAAACATGCTGATGAAAGATGCACCTGGAGCTCTTTGGTCCATCGGCCCCCATATTTCATCTGAACTTCCTGGTTCAAACGCAGGAGGCCCGTCCTTGACCATCTCTGAGTGTCCCGATGCTGTATTAATGGAAGAACACGTATCTGTACGCTAACCTAATATTGAACATGCGTAGGAACCATTGGCAGCGATGAGACGTTTACACTGACCATGGAACAGTGGAGAAAATAAATTTTTTTCTTGCTTCCCCACATATGGTTCCACTTTCATGGTTCTGTCGGTTTCCCGGGTTAATGACGTCCCACCATATGCCCAAGAGCAAAGAGTGATGGGACTGACATGCGGCCCAAACAGCCCGAAACAAGCTGCATCGTGTGTCCTCAGCCATAAAATGCCATTCAAGTGACCCTGGACGCTGACATCTGCCCACATGTTGTACACATTTGGGGCCAAGTTGCCCATTTGCTCCTTTTCTGATCTCAATGTAAATATTATACATGAAAACACTGACGAGTCCAGTCTTCTTTCTTTTTTAAGAGGCCAGCAAAAGGCCAGGTTGGCTAGGTACCAGTCACAGCTCTACTTGTAAGGGTGGCTTTGTGATTCTTTCAATGTGTCTTGATAAATTATATGCTTTGCTTCAAACCAATTAAATCCCCATAATTGACATGAAAACTTATATGCGATTTTTTTTTCCCATGGAAGTTAAAATAACCCTTTGAATATGGTGTGACCCTTGCAAGTCAGAAATAGGCCATCCAATCAATGATTTTGGATCCTGGTTCATCTCTATTTTGATTTTATTCAGTTTCCCTCCTGATAGCCAGAGTTATATCATGGGACCCCCAGGATATAGTAAGCAAGGAAGGAAACATAGAGTTGTACAAGATCTTAAAGTTGGTACCCCCCAAAAAAGAAAATTCTGCCTAGGTAATGTCGCTGGTATTTTCCTCTTTCCTTCTCCAAAGACAGCTATTTTCTCATCCGTGAGAAGCAAGACAGTCATACCTAAAATCCTGAGTTCATATACTGCTGTTCACGGTGACTTTGATTCACAAGAGAAATTCTGAAGTTCACATTCAGTCTCTATGCTAAACTGTTTTTGCCTTCCCTTCAATGTTTATATGCTTATTTCATTGTCACCATGTGTTCAAAGAAGAAAATGTGGTGACACAAAGTAATAATAATAACTGAAAAATGAGATTTTTCAAGAAAAGCATGAGTTCACCCATCCTTTTTTTTACTGCACCACAAAATAACTATGGTTTTTCTCTGGGAATTATGCAAATCATGTGCGTCTGTTTGTCTGCAGAGAAACTGCAAGGGAAGAGGAACATACTTGTAATATATGATCATTCTGCTGTGCTCTGAGCTTCTTAGAAGGGGAGTTGGTTTGGAGCCCATGTATATGGTAGCTTCTTCAATGTAAAATCCAGTTCTTCACAAACAAACTAGTTTTAGTACTTATCAATATGATCACACAATACAGCTAAAGTTGTTTTACTGCTGTGCATGTCTGAGTGGGCTAACTGTTGAGTAACACATAATAAGAGCAACAGAAAACAGAAGGTGACAGCTAGTTTTGTTTTCTTTCCCATTCTGTACTTGAACATTAACCAAGGGAGGGGATGGGTACCTTCCAAGACCCAAGGTGGATGCCTAAAACCACAGACACTACCCTACCCTGTATAATTTTTTTTTCTATACCTACATACCTACGATAAAATTTAATTTATAAATAAGACACATTAAAATACTAATAATAATAACTAATAATAAAACAAAACAATTATAACTCTAGTAAAGGTTAGTAAAGGTGAAGGTAGTCTCTATTTCTGGACTTTTCCATTTAATATTTTCTGGTCACAGTTGACGACAGGTAACTGAAATTGCAAAAAGCAGAACCAGAGATCAGGGGCCACAGTCATACAGGAGTCTCTACCAGGACTTTTAAGGTCTCCTGTGCCTTCAGTCCTCGCTTCTCCTCTTAACCCCCTTCACTCACAGCTCCTTTGGATTACTTCCACTGCAACGTACACTGCCTCAAAGTTCTTTGTACAAACCAAGCCCATATAGCTTTGGGGCATGGCGGCCATGTGCCTTCTTCCTGGAATGCTCTGCTCCACTGTCTTTATGGGACTGAGTAGGCCTGAATCAGGTGTCACCATCTGAAATGGACTTTGCTTCACTACGTGAATACAGTGGCCACCTACTCACTACTCTCTGTCTCCTTCCTTCCTAATTTGGTTCCCTTTAAACTGCTTTTTCTTAGCACGTTTTTTTTTTTTTTTTTGGACATCAGGAAGCAGGACTTTATTCTGTAATATGGAGGAAACAGGCTTTGCCTACCTGCCAGACATAAATAGCACTTATTATGTTGATTTTTTTCACATCTTTTTCTATATACTTTCAGTCTTATTTCCCCACTAGGAAGAAAGTACCACAAAGAAATGACACCTAGTTCATAGTCTTATTCTATTGCATATTTGTATCGTTAGTACTGTGACATGGACACCAGTTACATGTCAGTTTTAATAATTTAACTGGCTTTTGTATACCCTTCAGTAGATAGTATCCATCTGGTATGAGATTTAAATGTTCTTTTGCTCAAATGTACTAACTTTTAATGCATTCTGCAGAGGAAAAAATCAAAACATGTTATTTTCATATATTGATATGATGGTTCATTATACATAATGCAAAAAGATCTGCATGTGTGAAATTGTCATCAGGATACTGTATTTTTTAATTTTCTTAATTCAAAAAATGTTTCCAATACATGCCAGGCATTATGCCAGTAAATCATGCACTGTACATAATTTTTTTTAATAAAGGAACTAACAGCATAGCATATATGGTGGTCCCATAGGATTTTAATTGAACTGAGGACTTCCTGCCATCTAGCAACTTAGTAGCCATAGTATGTCACAGAGCTAAGCACTAATCACCATTTGTGGCAGGTATGGGTATAAAAAAACCCACTGTACTGTGCTATTGTTGTATAAAAGAAGAGCACTACAATCATCTATATTCTTAATAAATGATAATGATAAGAAGTGACTATGTTACTGGTTTAAGTATTCACTATCACATATTTTTATATTATTATTTTAGAGAATATGCCTTCTCCTTATGTGAATGGTTCACTACAAAACAGTATGCAGCATCACACCCGCGACCACCTCACGCTTCTTTACTGCTTTTCTTGATGGTAGCAAGAGGCCACACTGAGCAACTGATCTATATTATCTAGATGTATGTGAGTAAACTCCAAGATGTTGACACAATGATAAAATCACCTAATGATACATCTCTTAGGACATTCCCTATTTTAAGCAATGAAGGACCATACTTCAATTCCTCTTCAATTGAAATTTCTAGGACACAAATGGCTTCTACCTGCATTCTGCAGAGGAAAAAATCAAAACAAGAAAAAAAGGAAAAAAAAAAAAAAAGAAAACTGGAATGGAAACCCAAGTAAATTCTGGGCACCACAAGGCACCCTATTGCTTTCTGTGCTTCATCCCATGATTCAACCTCGGATGGGTGACAGGTGGGGAGGGGGTGGGTGGAATGTTGTGACAAAAGTAAGAAATATTCAGACAATGAAATAACGCATCTTCCACCTTGGAGTTCATAACTGACCCAAGAATGCACAGATAGCTTTACTTAGGCAATGGCCACCAAAAACAAATGGAAGGGTCATTTGGGCTGTGCTTTGGAAAATGGACAGGAAAAGGGGCAACCTCAGGGGACCAGTTAGAAGGCTGATATAGCAATCTGACTTAGAGATGATTTTAACATGACGAGGGAATAGCTGCAGAGATTGAACATTCGAGATGATAGTCAGATGGCAAAATGAACAGAATGGTGTGAGATGATGTCCAGGTCATATCTAGGTCCCTGACTTCAGTGAGGCGACAGGCAGGAGAATGCTGATGTCCAAAGCAAACTTCTTTAATGAGAGAAATGGTATAGACCTCTGTTGCTCAGTACTACATGCATGTGACTGTTGAGCTCCTGCAATGGGGCTCGGGAGACTAAGAAGTCAAATTTTTAAATGTTTTATTTTTAATTCATTTAAATCCAAATGTACACATATGGCTAGCAGCTACCATAATGAACAATTTAAGATGGAGTGAAACGACTAGTATATTAAAATTGATTATGGCAAAACTGATCAGAAAATAATGCAGAGTCATTAGAGTCCCCCGTAACCTCCATTCATTTATTCTTCTCTCTCTCTCTCTCTCTCAATAACTACAGCCACTTTTGTTTCTGTATCTATACCTTCCTCATGCAGCCTATAGATTGTGGGCAGGGTTAATTCTATTCCTAATTCAAAACTCAAATCATATTCTGCTACCTGCAATACACAGAAGCTTAACTGATATAAAGAATCCAAATTTATAATATCCAAGGTGAAACAAATCTCTGGAGTTGTGGAATGAAGTAGAAGATCAATAAAGATGAAAAAAATCAAGCATTTGGGGGAACCGGAAAGTTAAAGATGGGAGGGTCTGGGGTGCAGGAGAAATCACGAGGTAGGTGACATATATTTAGAAAAGGGATGTGTTGAATGAGATTTCCATAAGCATGCAATGGAGCAGCTGTGGGTATCGCAGATTTCCATCTCGCTTCCCTCTGTGCTTGCCTCCTCTGCTTCTTCAACGTAAGCTTTTGGAAGGATTCAAGATAGCTTTAGCGGTATAAAAGAAAGACAAAGAATCCTACTAAACATGGAGGCAAGGGGAAATGAAGCTTGGGAACATAAGATGAGCCCAGAGACAAGGTCAATACCCAAAATGTGTTCTAGATCATCCAGGAGAGTTGTCAGAGCTAAGCTGCGTATTTGGCGCTTAGTTTGTATTCACACAAGGATTCAGTCTTTGGATATTCTATCTCTGTAGGAATCTTTCATAAAGTTGTTGACCAGTTCAGTAAGTCGAGCTCTCCTTTAAATACTAGTTTTTGTTAGGTGCCCAAGGTCATGGAACTAGTGATAGAGGCAGATTTTGGAGAGAAGGTTCCACATTCCCAGGCCTGCAGGTTTCTAATTAGACCATGTGGCGTCCCAAACACAGAGTGAATTCATGTTAGGCAAATTCACGTTAGGCATCCTTTTTCCTGGGCTGCAAGGTCACAGGAAAACCAAAAAGCTGCTGTTCGTGACTCTGAACGCTGGTAACTGACGATGGCAAAGAGCCTGACAGGCAGACCCGGCCCATGATGGACCACGTCTGGGCAGAGTGACCTAGGAAAGGAAGTGCTCCTGCCCAGCGGCTGGTCTCCAGAGAGGCCCTGTGCTAAGGCAGCCCACTTCTACATGTCAGGATGAAGGTGGTCTGGCAGAGGCACCACGCACGGGGAAATGGGACTCGCCGGTCCCTGCCGGAACTGGTCAATTTGTGTCCTTGGTGGTTGAAAGATAAACATCTGGCCACATCCTGTCCAGGAGAAATCTCTTCTCTCTGTGCCTCAGTTCACCTCTCTACCCAGGTCAAGCCTGTCAATCTGAAATCCTGGTGAAGTCCAATTCCCATCTCATTCAAGAATCCCGTGTCCAAGTGAGAAAAACAACTCGCTGCAGACTTCTTAGTGTGCCAGGCACCAAAGCCGCCATTTTCCTCCTCATCTATTTATAGACGTGTTCTTCCACACGTGGATGGTTTCCGGGAGAAGAGGGGGAGCTTCAGCAGAGACACAGGGTTTCTGAGGAACACCCAGTGTTTGAGGTAGACAAAGCACAAACGCAAGAGAGCCACTGTTTTCTCCTGCTCCAATGAGTCTTCTTTAGGAATTTTAAGACGGAAGCATGGTGGAGCTTCAGAGCAGTGGCAACTCCCACATTTCTTCAGACAACCGTCCTTCAGCTTCATTGGGGTTTCAGTTTCTTTAGTAAAAGCTAAGGATGCATCCTACTGATGAACATGAAGCTGCTCATACCACACAGTGTCATGGGATATTTTGGAGGGGACTAAGAAGCCCCTTGGGGAAATCGTGCGTGGAGCACAAGGGGCCCATGAATTCCAAGTAAAAAACTTCATTTTGGTGTGGCTCCTTGGATGGTTTGGGCCATATCCAAGGAAAGGCTCAAAGAAAAGACTTTTGAAAAGACACTAGGATCCTCATATATACACCTAAGGCTCTTCTGGATCACGTGACTTCCCACCAATTACCCTGAGTGGGTTTTCTGGGTGTAATTGGGGATGACAATGTTCGCCCTGCCCATCTCATTTGGTGTGAGGATCTCATGAGAAATACTTGACATTTTCTATACAGATTGGGAAGAACAAGATCTTGATAGCAAGAGACAAGATATGAGCCTACAGAGGTGTGAAGTTCATTTATGGCACGTTTCTTACCCTTGCCGTACTATTCCTTTCCTCCTTGGGAAGGTGCCAACCACCCGCCTATCTCTGATTCCTTCTACCCAGGTGAGTTCCCAGTACACGTACCAGGCTCCGGACCTTCGCTGGCAACTTCTACCATCTCCATTGCATGTGTCCTGAGTCTGACTTGATGTAAAAGGGAGCTTTCAAATATCCTAGTCAGAAATCCTTTGTGAACGATGAGATTACGAACTAGAATGGACATTAACAATTATTTATAAATTAAACAAATTGGTGTCAAAGTGTAATAATTGTGAATTCTCCATTCTCTTCCTTCTGTCATGCACATATGACTATCTATGATAATATAAAGCAGAAGTTCTTGAACAGAGAAACACAAGGCGTAGTTTATCCCTCCATTGGATCATTACGTATGAGTGTGGGCCTAGACACAAAGCTGCCCGCCCTATCGTCCAGGACCTTACTGTTAGTGCACATGGTTTCATGACTTCCTACAAAAAAGGGGGGAATCTCCACTCTTTCTTCAGGTTCATATTTATAAATACGGGTCTAGCCTGCATTTTTTTGAACAAAATCATATATTATAGTAATTATTAACATTGAATAAGGAGGTCCATATCCTGAACACGCAGCCCTTTGTGTCCATTCTTCTGCACAGGACGCGTCAACCACAGCAGGACACAACGGTAAGAGGGCTGGCTTTCCCCTGGGTGAGGGGAAGCTGGCCTCACGGAGTGGGGGCGGGGGCAGAGGAAGGAGAAGGCTCCATTCATGATGACAGGATTTGAGGTTCAGGGAACCCCACACACCAAGGCACTTCTACCCCCAGGTGCACACTGGCTCCTAGGAAGTGCATGATTTATAGGGTCCTTGAGACAGACAGGGGTGGAAGTGACCAGAGAACTCTGGGATTATGTCTAGACAGGGCAGTGTCCAAGGAAGCCAGCACTCTCCTTAAGTTAACCTGGGGTTGCTTTGGCAAATTTCCTTTTTTTCTTTTCTCTTTGTTATTTTTTCCCAGGGGGGAAATGAAGAGTTTGTTTTGGTCTGTGACAAAACCCATAACCATTGGGATATGGGTGAAGAAGGAGCAGGCCCCATCAGATTCCCACCATTTTTAGATGCCACCACCCTGGGGCTCATTTCTTATTTCCATCCCACGGGGGAGGAACCACAGAGGCCAGGTGAAAGGAGAAGGGTGAAAACAGGGTCTTTTCTGGCGTCCAATGGAGACGCGAAGGCCAAGGAAACATTGCTTTATCGATGGTCATGGCGGGCGGTGTCCTGTGACCTGGACACGCTGTCACTCCTGTGAGCCACGGAGGGGACTGTGTTAATCTTATGACATCCTGAACAGTCCTTACTGGGGAACCCCAGCTTTAAGTTCAGCATGTTGCTCTTTCCCCCAGGCCACAGGGAGATGAAGAAATGCCATGTGTGCAGTTATAGTGGGGCCGTCGGAGCCGCTCCATTTAAGTGGGGCTGCTTTCCCCCGCAGCCTCACATCTTCCTCCGTGGACGGCAGTGATACCACGTCGGCGGAGCCAAAACTCTTTAAAAGCATTTTCAAGCTACCACTGAAAGGAGAAAACAGCACATTTACATTCATCTTTCTCCGCTTAATGGCATTACCAGAGATGCCTTGTCCCCTTGGGGCCATAAATTGAGACATCACTCAACAGTTGTCCTGGCAAATTTCCCCCAAAAAGGCCACTTATGAAGTGACTAATCGCATAGGAGCCTAATTTACTGAACATTTAAGGCCATTGGGGTGGGGGGATTAGAGGACGATGGACCCGGGATATGATCCATTATGTCCCCAGGCTGAGATTTCATCCCTGCATCCTCTCCAAGGAGACTGGGCCCGTTTTCCTGTCTCATCAAACTGCAGAAATGGTTTCCTAGTTGGGTAAAACTACCATGTTACTAGCTTTAGACTAAGACAGGCAAAAGCCCTGGCCATCCTGGTCTGGAATGGCTATTAACTGCTCCTTGGGCAGGCTGAGTGAGAGCACTAGGGTGCATCTGAGGTCAGAGAGGAAACCAAGATTATATGCATAATGTGATATTCATTCTCTCTGAATGTGAGTACCTCAATGACTTAAGTCAGAGAGTCCTTAGGTCTAAGGCCTGCCCTGTGCCTCAGGAGTCACCATTTTCCTACATGCTTTAGTGTCTGGAAGGGATCTTGTTATAAAGAGAGCTATTAAAACTCATGTTTCTCCATAAATTAATAACGTGAAGTAATGGCTGGGTATAGTGGCCCATGCCTGTAATCCCAGCAACTCAAGAGGCTGAGGCAGGAGGATTACAAGTTCAAAGCCAGCCTCAGCAACTTAGCAAGGCCCTAAGCAACTGAGTGAGACCCTATCTCTAAACAAAATACAAAAACAGGCCGGGGATGTTGCTCAGTGGTTAAGCATGCCTGGTACCAAAAAGAAAAAAAAAAAAAAGAAAATAATATCTGTGATCCTCTTTGGAAGAGAGGAGGGGATGACCTTAACCCCCATCCTCTCAGGTGTCAAATTGATCATGGGGCTTTGCGTTTGCTAACCACCTCCAGGTGCCAACATGCTCTCTCCCCTGGTACCATTTTTAGTCACACGAAGATATGCAGTGATTCAAATCTGATTTTAGAAAGCCAGTGTACTTATTTAGTGATGATGTCCGTCTGCAGTAACTTTCTATCTCTTACAAAGCTCTTGGGAATTTAGGATTGGGGACTATCTGCTAAACTCCAGATTGAAAATGTCAGAAAGAGTCTTGGTTCAGAAAGCATCACCTCACAATCCTGGTTGTGCCACTAGACATCTACATGCTTCCCAGTACGGATTAAGATTGGGTTTACTGGAGCCTTCATAAATCAATTAATACCCCAGGGTGACTCATGGGGTCTATGACACCATCTCTTTAGTAATGGACGGCTCTTTCATTTCAGTTTGAGTTGAGGGAAAGTGCAGCGTGTTCTGTGAGTGAATTCCAGCTACAGAGAAGGGAGAAAAGGAGTGGGGGACTGCAGGGAGGGAATGGCTAATGAGCCGGAGTGCCTATGAGTGTGAAGTCACGTACCGAGTGTTCTGCTGCCAAGAAGAATTAAAAAATGCAAATGCTTTTATGCAGAAGTGACCACGTTATGCAAGACACATTAAAAAAAAATAAAACCCTCCTCTGGTAGTAAAAGGTTCTTGAATGTGAAGTTCTTACAAAATGACTAACTCTAAATGAAGAAAATTGTTGACTGTTTCTGGAGAATACCATCGTTGGTCTTCACGTCTTAATCTCTGACTTACCTCCCTTGGTTAATAGGCTCTATTCAGTTTCACTAAAGACACTTCCAAAGACCTAGAAAACTCATTGCAAAGTTTTTAAACCTATATATAATTTACAAAGGAGTCTAATTACCATGGTAAGTTTAAATTAATGTTAATGTTCCTGAACATGGAATAGAATCAGACAAACGCATGTCTGAATTAACAATCCCGTTTATGGTGGGCAGTGGGGGGAAAGAGTGATTTTGTTCTATCATACGCAAGTTTATTTTATTCAACAAAAATAGCTGGGAAAAAAACGTGAAGGTGAATAAAATCCTATAAAGATCATAGTCCAGAAAAGAGGCACAGATGTCCACAAGGACTGTACCACTTGAGTCGATCTGTGAGGGCACAGGAATAGGAGAGCTCAAGATATCATTTAAAGTAAACATTTTACTTTAAATCGTAAGTATAAATCCAACACAAAACTTACTTAGCAGATGTCAACAGATGAAGGATTTATTGACTGCCCATGCTGAAGCTACTCCGTTAGCAGTCTTTTGATCGATCGCTGGGTTCCTCAGAGCATAAGCTTTGTTGTCTGGGTTTAAATTTGGGCTTCTACTTACTTATTACAGGACCAGGGGCAACTTATTTGAGCAAACTTATTGTTTGGCCTCAGTTTCCTCATCTCTAAACTGCAGCTGTTAATGGTACCACAGGGTCGTTTTAAGTATTCATTGAGTTTTCATGGACACAGAGGATGGAAAAAAAAGTGCTCAAAAGATTAGTTGTGATTGCTATATCATCAGCTCAACCTAAGCATAATAAGTTTTCTCTTTTAAGTATACACAAGAACAGCAATGAGGACCAACCCCAGCAAAACTTAGTAGGGATTCTGAAGGCCGATTCCGAATAAGGTTGAACCCAAGTCGGGTCTGATGCTGAAAGTGAGTCTTCTGGAAGAGGAAAATGGATCCAGACCGGCAATGAGGAGGCCCAAGAATCCCAGGAAACCTCAAGGTGGGATTTGCTCTTGTCTACGGATGGAATAATAGATAAAAGATCCGTTATGGATCTCTTCCTCCCCCTCCCCTATTCTCTTCTGTTTGTCTCCTCCTTTTACAGTATTCTTTGCCCAATTTTTCCTCCTTATCGTCTCAGTGAGGGATTTAAGGACATGATTGCAAGGAACAGTGTTAAACTGAGAGACGTCCAAACAAATTGTCACACCAGTGAGGACAGCGGAGCATGGTATCTCCATGACAGTAGACATGGAGAGGAAGCCACTGAAGCCAATTGATGCAGGAGTTGAGGTCAAGTGATGAGGAAGAATTGAGCCATCAGTAAAATGGTGCAGAAGAGTCTTGTTCGATCACCACCAGGGTTGAGTGTGCTAACAGCCATTCAAGCATCAAGGTCTTTGTGCACGTATGATGGAATTTCCTCACATCCTTTGAGACAAGTAGACAGAGACTTCAATCACCCAAGATACCTAGGATTGAAGTGATTACACAGAGTCATTCTCAGATGTTATTTCAAAGAAAAATGACGTGAGAGCATATTCTTTAGGAATTTCAAGACAAACAGGAATGTAACGTAGTCCCGTGTTTTATCCACCGTCAATTATCAACTTCATCTTTGTGTTTTATCTACATAAAGGCTTTTATTTTTTAAAGGGTAATGGTCCCAATTGGAGATTTATAAGCTGGAAAGAGTTAGGACCTCCACAAAATAGACAGAAGGAGTTGAAGTATTGAGGGCGGATTGAGTTTAAGTGCTTTTAGTGTTTATTTGAGTAAAACAGGTCCACTTTTGGTGCGTTTACCTAATGGCATTTCAGAGGAAGAGTAGAAAGTTTATAGCGGAGAGAAATCTTACTTATTGAGGGATTTGTGTGACAGGCAGTCACCGAATCAGACAAAATAAATTAACAAAAATTTAATTAGCTTGTATCGTTCTTGTCAAAACTGACAACTAAAATATGGAGAAAAGATCATGTTTTCTCCAGAGAACGTTCTAATTTTTTCTTTTGTTTTTTTCTGGTCTGAAAAGAAACTTTGACTTATGCAACTATTTATAGAATTTACATGGGTGGCTGTTTCCTACATTTCAGGAGAGTTCAAGAGTTAAGTCACAAAAGATCAGGGGATGTTCGTTCCCTCCCTGTCCCAGGGCTCACACAGCCACTTGTCCACACTGATGCATCTTAGCAGTGGGGTTTGGTGTCAGATCCAGTCTCTTCTTTAGGGAGTTTCTGAATCAGGACAGCTAGACCCTCTTGCTAGGCTCCATCGACCTGCTTGGTTGCTGTCTCTACTCCCACTGTCCCAGTTTATAAGACTGTGGCCATATAAACTGACTTGGGGCTGCCGCCAGGAGCTGATCTGTAGAAGCCCGTCGATTCTGACACCATCACTTTTGTTAGGGTCTGGATGTGAGGTGTTCCCTGAAAGTTCATGTGTGAGACGATGCAAGAAGGTTCGGAGGAGAAACGATTGGGTTATGAACACAATAACCCAATCAGTGGATCCATCACCTGATGGGATTAATTGAAGGGTAGCTGAAGTCAAGTGGGGTGTGGTGGAGATGGGGGGTATTGGGGGGCGTGGCTTTGGCATATATATCTGTATCAGGCAGGTGGAGTCTCTCTCTCTGCTTTCTGATCATCACGTGAGCTGCTTCCCTCTGCCACACTCCTCCGCCATGGTGTTCAGCCTCACCTTGAGCCCCAAGGAATGGTGTCTGCTGTCTATGGATTGAGACCTCTGAAACGGTGAGCCCCGGAATAAGCTTTTCCTCCTCTGGGATTGTGCTAATCAGATCCTTTAGTCACAGTGGTGAAAAGTCAACTAAGACAGCTTCTTGCCCTTGAAAAGTCCTACTCAGAGGACACACCCATCACCCATTGGGACCTTCAGCACATTTGCTATCTCAGCTCCTCTAAGAACAGGCCACCTGCTGTGTGTCCCCACCTGTACCCCTGCAGGGAGCAGCTTCTGTGTGGCCCAGCAACTCGATGGCCTCTGCCCCCCAGCACTCCCACCTCGCCTTCTCTGCTTTTCTTTACCGAAATACTCCCCTCCCCATCTCTTGGCTTGTTTCCAACAGAGGGCAGGAGGCAGTTGGGAGGGAACAATCCCCTTTTTGCTCAGAGTGGAAGCAAAGTTCCTAGTTCCTCCAGTTAGGATTTAAGAAATGCCTTTTCTTATAGGGAAATCAGCTGTGGGAGTTTTATATACTTTGAATCTTACTGCAGATCCACAACTTTCTACTTGATCTGGAAGTCATTCTTTAAAACACGGTGAGTGGAGAGCTTAAAGTTCTTAAGCCCAGAGAAGCAAACCTGCGCAGTGTGAGGCAGGTTGTGGTACACTTCCAAACTCCTGAGTTCAGTTCTCAGGGGCAGGGGAGCTCCGTGTCTTAAGGAAGATTGCAGTCACGACGATTGGTATTTTCACACTGTTAGAGTCTTGCTGGTGTTTTATGTATGGCAACCTCTGGGGTTTTCTATTATCTGTATTTCACAGATGAAATTAGAAGCGTTAATTACGCTGCCCACAATCACATGGTTAGAAAGCAGTAGTATGTGGACACTTCCGGCTCTCATCCTACCTTCCTTCCTGTGGAGTCTGTTTAGAGTTGCTCACTTTTGATTTCATTCCCATGCAGAGGTAAGACATAAGATGATTACCATTGCTTGAAGTATTCAGTTTGCTGCAGGATAATGAAATGCATTCTTGCAATCACTTTATCATCAATGATTCTCTATGGGGGGGGTGCTTTTCTCACCTCCCCTAAGGACATTTTTCAATGGAAATGATGTGGCAAGAACTATATTGTTGTCTACTGGGCAGAGGACATGGAAGCCATTAGACAATGTGTAATGTACAGAGAAGTTTCCACAAGACATTGTCTAATGCAAATGTCAACAGTGCTAAGATTTTGAAACACTGAAATAAGTGACCTAATATTTAGTATTCGGGATAAAGTGCCTGAAGAAAACATTTAGGTTTTAAACAAGTTATGCTAAATCCATCATGAATATAAAACTTATTTTACATGTTTTCTTATTGCATACTGTTTAGTCCCAACACACTCATGAGTTCCCCCCTACAACAAATACTGTTAACTCTTTAAGAAGGAACCTAAATGTTCTCTTTGCTTGTGACCACAGTGAGTCCTGTACAATCTCATATCCATAATCAGTACTTCTGGTTGGAAATAAAATTTATTTCTAATCAGAAGCAAAGCAGCTGTGGATTGTAAAATGTTAAAGGGATTTGGGAAGTCTTGTCTTTTGGCAAATGCCACTGAATAGAAAAGCATGCATCTCATTTATTGGGTGGAGGGTAGTCTATGGGGTGGAGAGAGGATGATGTTCTACAGAAAGTCCTAGAAACGCCAAGAGTAATATATTTTTTCTAGTAAAGAAATGGTCAATTTTATACACAGTAGTAATAACCTTGGCCTAAAAATGCACCTAGAATGCATAGTTTCTCTAATAAAATGACATCCACTCTCTCTCACTTGCTTTTCTCTGGTATCTCTCTCTTTCTCTCTTCTTTATGGAGAAATTTACTTTGCAATTAGGATTTCATGGCAGAACTTTCAAAGCTGCGCTGGGCAGAGAGTCAAAACCTACATTTGATGGTGAGGATTTTGGTACCCACAATGAGCAGAAGTCTGTATGGTTTCCCTTCCTCACTGTGTGGCTTTAGTACAACTTCTAGAAACAAAAGCATGGCTATTGGGGATTAGCTGGGAGAACTGACCAGGGGGAAGCTTGCTCTCAGGTTTTATTATAATGTCAGGATTTTGAGTGGCCCCGAATTTGCATTGTGTGGAGATACCCACACCTGGGTTGTGGTTCTATGGGAAACAGCGGTCAATGCCAGGTCAACTCAAAACCCTGAGTGCATTTCTAGACAGTGAGAGGTGCTTCCAGGATTTCCTAATTCCACCTTAACCTTCATTTTCACCCTGAGCAAGAGAGTAGACTGGGAGGGCCCTTCTGTTTCTGTTGTTACTGTTTTTCTTTTGTTGTAGATGGACATTGTTGGTGACCTGTGTGTGTTTTGTCTACTGTGTGGATTAGCTACAGAGGAGGTTTACTCCTGAGCCATTTTTATTTATTGCAAAAGAAAAAAAAAAAAGAACTGACTTTATTGCCTAAAAGTTATGTTATTGAAATGCAAATTCATTTTGAAGGAGGCTCATGTAACCATCCCCAGACAAATATTTTGAAGTAATTAAAGTTTCATTTAGTATTCCTTTATCCAGATTTTTTTTTTCTATACTCCAAACATCTTGTGGCCTGCATGATCTGGAGTCGGCAGAATGATCTAGTTCAAACTTCTCAATGAACAGCTGAGGAAGTGGGGGTCTAGATCTGTCTGAGGATTCCAGAAGTTACCAGCAAGACGGAGATTAAACTCCTGCTTTCCTTGGTTGATTCAGAACGGTTAGAGTAGTGAGAAGAAGACCATCTCTTTGGGATTCATCTGAGAATATTCTTTTGTTCCGTGACAGGTCTTTCCAAGTCTGAGAAATTACAACTCTGGGAAGTGACTTCTGGCCCCCTCTCCCCACTGCAAAGCTCACATCCCTGAGTGATCAGCTCTTGGCTGCTGTCACAGTGTACAGCAGCCCCCTGTGGAACTCCACTTTTTATTTCATGTGCCTGAAAACCGCTCATTTGTTCACCTACGATTGAGTCCATTTGGACGGTGGAGGAGGAGGCACTAGGGATAAAGCAATGAACAAAACAGACCAGGCTCCTGGATCTCAGGAAGCTTTGATTTTTAGCTCATTTTTTTAAAAAAAGATAATTCCATAAAGTCATCAAATCCAGAGCTCATATGACTGCTTTAATACTGGTGGCATTTTAGTCATAGATTAAAAAGTAAAGATATTTAGGTTGGATGTATTAGCTTCTTAGATCAGTAACAAAGAAGCTCAAACCAGGTGGCTTCATCACCAGCCCTGGAGCTCCAGGGCCATCTGGTCAACCAGCAGTGGGGGACAGGGTAGGGGGGTGGGGGGGCGTCAAAGAGGAGCAGCAAAGGAGTCACCAAACACATGACCCAGGGCTGCTCCTGGAAAACAGATGGACAGGAAAACATATCAAATATCAACTGTATCTATATTTATACCTACATTTAAATATATACATATATATATAATATTTACATATATATATATATAACTGAAAATCTCTATGTGAATTTTAACACCAACTGGAAAATGCTTGATTTATTATACTGCATAGAGTAACCAGTCAAAAGCAGTTTAACATTTATTTCCCGAAGAACATGCAAAAACAGAACAGGTATAGTTTAGTTTAATATTCTGAAGGCAAGAGCTGGGTCAGATGGTCTTTAAAAAAGAGTGGAGGAATGATTGAACTTAACTCTATCTGTATTATTTTTTTATTTTTATTTTTTGTTCAAATTGAGAAAAAAATGGAAAAAGACTAGAATATGATGAAGTTAGTGGATGTTACCAAGACTTGTAATTCATGACATTTCACTGTATGAATGAAATACTTTGTACTTTTAAAAATAATAATAATAATAATAATAATAATAATAATACAGGATTAGGAACCAAAGTATTAGAAGGAACATTGTCATCTATTCTTAGAAACATAGGCTGTGAAGAAAAATCAAAGAGGAGAGAATGAGCCCAGGGTCTTTCAAGACTTTCCCCCACTCCATACCTTTAGAGAAATGCAAATTAAAATTACATTAAGATTTCATCTCCTTCCAGTCAGAAGGATAATTAACAAGAATATAAGCAGTTAGCGATGATGTGGGGAAAAGGGTACACTCATACATTTTTGCTGGGACTGCAAATTAGTGTGACCACTCTGAAAAGCAGTATGCATATTCCTCAAAAAATTAGGAATGAAGCCAGTATATGACCCAGCTATCCCACTCTTCAGTATGTATTCATAGTAATTAAAATCAGCTTTCTTCAGTGATGCAGCCACATCAATGTTTATAGCAGCACGATTCATAATAGCTAAGCTGTGGAACCAACCTAGGAGCCCTTCAACAGATGAATGGATAAAGAAAATGTGGTATATATATCACCACAATGGAATATTACTTAGCCATAAAGAAGAATGACTTTATGATATTTACTTGTAAATGGGTAGAACTGGAGATTATCATGCTAAGTGAAATAAGCCAGTCAGTCCCCAAAAGCCAAAGTTTCAAATATTTTCTCTGATATGAGGAAGCTAATCTAAAATGGGGATTAAAAAATGGAAGAAAAAAATCAGTGGATTAGACAAAAGGACTTGAAGGGGAGGGAGGAAGGATAAAATATGGAAAGTCAGTGGAATGAATCTGACGAAACTTTCTTATGTTCATGTGTGAATGCACCACAGTAAATTTCACTATCATGTACATCCACAAGACACTAACTAAAACAAGATAAATAAACAGCAGAAATATCAGTAGAGTAGAGGGAACAGAGGAGGGAGGTGGGAGGGAAAGGGAAAGTACTGGGGACTGAATTAGAACAACATATATTCCATGCTTTTATAATTTGTCAAAATGAATCCTGATGTTATGATAAGTAAAATAACCAATAAAAAGAAATGTAATTGACAAATAAAAATTGAATATATTTCCCATGTGAAATGTGGTGTTTTCATATAGGGATGCATTGTGAAATGATTGCCACAAACCACTAATCAGCCTATTGTGTCCACTTTACAGTGTGTGTGTGTGTGTGTGTGTGTGTGCGCGCACAGGCATGAACATTTAAGATCCATTCCCCTAGAAAATTCCCTGTTTACAGTGCAGCATTGTAACTATATTCACCATGCCACATGTCAGAGTCCCAGAACTTATTTATCTTACAGCAAAACACTTACACACCCTAACCAACATGTCTCCCACCTCTCAACCCCTGGCAACCAACTCCCTGTTTCTATGAATTTCATTTGATTTGATTTGTTTGTTTGTTTGTTTAGATTCCACAGAGAAGGGAAGTCATGCCTCTTTGTCTTTCTCTGCTGACTTAGCCTAGTGTCCTCCAGGCTCATTCATGTTGTTTAAAATGGAAAGATTCCTTATTTATTTATTTATTTTTTGAGAGAGAGAGAGAGAGAATCTTTTTTTTTTTTTTTTTTTTTTTTTTTTTTTGTAGATGGACACAACACAATGCCTTTATTTTTATGTGGTGCTGAGAACCAAACCTGGGCAAACGCTCTAGCACTGAGCCACAATCCCAGCCCCAAGATTTCTTATTTTTAAAGGCTAAATGAAGTTCCATTGATGCACATCTGTATCTAACACAGTTTGTGCATTCATCCAGTGATGGACACGTGGGCCACTTCCTTGTTGGTGCTGTTATAAATATTGTTGCAATGAACATCTGAAGGCAGATGTCTCTCCAAGATTCCAAATTGCTTTCCTTCAGCCATATACCCAGAAGTGGAATGGCTTGATCAAATGTGAATTCTACTTTGAATTTGGGGGGTGGAAATCTCCAAAATGTTTTTTTCAAAAGTATAGAAAAATGGTAATGATTATAGCTTTGAATTTTTAGATTTTTACCGAACACATGAGACTATCGGGCATACTTGTGAGGTGCAGTGTGGTACATCAATATATGTATTCAATGTGTTATGATCATGTCAGAATATTTGATCTCTTCAAACATTTATCTTTGTTTTGGGAATACTTGATATCCTTTATACTAGCTATTTTTAAATGCAATTAGTTGCTCTCAGCCTTAGTTTTCCTACTGTTCTAGAGAACAGTAGAGAACCTCTTCCTCTTATCCAAGGCATCCCTGTACCTAGTATGATTTTAGCCTTGAAGTTGGACTTAAGTAACAGTAAAATATTGAGAACCTTAATAGAAGGAGGATTCCAGCATCCCAGGAGAGGGCAGATGAAAGCTTCCACGGGGAACTGTCTCCATGTGTGTGTGAGAACTGGAATCTGACCCTGGTTTATACTCATCCCATTACACATCCCCAATTTACTTTCTATTTCTATTATTTTACCTTCAAAAACTCCTCACAGTAGCTTATATATATGTGAGTTCAGGAGTAACTCAAAATTGAGTGAACTCCATAGAATTTTTGCTACAATGTTTATGTATATAAGTCTACATCATACATTAATAAATACTCAATATGGAGTGTTGGTGCATATGTATGTGTACATACACATAGTGTGTGTATATGTATATGCATGTGTATGTGTGTGTGTGTGTGTGTGTGTGTGTGTGTGTGTTTGTGTGTGGGGTGCTGGAGTTTAAACAAGGGCTTTGCACATGCTAGGCATGAGCTGCATCCCCAGACCTTTTGAAATTTTACTTTGAGACAAGGTCTCCCTAAGTTGCTCAGCCTGGCCTCAAACTGACACCCTCCTCCCTCAGCCTCCCGAGTAGCTGTGGTTATAGGTGTGCACCACCACATCAGGCTAGAGTACTTGTTTATTTTAAAGAATGAATTTGAGACTTTAGTCTTTTCATTTGTTTATTTTTCAAGACCTGTTATCAGAGAAAAATGATACTGTGATAACGCCAACCTCATTGTTCAATATTTGGCTGAATGGGAAGAAAGGTCTCTATCAAGCAGATGGGTGGAGGGCGTGAGCACAGGGGAGGGAGGTGGTGTGAACTTCACCAGGGACACCTTAGTTCACACTGCCCTCCTTTGCAGGTGCCAATTCTGGAGCTCTGTTGAAAAAGCTGACAGTCACCAATAGATAAGGGGGATGTGAGCTCATTTGAGTCAGTTCTTATATCTTCAGTCTGACAGATTTCATCAGAGTCAATTTGAAGAAGACTGTGTAAAGACGGAGGATACTTTGAGAATGAGGAGGAGGGAGACAGAGAAGGAGAAAGAGGGGGGAGAAGAAGGAAGAGAAAAGTGGGAGAAAAGGAGGAAAGGAGAGAGAGAGAGAGAGAGAGAGAGAGAGAGAGAGAGAGAGAGAGAGAGAGAGATTGATTTCCAGGTGGCCATTTAATTTCAAGAGATAGGAATATGTACGAAAATGTAGCTAACAGAAAACACAGAGATAACCAATGCCAGAAAAGAAAGCACAGAGAGTGGCTGAGAACGTTGGAAATGGATTGTTTCCTTCTCTCAGGTTGTAAAAATCTGAGGTTAAAAAAGGTGGCTGTGCAGAACATCGTATCTGTTCTGCAAGCTTCTTCACCCCTTCACTGCTTTACTCTCTCCCTGTGGTTTACAAAGGTTACCATTGAAAGGATGGGGGTTCTTAAGAAAAATGAACCTAAGCTTGTGAATCAATGAACACTGCGCTTATATTTCTTTGATGCCTCAAATGTGCAACAAAATAGATGTTTTCTACTTGGATTTTCTGCTGCCATCAAAATCTATTTTTTTTTGTATTGACTTACATTTATTTATGTCACTATTTTATTTAAAGAGAAGAAGATTATTTCAGCTTTGAACTTCTGGAAGAATCTGCAAGTACCTGCAATGAGTAGGCCACAGTCAGTCACAGAAACTAGCTGTTTTATAACATATCTAAGGTGAAAAATCAAGGAGAGGGGGGAAAGTATGAGAATAATCCACCCACATCCTGCACAAGACGGAAGTCATACCCCACACTGTGAAGCTCAGCGGAATTGTAATCTCTCTGATAAAGTCTTTATAAATTCTGAAATGAACCAAGGTCTCTTTAATACCAAAAGTATCTTAAAATGCCCTCAATACCATGTATCTGAGTGTGTTTCTGGCTGGTAGTACTTGGCGCAACATAGTTGCCATTCTGAATAGCAGACATCTCAAGGCTACCTCTGCGGGGACAAAAAGTACATACAATGCACAAGTAACTGGTGGCCAGAGCTTCCGGAACTTGCAGGCAGATGTCACCTTCAGTGGCCTCGCCTATTTTTAAATGCTCTGCAGAAGAACATTCCATTATGTTGAACCCAAAATTTAACATTTTCCTGTACTTCCTTCATGGCTGATGTTTCTAGTTTCCCTCCTGAGTTTTCTAGTCATTTTTCTGTAGCTTCTACTCTTAGAAAATATAAAGTGCCTGATCTGATTTACCCACAGGTGATAGTGGAAGATGTATCCTTATAAGAAAAAGAGACCCAAGCTAATCAGGATGAGGACACCAAATAAAAATGGCTTTCTGATTTTTTCTCTGTGATCATTTTTGTGTTAATTCAGACCTTATTTGCTTGTTTGTTTTTAGCTTAAAATAAAGACATGCATTTTTCTATCTCCAGGTTCTAGAGATATCTTGGCCTGACTTTTAAAAAATATCTGCCAAATGAATGAATACACAAATACAGAAATGACCTGAACTTTTGGTTACAATTGTTAACTTACTCATGATTTATAGTTACTGTTTCTATGACTTCTTATTTATAGTAGTAATGTCTGAAGTGATTGAATAAATGGGAAAGAATTTCATGCAACTCTTCTTCCCCTAAGATGGCTCAATTGCTAGATAACAAGCTTTGGTATCAAGAAAACAAATCAATAGAAATGGATTACTACTTTTGATGATCTGACAGATTTTTTTAAACCAGTTTTCATTCTTTTTTCTTTCTTTTTCTTTCCATTCTTTCATTCCGTTTTTCTCTCTTTCTTTCTTTCTTTTTTCTCCATAGAGGAGTTCAAACCCAAGAGCTATATACCCCTTTTACTTTTTATTTTGAGGCAGTGTCTCACTAAATTGCCCAGACTGGCCTTGAACTTGTGGTCCTCCTGCCTCAGCCTCCCAAGTAGCTGACATTACAGGCGTGCATCAGCGGGCCCAGCCAGGATTTCCTTCTTTAATCAATAAAATTATAAAATAAAAATATGCATCTGACATTCACTTTACATTTTACAACATGTAAGTAACTGAAAATTTAGCAAATAATTAAATATCAAGTTAAATCTTTGAATAATTTATATAATTGGAGTTAACAATTCAAATGTGGCTGTCAGAATTTTGAATATAATAAAATAACAATCTAGGAAAAACACACATTTCAAACTGAATGGCAGAGCTGTCTTATGTTCACTTTTGACCATATAAGCTTTCTCCATCAAATGAAAACAAAATATTTGCTTTAATTTTCACAGGAACCAGGAAAAAGAATGTCGTGAACATTTGAATGTTTAAAAAATTGCATTTCTTTATTTTCCTTTAATTTAAATGATTGATGGTCAGTTTTATATGTCAGTTTTGATTTATATGATGTGATGGTCAGTTTTACATAGTCTTTAGCTATTTGATCAAATCCTAATACAGGTGTTCCTCTGAAGGTGTTTTGTGGATGTGATTAAAGTCCATAATCAAGCTAACTTTTAGAAGTGAGGTAGTCTTAGGTAATCTGGATAAACCTAATTTAATCAGCTAAAAGGCTTTAACTGCAAAAATGATATTTTCTTGCATAAGAAATTCTGCTTTGGATTGTTGCTTCGGTGGGTACCTGGGTGTCCCGGCTGCCCCTTTTCCATGTCGGTTCCTCTGGTCTGGGGTTTGCCTAGTAAGTCCATGAATCACCAAAACCAATTCTTTGCAGAACATCCTTGAATATGTACCTCCTTCTTGTTGAGACCCTAACTGATACATAGGAAGGCTGTATAAAAATGCCTGACTGTACCTTTCAGTGAATTTATAGTAAATAAAAAATGTTTTCTTTGAAGTCCAAATTCTCTACAATAATCAAGGATCTGCAATATTTAATTTCTTGAAAGGCACTTGGGTAAAAAGGAATCCCAGAGTTAATTCTGTAGTAACGTCCACAATGGCCACCTAAATTATTTGTATTTTAGACTTTGATTTTTGTTGATGGTAGCAAGTGCATTATTTATTTTGGGTTATTAACCCCAAACTTAATGATTTAAAACAACACTTTTATTATATCAGAGTTTTTGAAGGTCAAGAATTCAGGCATGGGAGAGCTGGGTTTTATTATGGGATCTCTCATGGGCCGCAATCATGGTTTTCACTGGGGCTGTGGTCTCATCTCAAGGCTAAACTGGGGAAAGAGTCATTTCCAAGGTCCCAGCTTGTTAGCAAGCTTCATTTCCTCACAGTTTATTGAACCGAGGGCCTCTGTTTACTGATGAGTCCTTCGCCACTTCTATGCCATGTGAACCTCTCAGACCCGAGAGCTTGCTTTATCAAACCCAGCAGGAGTCATGAGGCCTGTATGCCTTTTCCACATAATCACAGGAATGACTTCACTTTTACCATATCCTGTTCATTGGCAGCACCTCCCCAGGTCCAGTCCACACTACAGGGGAGAGAAGGATAAAAAGGGTGTGAATCTTGGGAGATGGGAATTAATGGGCTCCATCGTAGAAGACCGCCAACCTCAAGAGATTTTTGAAAAATAAGGTAAAATTTGAACACCCTGTATTTCAGGGAGGCCTGAGATGTTCAATAGTCGAAAAGCAAAGCCTACCTCGGAGAAGGGGGGCCTATCACTGTCCAGAGCAGGAAGGTTCGATTTTGTCCAGTACTTCCATCTTGAGCTGTAGGAAGAGAAACGAAGATCTCCAAATTTTATGTTTCACTGTCCAAGTTTCTCAGTTCCTCCCCCACATTCCTCTGTCAGAATTAAAAACACAACAATAAAACATAACCCCAAATCCGTGGTTGAAGGCAAAGCCAAAAATTAGAGTTGAATGACTGTGCCCACACTAGGCAAGCAGGTCAGCAGTGAAAAATAAGAGCTGAGAGAAGGAAGATCAAGGAGCTAGAGATCTGGATAAACAGACAGTGACTCCGACTAATTAATAAAGCCAAGGGGTGTGAGTTGGCTAAAGGAAGCACTGGGGTGATGAGGAGGAAGCAAACCAGTTGGGGTCTAGATAGATTTGCTCCAGGCCCAGGTGTGTTGCCAAAGCACTATTTCAAAAGGTGCCAACATCAGAGAATTCCTCAGGGGGAAATTCTTGTGCTGGGAAGAAGGCTGTCTTATTGTTTGTGGAAAAAAGAAAAAGAAATGCCTTCATATTTCAGGTCACAACACAGCAGTTCTGATGAAACTGGTTTGCAGAATGTAATCCCCGTCAACCCGCTTCCTTCTTGGAATTACAGAGTCTCCGCGTTATGAGGAAATCTAAACATCATGCAGTTCAACCTCTGATCCAATGTGAGATGCCTTTCTAACCATGGTAGTTAAAGGTCATCTACAACTTCTGGAGGCCTGTAGCGATGGAGCGGTTGTAGAGGCAAGAGGCCATCCTGTCAATCAGTACTAGACCTGTCTAGCGGATGGAAAGTTTATTTCACGTACAGTAGAAATATGCTCCCATGTATGACTGGTTTAGCCTAGCCTGACTCTCAGAGGCAGCAAAAATATCAGAGCATTGCCAATTTCATGTCATGAACTACCAAATATAAAATTAATGCTACTTTAAGACCTGTGCATCTCCTACAACCCACTGTATAATCTTCTGTGCTTCTTGGTAAGAGACAGCTGCCCATAGTCCTACTTTCTCTCCATACGATACTCCTTTGAATAAGCTCTAAGTTGTTAAGATTCATCCTAAAACAGCAACATGTGATTTGGAGACATCACTCCTATATGCAGTAATCAACAGAGAATTCCACTTACAGACTGTAGCAATACTTAAAATTGGGATGTGGGCAGTAAATATGCTGTTGTTAAATTTCTGAATAATAAAAAATTTCCCTAAGCCTTTTTTTATCATTGAATGTAAGATGATAAGCAAGGAGAAGAAGATAAGAAAACAAATTTATGTCTATTACTTTCTCCCGGGTGCTGGGCTTTCTCCTGGCACCTCACAGACATGATCTCATCTTATGTTTCCTCATTACTCTAGAAACTAGTGATGACTCCATCCCATGAATGAGGAAACTGAGGCTCTGAGGATTTAAGTAGCTTGCTCAAGTTCACGCAGCCACTGAACGTCAGACCTTGTACTTGCAACTGTCACATCCAAACACTGCACTTTTCCCACAAGACGCAGAGCCAGACAATCTTCACACTCATAATTGAGAGTCTAAAGAGATTTCAGAAATGATCTAGTCAAAGCCTGATAATATTACAGGCAAAGGGATTCAGAGTATCTCTCAAGGTCTGAGCTGTCTCACGTGACCTTACAGGGCAAGGGCTTGGAGACCACGTTTCCCCTGACTCTTTTCTTTCCATCATTTTGACCTTGTGTGATTGGTTAAAAGAAAAAGCAACCTTGAAATTATCTCCTTGTAACTTCTTCTTTTAGGTTTTGATTCATCATTCCACACTGGAGAGTTTGTCTTCCATATCTCTGGGTCAGTTTGGTGTTAAATGTTCCTTCCAGATTTGTGTCAAAAAATCAAATAATTTTTCTGCTGTGGCAAAAAAAATAAATAAATATATGCATATGTACATGTTCATGTGTACATATATGATGCATGTTTGTGTGTTCATGTGTATGCATACCAATGTATACATGCACAATACATTTACTTATTTGCTTATTTATTCCATATCAATAATAAAGCTCTTGAAAAATCTAGAAGCAGGAGTAGGGTCCTGTGCCAGATGATTAGCTAATCTCTTAGAGAATACTCTTTAGAAATAACTTTTAACCAGTTTAACAGCACTTAACATTTAACCAACTCCTGTGGCCCTATCTGTAAGACTATCTTCAAAAACAATAGTTACGGCTTTGCCAGAGTCAGTACACATTACATAACCTGTTTCTTCAGACCACACCAGCCTAGGGATATGAATTGGGTCACATTTACATAAAAATCATGTATGCCCTCCTACATAATATGTGACCTGTGGTCCCCTCCAGAGCCCTGTACAAATCTTCAGTGAATTCTCATTCTTTCCAGGAATCCCTACAGGTGATCTCCTGGGCTTTCACACAGGAATGCGCTTAGCTCCTTCAAGTTCAACCGCTATCTTCTTCCACCTTTAATTCAGTCCTATTAAGCTGTGTGCTTCCCAGGCATCTGGGACTTTGTAAGCTCATCAAAATCCACCCCATGCTCAGGCACTTTCCTGTTTGTTTTGCTGACGGTGGTTCAAAGTTCAAAAGCAGAACCAACTCAAGGAAGCTAGCCGTAGTGCCAATGGATCAACCTCTCCCGTGTGACACGTGAGCATTTCATGAGACCATCCTGCAGGTCGGGGTACTGATGCTGTACAGGTGGCACACCCATACTCAGATTCACCTGTAATCTCTGGATCTCACAGTGCACAGCCAACACACTGCTGGACCTTGGGAAGGAAGACAACTCCCCTCTGGCCTCTATACTGCTATTCCATAGGCAGGTTTCACTGGAGCATGACATTAACATTCTCACATCTCTCAGGGACCTTATGAAAAGAGCTCTTTGAAATTGTCCCTCAGGCTTCATCTGTAATGCCTCAGAATTGCATATATATAATAACTGTAATCCATTAATAAATAACATTTGAAGGTCAAGTTGGCAACCCCTTCCATAAGAGCTCATCAGTGGGTGAGAATCTTCCATTAACAAAGTCTCCCCAGCCTGTGGCCTTCAGCTGAGCCTTCTTTGCCCATGAATATGCCTGGCACAACAAAATCATAATTATGATCATTGCTCAGGCTAAGGTGAAGGACCTGCTGGATTTACTTTTCAGGCAGCGACAGCTTGATCCAAAACCTGACCATGATACTTTTCAGATCTTCAGTGATGAAAAAGATCTAATGATGCTATTCCATTTTCCCCTTTATTTTTGTATCAGTGCCCTAATGGATAGACACTGGAATTACTTTGTGTGTGGTTCTGGGGATCAAATCCAGGGTAGAAGGCATGCTAGGCAAGTACTGTATCATCGAGCTACATGCTAAGCTGTAGATATTGGAATTTGAATGAAATTCACCCTTCTGTGTATAGGGACCAATTGGGGAGGCTTTCAAATCACTCAGATTTGTACACATTCAAGTATCTATTCTCTAAATCTTCAAAGTGATGAAAACATAGATGATTCTGATTGTGATGCTAATCACTTGATTTAATAATGGAAAAGAGAGCAGTCATTGGAACAATTTACACATTAGCAGCTTTTAGGGATGCTCAGCAATTCTTTCAAAAGCCCTGGACTTGAACTTGAGGTCACATACGATGGAGCTTTAAATTTTTGTTATTAAAGGAAATTGTAATCCTGGAAGGCAGAGAATTCTGTGAAAGTTGAATTACAATTTTGTTGTTGTTGTTGTTATTTACTGGTTCTAAGATACCATCAAAATGGCAAATCATTCTAGGCTGAAACGACCATGACTGAATTGGCACTCCCTCCGACATTTCTCTCACACTGGCTGAATCACTGCTACCTGTCTTTCATGCATTGATAATTGGTGTCACATCCACACCCAAAGAAGATGTAAAAGTTGTATAATTAAAAACTTACCTACAACCGAGTCATAAAATTAAACAGCCAACTACTGAAAAGCAAAGGGAAATATAACCATTCCTTGAATAAATCACTGCTCCTGAACTTAATCATCTTGCCAAAGAAAGGAAAAAAAAAAAAAAAGGAGTGGTTCCATAGTGTCAACGAGTTACATATCTCTCAACTCTCTGGGAGAGAGACTCGGTTTTGTAGCATGAACCTGTTGGCAAAATTGTCCCATCAGTAAGTACATGGTGTTGGAAAATCAGACAGGCAGATAGATATGGACAAACATATGCATTAATTAAAAACTGCAAGAAGGCATTTTGATAAGGTCTAAAATAACATAAAATAACAAGTAGTATTTTATTTTAATTTTCTATTTTTAATTTGTAAAATTTTTAATTTGTAAAGTAGGATTATGGGATAAAGAATAAAGAATTTCTATCTACTGTTTCCATGAGGTTTCTAGGCAGGGCTCTGGCTGAGGATTCTGAATGCTGCTACAAATATCCTGAATCAGGAATCTGGGGACAGGGACAGTGACTTCAGGCCTATGAAGAGTCCCCAGATGATTTGGACATAGCCCTTGATAGGTAGGCAATTGATACATAGCCCTGGTTTACCACTCTCAACTATCAATTTGTTCAACTTAAAGTGTGGCCAGATGAGGTCAAGAACCAAGTCAAAAAACTAAGGGCATATTAAATAATTTTTAAAGACTAAGTCTTCTATAGTCCCTCCCCTAAGGAAGTTCCAATCTGTGTTGGCTCACAAGCTAAAACACATTGAGATAAATAAATATAAAAGTGAATCCTTCTGCTCCCTCTCCACCTGCCATCACCCAACTAAGCAAGCAAAACAAACAAAAAATAAAAAGGTAAATCTTTTAAAGTGGGTTGAGTGTATAGTGTCCTTTATGTCTTCTCTTCATTTGAGCAGGCAGCTTTGGAATCTTCACGGCTGGTAGGAGATGTCTGGTGGCTGCTGGCTGGCCCTGGGTTGTTTCATTGCTATTCCTTGAGCTGGTCTTGGATTATGGGTTCTGTGACTTCATTACCTCTCCAAAACTTCAACATTCATTATTCTGAGTGCAGCACAGGTGCCAGCAAGATCAGACAATGTTTGTGGCTTCAGCGAAGGTTAAAGACAGGCAAAGATTCATCCAGGTGGTGATGCCAAGGAATGAATCAATAGTCAGAGTCAACCCAAGTTCCAGCTTGTTAACGCAGTGACTGGTTCAGCTGTGCTTCATTCCCTGAGTCGTTGCTCATAGTGAGCTCATTAGCCCAGGTGCCCACTGTCCCTGCACCACTGTCCAATTCCAAACGTATTTAGCTCAGAAGAGCAGTGCTGTTCTTGGAGAAGTCTAGAGGGATTTGCAATTGTATTTGTAGTTCTGGAAGACCCCAGGTGCATGTTAAAGGAGTTACTGAAATGCCAACCAAACACCTTGGAGTGAAGACTACATGGAAAATATCACCCCTGGAGCAGCTTGCTATCAAATGTTAAGACCCGAAGGTAGTTCTAAAAGAATAGCATCATCTTGCCTTTCTATGATTTATTCATGAATCAGCCTTGGAAGAGCAACTTTGACAAGCAAAACTGTCTTATGAATATTTATCTTTGTGGTTTATACCAATGGGCGAAGAAACATATTTCTCATTCAGTTGAAACTAGTGTGCCAAAGAGTAAACCAGAATTCACTAAAGTAGGGTTTCATATCCATCTAGAGAAAGACTTAGAAAGAAATTATTTTGTAGAGACTTAAATTAGGAAAACTCTTTGTATATCAGCATTTGAATTCTGCATTTGGAGGCAAGAACTACACTGTTAAAAAAAAATCATCCATTTAATAGGACTGGGGTTGTGGCTCAGTAGTAGAGCACTCATCTAGCATGTGTAAGGGAATTGATTCAATTCTCAGCACCACATGTTAATTGATTAAATGTCCACTGACAACTAAAAAATATTTTTAAAAATTATCCATTTATCAAGTAATTCTCAATGAAGACCAACCTTCACCCAGAGATAATGCTAGGGACTAGGCATTCTAGAGAGGATCAAAGAAAAACAGCTCTATTCCTCCTGAAAATTTGATCTAGCACATGAGACATAAGATGCAAGACCACACCGTAATGCAGTGTGGAAATGTTATCATAAAAGGATTTTAAAAGGCTGAAGTAAGGTCACTTAAGAGGGAAATTAAATTTTTGTTATGTACTTACTAATGAAAATTGTGACCCTGGAAGACAGAGAATTTGATGACAGTTTGATTGTAAAAAAAAAAAAAATTCCAACATGTACTAGTTTTAAGATAGGGAAATAGCAAACCAGTTTAGGCTGATACAGCGGTGGGTGAATTGGCTTGTGACTTGCAACCAGTGAGCTCAAAGCATTCACATAGTGGAAACCTGATTGAATTTGCAGGTGAAGCAGTAAGTGAAATTGTCAAGTTGAAATTGTCAAACAGGGGGTCACAAAAATAGCACCAGTTCTTTACATTCATTACCTTACATACACATTAAAAAATAAAATTAAAACCAAATGTGTCATGTTATAGAAAAATGATTATTCTAAAAACAATAACGTGAACTAATCAACCTTCTTGCTATCTCTGGTTTGATATATGTACTTGGCATCTGTTTCCTCCTTGCGCAAAATAGATCATAAATAGTGCTACCCATGAATTATGTTAGATGTAACAGTCATTTTAATCTTTCTCAAAATCAAATTAATGGTACGGTTTCAACACCAGATAGGTCTATGTTACAGATGTTTCCACTTGTCCCTCCGGGTTTACTCTATGTTCCTCTTGGTCCTGCCCTGTGTCCTAGGAGGCTCATTCTTATAATAGCATCAACCAGGAGGATCCCTTACCCCTTCCTTCCAGTTGGATTTGAACAATCAGAGATGCTAGCAAAAGATGGGAGAAAGTGAAATGGTTTTCCATCTCCCCTCTTGCTAACCACAAGTTTTAGTGACTGTATTTACCAAATTAAGGACATTTTCCCCTTTGCATCACTCCTTCCTGCAGCCACATGTCTCCTCATGAACACCATGAGTATAGTCTTCTCATCCTCAGGCTGAGCAATGGTAATCGGCCCTTCCTTGGTCCTACTAGTAATGGGGTGCTCATAACCCCTTCTTGGTTTTAATAAATAATTTGCAAATAGTCCTCCATTAAATTCTTCTCAGTTACCTCATTTGAATCTTTTGTGTATTTTCTTCTGGTCCTCTGAGGATTGAATCCATACCAGACTCTAGGTTCTGAAATATTTTACCTTTATTTCCCTGGTGTATTATAAATGGATCGCAGAGTACTTTAAAGTGTTTGTTGGAAGAGTGAACATTTGAATGAGTATTACTTTAGTTAGGCAGAAATAATACAGAAACAGGGTCAACACAACTTACAAAATAGACCTTGAAAATGTGTGATGTGATCCCCAAGTACTCAGCAGTACAGACAAGAGAATCCCGATGGGTGGCTGTTCTTCTCTTTAAACAAAAATTAAATAAAACACCGTACACTGCAATAGCACCCAATCCAAAATGAGACTCCACACTGAAGAATCCATAGAAAAGTCAGATGGCAAGGTGCGGTGACTTAGGAGGCCGCGTTCCAAAGGAATGTAAGCCACAGGACTCCTTCCTTGAGAAGTTAACTCCCCAGTTGGAGATTAGCTCCTGTGGTTTGGCTGGTTCCATGGTGGATGTTTAGCAAGCAATAACAGACATTTCCCTTTCTTCCCCAGGCAACACAGTACCCAAACCAAAAACAGCATTGTTCCATCTTGAAAACAAAACAGAACACAACAAAATGGCACAAGCCCACAGTGGAGCATGTTGGTGCAGTATTTTCCAGTGAGAATCTTAAGGATTAAGGAGGAGTAGGGCTGGATGTGCACTTCCTTCTCATGACCTTCTTGCTGCACAAAGGCAAAATGTCAACACACAATGAGCTGGTTTACTAAAAGCGCTACACTCATTAGAACATATTTCCGTACAGCATGGAGGTGGAAGGAGGGTGCTATTGGTGTGCCAACTGAGTTGACCTTGCCATTTGTATCGGGAGAACATTCATGGAGAGTGTGAAGTTCATCCATGGGTTACCAAGTCTAAAATGTTGATGATACATGGGAAAAAGGATTCAGGAATTAGAGGGTATATATGAGAGACATTCATATGATGGTTTGCTGTCTTTTTATTCTAATATGCCTCTCGGTTCCCATCTGGATACTGTTGTTGTTACCTCCAACCTGTACCTCACAATCAACATTGCCTTCTTGACCACCACCACAATCAAGATGAACAGTAACGATCAGTATCCCAGCCACACTCCTCCTGTGTTGCTCCTGGAGGAAGTGTATGGTATTCCAGTGAGTTCTTTCCTCAGTTAAAACACATGCCAACGTGCCACCCTCTGTCCCTGTGACCAAGGAGTTGAGCACTCATTTGTCCAAGACAGTCATGAACACTAACTGGCTTCCCTTCATTTGTTACTATGTACTGTGTGGTTTGGAGCTAGTTGAGAAACACTGTGCAAGATAGGAGACACTTTTTTTTTTTTTTTTTGAGAGAGAGAGAGAGAGAGAGAGAGAGAGAGAGAGAGAGAGAGAGAATTTTTAATATTTATTTTTTAGTTTTCGGTGGACACAACATCTTTGTTTGTATGTGGTGCTGAGGATCGAACCTGGGCCGCACGCATGCCAGGTGAGCACGCTACCGCTTGAGCCACATCTCCAGCCCAAGGAGACACTTTTTAAGGCAGTATTTTATCAAGGTAAGCTAAAGTCCAGTCATTTTGAGGTAGAATAAAACAGTGCTTCACAGAAGAAATGAAAGTAAACAAACACACACACACACAAGCACAAACACACACACACACACATACACGCCAGGGACTTTAATAACCTTGCAATACAATCTACTTCCTTTTATGAAACTTTATTGAGGCTATAATTTATTTAAAATAGTGGCAGTAGTGCATGTCTTTAAGCCCAGCAGCTTGGGAGGCTGAGGCAGGAGCATGATGAGTAACTTAAGGAGGTCCTAAGCAACTTAGTGAGACCCTGTCTCAAAGTAAAATTATATATTAAAAAAAGCGGGGGGGCGGGCACTGAGGATGTGGCTCAGTGGTTAAACAACCCTGGGTTTAATCCCTGATATATATATATATATATATATATATATAGAGAGAGAGAGAGAGAGAGAGAGAGAGAGAGAGATATTACTTCCTTTAAGTGTACAATTATTTGAATTTTAGGAACATATGCAGTCACAAAACCAACACCAAAGTCAAGTTTTAGACTATTTCTATCTATCCTCAAAGTTTCCCTCATTCTCTTTTGTAGTAAATATCTGCAACTAATTAACACTGGTCCTGGAAAATAAGTCCCTCTCTTTCTGTCACCACTGTTTTGCCTTGTCTCAAATGTCATGAGACTGCTAATAAAATTGCTGAATTTCAAGGTATACTTGACAATTTAAAAAACTACCACATTTTTTTTACAAGATTTCTGACCATTTCACATTTTTCCTAGCAATTTTAACTGTTCTATTTGACTGAAGTGTTTAAGTCATTCCTATTAATGTAATTATTGATATATTTGAATATAGAACTGCTGTTTTACTGTTTGTTTTTTATTTATGTCATTTGTTTTATTCTCTGTTCCTCATTTTTTATACTTTTGCATTATTTTTGGTATTTTAATTCATCAATTTAATTTTTTTTACCTATAATTTTTCATGTTATTTTAGTAGCTGCTTTATGGTTATGTAGTATGTGTCTTTGATTTATACCAGTGGGCTTCAAATTAATATTGAAGTATTTCCAGTAAAGTATGGAAACTCTATACTAGAATAGCTCACCCAACCCAACTTCATAGTGTTATTTTAGTGTATAGCACATCTACATATATTCTAGGTACAATAGAGGGTTTTAATTTTTGCCAGTGTTAGTCATATTTTCATTGCCGTGACAAAAAAAAGCCTAACAAGAACAACTTAGAGGAAGAGAAGTTTGTTTTGGTTCATAGTTTCAGAGGTTCAGTCTAGGAATGGCTGACTCCATTGCTCAAGGCCAAGTGGAGAAAAACATAAAGGCACAAGGGTTTGGGGGCGATGAGCTCCACCATCTTAGGGTGACCAGGAAGCCAAGATGGAGGGGAAGGGGCTTCAGGGAAGATGCAGGTACCCACTGACCCGCCTCCTCCAGTCATGCCCCACCTGCCTGCAGTTCCAACCCATTTAGTCCATTCTAACCAGATGCACTGGTGAGGTTGTGGTTTTCATTTCCCAATCATTTCACCTCTGAATATTAACACAGGAGCTTTGTGGTGACTCCTTCCATCTAAACCATAACAAATGGTCGTTTTTTAGAAAGAAAGTAAGAGAAACAAAACCTTGAAGTATAAACAGCACCAAAGTGTATATATCTAGGCCACTTTCCTACATTGACACACATGGTTACCTTTCCTTGTGGGTCTGGGATACAATCTGGTCTTGCTTCTCTTTGGTCTAAAGAATTTATCAACACTGTTGGGTATTTTGTTATTTAATTATATTTTATTGACCTTCCAACTACTCTTATTCAATGGCAACATTTTCTTTGCTCCAGAGTTTCTCCTGAAACATCAAGCTCATGGGATGAGTTGTTTACACTCTCTTGATGCCATCAAGAATTTTTTCTTTATCCTTCAGCAGTTTGAGTATGATGTGTCTTTCTGGGGTCTCTTTAATCCTGGTTGGTTTGTAAAACTTGTTGTAGGTGAAGGATTATATTTTTTTTACCATCTTGGGAAAATCTCAACCATGATTTCTCTAAATCTCTCTTTTTTTTCCTTCTCTCTTTTCTCCTAGTCCTGGCACTCCCAACCAAATTCATGTTGGCACACTTGGCACTGTCCCACTAGTTTCTAAGATCTGTTCAATATTTTTCAAATGTTCTCTCTCTCTCTCTCTCTCTCTCTCTCTCTCTCTCTCTCTCTCTCTGAATTGGTAATTCTCTTAGTTTATTTTCCAAATTCATCTTTCATTTTTTTTTCCATCTTTAATGTGCTAGCTGACCTATCTAACTCATTTTCAGTTTCAGTTATTGTACTTCTAAGCTCTGGAATTTCTACTTCTTCATTTTTAAATAGCTTTCTTTTCTCTATCGATAGCCCCCACTCATTTACCCATAATCAGTATCTTTTTTAAAAAAATTCTTTGAGCATACTAAAAATAACAGTTTTGAAGTCATTGCTAAAGACACATTTGGACTATTTGACATACATTTTAGTTACTTCCTTTCCTGGATCGAGTAATTTTTACTTTAAAATAAGCATTTGTCATAATGCCCTGTATTGATTCTGAGTGTTGCAGTTTTATGTTTTAGTCAGCCATACACACATACAAATACAAAATGAAAAAAGAAAATCAGTCTTCCTGGTGCCATGCAACTGCTGATGCCTGGAACAGTTTCTGTTTGAGTTTTAATGCTTTGTCTCTGGGAGTCTTCTCTACGTCTGGGTGCTTCAGTGACCAACCAGTGCTCTGTGCAGAGGCCATGTTCAACGCCTGCTGTCACTGAAGCTTCCCTTTCTGCCACCCAAGCCGTGTGTGGGAGTTGAGGAGCACATTCAAAGGTGCAAGAGCCTTACCAGCCTCCCCAGGCTTTTGATTTTTGCCAGATTCTTGGGTGCCTATCACATGCACATGCAGTTGAGCAGTCAGCCTGGGAGTGGATTTTAGCAGCCTTTTGCTATGGCTCTCTGGATTCCAGGATCTCATTAAATTTGTCCTAGCTCTGCTACCTACCCAAGACCAGGTTCACCACCTCAGGTCCTCAGAATTCATCTGCTGGATGTAGCAGTCAAGGAGAGGGCATAGAAATCCTCTAAGCAGGGAGCCTACAAGCCAGCTAGCTTGCTTGCTTTTTTTTGTTTTTTCCTTCTTTCTTTCCTCCTTCCCTCCCTTCCTTCTCCCTTTATCCCTTTCATTCTTTTCTTTTTTTTCTCTCCCCTCTTTCTCTCTCTCTCTCTTTCCTTTTTCCTCTTTTCTTCTTACCGTAGAGTAGTAGTTTTTCATGGAAAGCACTTTTCCAGTTCTTCCTTGCCTTTGGATATTTTCTAGTGTCCTGAAAAGGCTATTTTTATTTTTTCCCCAAATTTTATATTTTTTTTTTTTCTGTAAGGGGAAACTGGATGACCTCGCACAGCTCTTAGTGAATGGAGAATGGGCTATTTTGCATATTTTTGTGCAGCAGACTCCATCATCTGACTTCTTTAACTGCCATCTCCGTGCCTCCGATATACCCAGACTGGAAACCCAAACTGAGTAACTCCAATGGGTCGGGGGTGGGTGAGCCTGTGGTGTAATGCACTGAATTCTGTATCCCCCAAGTTCATAGGTTGAAAGCCTGATCTTCGACGTGTATATTTGGAAATGGGACTTCTAGGAGAAAATTAAGGATAAGTGTAATAATAGGGCGGCATTTAATCGGACAGGATTGGGGACCTCATAGAGAGAAGAAAAGAGGGAGACATGTGCACTGAGGAAGGGCCATGTCAGCATCAATGAGAAGCCAGCATCTGCAAGCCAGGATGAGGACAGGGGACAGAAGGAGACTGTGCTGATTCCCTAATCTTGGACTTGCAATTTCCAGAACTGTGAGAACAATCGACGTCTGAGATGTAAGCCATTTAGTCTGATACTTTGCTGTGGGAGCCTGAGCTGACTAATACATGTAGAATTCTCATCCAGGTAGCAACTATAGCTGCATGAGGTTTTGGAAGTTGTTATCTCTTTTAAAAACCTTTTTAAATTTATTTTCCAGTCATTAGGAGTATTGAGGTTTGAGGAAACAGTGGATTCTCCTGAACACAAATAAGCCATCAATAGAAGGTAGAGGCTCTGACGTCAGCAGTTTAATGGGAATAATTTCACCATGAGGATAACAATCAAAATTCTACTGGAATCTTTTGCAGATATCAAGGCTTAGATCAGATGTGACATATACGTCAATTCCTCTTTCTCTGTGTCTGAGCAGATGTGGCTCCTGCCCCATGCTCACCTCCCACCACCCATGTCACTTTGACACCTGTCAGTTTCACGTCTTGCTCATTGAATACCCGAGACTGAAGTACCTGAAATGCCTCTGCTTATCACAATAAGCCCACCTTAATTTTCACCCAAATTCTGAACACAATGTCCTTCTCAGCATTAAAGAATAAATTTCCATATAAGTCCTTATGTATCCTTTTTTCATGAATAAGGTGACTGAATTAAAGAGTTAACACATTTGTTTCTTTATTCATTTATTACACTTGTCCAAATGTTGCTCATAAGTGCTATCCATGTGTAATGAAACTTCAAATTAAAAAAAAAAAACTTAAACAAGAAAAAAATGTGGTCATCAAGGAGAAATCAAGACCCCTTCCTCTCATTTTTATAGCTTTTGCTGGTTAATTTTGCTAGAACACATCCCTCTCTGTGCCCTCTCACCTTAGACCTCCATTGTCCTTCATCTATAATTATCAGTTTAATTTGGATCAACTTCACGTTACTGCTGGAGAGACTCTCAGGCCCATGCTTTTCTGCATCAATGGCTGCACACAATGCGTTATGTCAGTTAATCTAGGTGGGGATGTAGCTCCAACATAAATCGACACCTGCGTTTGCATATCAGTCCTGTTTCATTTCCTGAAGCATTTCATCTTAAAAAAGCTATAGAGTTGGGGATTTTCTCTCTGATGTAGATGATGCTATCTTGTCATATTCTGCAAATAGGACTGAGCATATCTTAAAACCTATTAAACATATATCTATCCTCTATGTCTGCCCTGGAGCATCTGAAAACCATAAGATTAACAAATCAAGATTAACATCTCCTGGGTCATTTTTTCAACTTGTTTTTTCCTCACTTTCCCACAAGATAAGTCTGTCAATATCCTCACCCTTGAGATCGTAAGCATGAGTCAATCCTGTGGTGAAGTGTTCCCATTGTTACTGTAACTTCTGGTGCTAGAGGGAAAGCCCATGTTCAAGGGGTCATTTCCAGTATAAAAGCTTACTAAGAGGAGCTGTCAATCACAGAGACGACTGGATAGTGCCTGAGACATGGTAGTCACTAAGTCATCAACCAAAAATCTGTTATATAAATAGAGACTACTCATTCACATTGTTTACAAGCATAAAGAATGAGAAATAATTTTAATCGCTGATGTTAGAATATTTTAAATTAAGTATGGTGTGCTGCACTTCTTCAATGATAGGAAACTTCAGTGCAAGACAGGATGAGTTATCTCTGTGATAATTTATCACAGATGCCTCTTTAGTTCTGCTTGTCCTTCCTAGTGCTCCTTATTGAACCTTTTTTTAAAAGAAAGAGGTGAGAGAGAGAGACAGACAGAGAGAAATTTTAATATTTATTTTTTAGTTTTTGGCGGACACAACATCTTTGTTTGTTTGTGGTGCTGAGGATCGAACCTGGGCTGCACGCGCTACTGCTTGAGCCACATCCCCAGCCCTGTCCCTTACCCCGATCCCTCTCTATCACTTACTAAGTTCCAAAATTCTGCTTTTGCTTCTTTTTAATCTCTTATTTTCCCCCTAGTGATTTCTTCCATTTTATATTTTTCTCCGGTAGACAATATAAAGAGGCAAATCCTGAAGAGTTGAAAAGGAATTGAAAGCCTTAAATTACAAACACCTGTGCTAACTCGGGCTGGCATTGACATAACCCAAAACTTGAGCAAAGATAGAGGATGGGACCCATGGGGGAGGGGTCCAGGTCAAGAGGACATTTCAGTGCTGATTAACTAGAAGGACAGCAGCCTCAGAGGACAGGAGAGAGAGGCCAACAGACATGTGCACCCTTGGTTAAATGTTACCAGAAAGTAGTGGAGAATTTAACAAACCTTCCTTTCTTACCTACGAGCGTAAGTGTCTGTTTATTCTGAGGATCGAGGAGGATTCCTGTGTTGAAACAAAGTCAAGGGAGAGGCTTTCCCATGAGGTCTTCATGTCATCAGCAGCTTCCTGGTTATCTTCCAAATTTCACTGTTCACTTTTTCTTAAACTTTGGGTCTCCAGTTAGGATGGCTTAATTCCTGAGCTGTGTCTTTGATAAGACCCAACTACTTTTAGCCACATGGAGTCCTAGGGCATGAATCCTTGCTCCCTGAAGACATCTTCCATGAGGAGATTTTGGACCACATGATCCATGTCAAATGGCATCCACCAATATACTCATGTCATCTCTCAATCTGCTAGCACTGCTGTCAGAAGTTTCAACCATAGAGCAATATCTTCATTCCAACAATTTTTATTATGACTTCTACAGTCATATTGGAGGGAATGTCAGCAATGAACAGGAAAATGATCATTTGAACTTTGATAATATCTGATAAAAGTCCACAGCCTTCCTAAAGCAATATCTTATTATCCCAATGGGCTAAGGAATGTATTTTAATCTGTGTAAGTAACATGACAATTCTTACAACCTGGTGTTCGGTGAAAATCTAAGTCCCATAAGCAGAAAATTAAGTGGTCCTATGTGCAATGTGCTCTTTCCAAGGTCATCTTTTTATTTCTATCAGCTGAATACTCAAGAACGATTCTCTCTGTGGGGAAGTTATTGACATGGACCTCTCAGCTGGAATTAGCTAGAGGTTATTTCAATCACAAATGCAAGCATACGATTTTTGGAAACTTTATATATTACAAGGTATTGTTGTGGTAGCATTTGAAAGAGGAAAAGAAAACAAATACAAGTAAAAAGAATCACAGGAGTGATTCTCCAAGGTGGATTCCCTCCTTCAAGTCCTCTATGACTCTATATAAATGACGCATTTCCTAATCCTTGGAGAAAAAGAGAACAGATGCAGAAAACCTGAAACTGTAGTTTTCAGGTGTTTTGATGACTTACTGAATCTGCCTTCATATCCTTCTCTTATTACCAACATATTCTTCTGTATTTAGGCATTATTTAAATGATTAAAAAGAGAGAGAGGAGAGAGAGAGCTCCATACAGCAGGGGAAACATCCATGGCAGGTAGAGTGAGATTAAATAAACAGTGTCTAATGAGATCTGTTATTACTTTCTCCTTGGTCATGCTTGGGCACGCTCCTGTTTCTAAGAGCGATCATAAATCTTTCAGCTCACTTTGCTTTCAAAAATTCTAATATCTTTCTTCTAAGTTGAAGTCCACAGCCTCATTTAAATTTGCAACCCTGAAGCCTGCCTGTGTCTTCATTAAATCTTATCTTAGAAAAGATAAGGAAGTTTACATGTCAACAGATCATCTTTAAGAAGATAAAATCCACTTGCCTGCGAATACAGGAGCATGAAGTATAGAATTCTGCCAGAGACATGAATACTTGAATCTGGTGCATAAATTCTTGCTTTCTGATCATTTTACTAGCATCATTTTTATCAGTATGACTCTCAGTGGTGTCCATTTCTCAGCTCCTTGTTGGGAGAAGGGTAAAATTCCAAAAGATGGTTGAGGGGTCTAAGTTAATCTGCCTTGATTATAAATTGCTCCAGGAAGTTGTCATTTCACAGGCAACTAGTTCTGTAACATGATGGACTTGCTCTTAAAAAGCGAAAATAAAAATTCACAGATATTAGCTTACCTCCAAGAATATGCAAATCAACTATAACCTCGACAAATGCCTCATACCTGATTCATGATTATGTGCGACACTTTTTTTATTTCCTGGTTGCTTCTCTGGAAGATGCAGCATATACAGAAATACTGTACCTGGTATTTTAGCAGAATTGAGACTAAGTCCTGGCTTTGGTATTTACTGGATGCACGATACCTGATTTTAGGTGCTCAATGGAATTGGCAACTCACCTTAGCCAAATTGAACCTTGGATCTGTTTTTCCTTTTCTCATTTCTTATCTCCATTAAGGAAGCTGCCAACCACTCTTTACTCAAGTGAGAAGCCTGCGAATTCGGATAGGCATTCTCTTTCTCTCTGTACCATGAGTCTTCGGTAGTTACCACCTGCCAGTGTTTTCATTTGCTGTTGTTTCTCTGCTACTTCGACCTCAGTTTAGATTCTCCTAAAAACCTTTGTCGACAGCCTTCTCGCTGGTGGTCCCTGCGACTCCAGTTTCACTGTCAATCCATCCTTCCCTATATTGCTCTCATGACTTCTCTAAAACGCCAGTTCACCATGCTGCGTTCCTACATAAATCACTCCATGTGTCTTTGCTGCATGCAGGAGCTATGCCAAGCGCTCAGCATGGCTCTCTGATGTTTGGCTCCATCTCGCCCTCGGTCCTGCCCCCTCTCTCATGTCTTCTGAAACTTCCAAGCCTGTGGCCTTTCTCATCCTGCTTCTCTACCATAAATAAATCTCTCCCACATTTTCTTTTGGAAAATAAACACCAAGCACACAGACAAAAATGAAGCAAACTACAGCAAAACACTTTAAAAAAAACTTTTGAATATTCAGATTTAGCAATGTCCTTAAGAAGCTTTACAGATCCTGCTTCCAATGACACGTATGTGCAAATAGAAAATAATTCCCATTGAAAGCAGCTGTCTCCGACCTTTCCCTGAAATTATTGTGCTTGGACTTTTTAAAATTGCATTTATTTGATTTATCCTTGTTCCTGTCTTCTTGTTGCCTAACTGCTTCTAACATATTGCTCAGTCTAGAATTTTCCTTGTGTACTATGTCACAATGACGTCTATAATACAGCTACCATTATTTAGTTTTGAAAATAATCACATCCAATAAATGCCATTTGTTCACTTAAAAAAAAACATGTCAACTCTTCCATTAAGTATAGCTAATGTCTACATTGGCTCCTTATGTACACAGAGTTGATTTTGAGATAATAATAAACTCTCCAATCATATTGGTTCTGAGTTTTAAAAGTACATCCTAGCCCTTTTAATTATCTTTTACAGGGGAAAATAAGCAATAGACTGTTGTTTTGTATAAATATTTTGCACAACAAGTTCCTATGTTATGTATTGTGGTATTCATTTTATGAGGTTTGGGTAGCACAGGGTGATTTCCGTATCCTAGGTCATTCAAGACATGGATATTACACTTGCAGTCACATATTGTCTCTGTGAGAAAGATGCTACGGAGTCACAAAATACATACACTGAGCAGTTTATACTGGGCAGGAGCTGAGTCGTGCTAACGAGGCCTGCTTGCTGACAACATGTGCTGACAATCAGGTGTGTGTTACTAGAAGAGGAACAGGGTGCTCGATTGTGACCACTGGACAGGGTGAATCATGCTGCTTTCTCAGGGATGCTGTCAGGGTTCTGACCCAAATTAAAACCCCTACCCTGGACCATGATCTCCCAGTTGATATACTTCCAAGAAATCCTTCATGTGTTGGGATATAATATTGCTTCTCTTTTCCTTAGTCATTTTTTTAACTTATATGGAAAAGGTGCATCATCTTAGTGCAGATAAGGATGGGAATGAAGAACAGTCTGACCCACTGCCTGTCAAATAAGAGTGGGAAATACTGGCAGGGATGCTCTTCACCCCTTGTCTCCCCTGCTATCATGATGTGTTTTATAAGCTACACCATAGATCAGTGTAGCTGATGCAAGTATAAGCAGTTATCCTAGCAGGCCTTATAAAGCATGGAGCTGCACAATGCCATCACAGACAACCAGTTTTGTCAGACAGATCATGTGAACCATTACTGCCTAGAGATTCCTGAGACTTTCTGAATAATCTGTGTGGAATGGACATATAACAAGAAAACACAAATCTAAGATAAAAATCCTTGTCTAGGGGGCTGGGATTGTGGCTCAGCAGTAGAGCGCTCGCCTAGCACAGGCGGGATCCGGATTTGATCCTCTGCACCACCTAAAAATAAAGGCATTGTGTTGTGTCCATCTACACCTAAAAAATAATATATATATATATATATATATATATATATATATATTTAAAAAAAATCCTTGTCTACATTAAGTCACCAACTTAGTGTCTCTTTCTGGTCTTGTTAGACTTTATAGTGAAATGTAATTTCATATGCCTGAAACAGTTATGATGGCTCAACAGGCTGTAGGTAAATCTCCACCACACTTAGCGACATTGGTGAATTGTTGGGACTCATGAATGCCAGTTTATCCTAGGACAATGAGAACGAGGGTGTTCTGTTATCATGGTTACCATCAATAGAAAAAGCCATCACAAGAACATTTGCAAGCCACTAAATATTATGAACTAAATAATAATGCACTCCTCTGTGGGCCTCTAATATAATTGTTATGATTGTCATCAGATCTCCTACAATGACATAAGGTAGAAGAGCTCCCCTTTAGGCTTGTGAGGGTCATGTTTGTTGGCAAGTTTTCCTGCTGTTCTTTTAGGAAAAATGTCAAGGCCCATGGATTCTTGAAGATGCCTGGTCCCTCTGGGGGTCACTCTATTGGCTAGTGGGTATTTCCTTAGCCATCCCTGTCACCTTGTGTTCCCTTGTGCTTCCATGGTTCGTATCCCAGGGTTCTGAGCTAGTTGAAGAAGTGAGAGCCCACGTCTGCCTGCTCTTGAGCAGAGAGCTATCCCTGCATGGCTCCTGCCCTCTGCCCAGCCTGTGAAGTGTTCCATCTGCCTAGGCCTGTGAGGAGGCACACAGCCTCTGGGGCTGAACCAGTGGGGTCAAATAATGTTCTCACCATTTAGTATAATTAACTCCAACCACCCGTCTGTTGCAAGCCCCAGAGCAGCCAACACAAGCAAGAGTAGGCCAAGAAGAAATTTCTCCTCATTATTAAACCTAAATCTAAGCACTTGTCTGTCTGCAAAAACAGAGCAACGGGAGGAAAACTGACACCGGTGCACGGGGTCTGAGGTTTCAATAAATGTCAGGGAGCGTCAAGTCTGTTTGGATTGCAAATTATTGCTGGCTGACGGTCTTACTATTTTACAACTAGAGATTGCTGTCATGGAGGGGGAAGTGGTGGGGGAGAACCTCTCACATCACAGCCAGAGGGGAACAGAAGTTACCAAATACTATAACAATCATAAAACATTACAAGAGGGACCTCAGCTTCTGCTAAATTTAGTCTTTCCCTAATGCACATCCCAAGGACCCAAAGCCTCCGACATTCTGCTCTTCCCATTGGGTTGATGAAGTGTTGGATTTACCCACAACGGAGAGCTCATTGCTCGGGTTTACCCGCTCTGAACTTCCAGCCTGTCCTCTTGCTGAGCTGCTTTGAACATCTGAGAGTGATAAAGTGCCCTAAATGCTTCAAGGTGAATTAATACTTTGCTACACATCCTGGAGAAACATACACCAATAATTTGAGCAGCCGTTAAGGTTGTTTGTCAAATGGATTAAATGAGTGGGCAATTACTGATTAAAATAAACGGAAGGTAGGAACACACCAGTCTAGTGGTGGATGAGTCCACTGGTCAGTCACTTTCTATTGACAGAAAGACTTTTTGCATTATAAAAAGTATGCAGTCTTCTTCTGAAGTTTATGAACATATTTTACTCATTTTTTTTTCTTTACCAATGCTTATTGAGGTCTACCATGTGCCGGGCACTGTATTATGTGAATCGAAAACCAAGGAAGCTATGGTCTCTCTTCTCCCTGAGCTAAGAATTAAGTGTGATTATTTTAACCAAAGTTTCTTTTGGTTTTAAATAACTGAAAAAAAAAAAAAATCCCTCCCGTTAACTTAAGGCCAAAAGGGAAACATTGTTCTAAGGTTCAGGAGTATCTGTAGATCCAAGAGAAAGAAACACAGCAGGACTTCCTAAGAGCCTGGAAGTTGGCATTAGAAGCTGTGAAAATCAAGGTTACTTTCTCCAAGTCTCTAGCTGCACCATCTCTGCTTTCTAGATCTCTTACAGGTAGGCTTCCTTCTACTTTCTCAGTTTTCTAGAATTTCTGGTTTTCTTTTGTTGAATATGCATATAATTAAGTTGGGTCTTCTCAGGTGAACTTCCCATTTCAGTGATCAGCTTTTTAAGTCCCAAATCAGAATTTTAGAGAAGGGAATCGAATGGTCCCAATTTGGAGGAGAGGTATGACTTCTCATTCAATGCTGATTATTATAGGATTCAAGGGCTGAAAAGGGTGTCTTCATTCCAAGCAGGTGAAGTAATGAGTTTATTGTTGTAGATGATCAAATTCCTATGTCGAGACACCTTGCTTTTTGAACTCAAAATGAGTTTACAAGTTGTGAACGATGGTCACATAATGATGCTGTGACATTTTAGGGAAGACAGAGTTAGCTAGCTGGTTAGTGACTGGAAAAAAAAAATCTAAGAAGTGCTTGTACCCATTGCTGCTGCAATTGCAGGACAGCCTCCTCATAAGAGCTTGACTACTTCCCATCGTCTCATTTCTCATCAGGACCTAGGCGGCGTGTCAGGAGCATCCGGAGGTAGACCACCCTGGCATGACAGCCTTATTTGCAGGGGGACTTAACACAGAAATGTGGATTCCTGGCAGTGAAATTATGAGCACTGTAAGTAAGCCCTGTCCACATTTCCTGGGAGGATGTTGACCTAAATCAAGACCTAGTCCATTTCCTGGGCATCAGCCAACCCTATGACCCGATGACAAATATGAGACTGCCTGAGTCTGGGTTCCGCAGAAGCAGAACCAAAGTCAAGGATTTGAGTAAAAGGATGTGATTTAGGGGATGAAAGGAAATACCCATAGGAGAGTGGGGAAGAGAGACAAGGGAGGGAAGACGGCCAAGGCAGAGCATATTACCAAGCCCCGTTACAGCTGTGGACAAATGGAGATTAATCCTACTGGGGAAACCGGGAATTAGTGCAAATCACATGACTTAGAGTCACTCCACAAGACGGGTGAGGTCAGCAAGGGAACTAACACACAAACTCCTATCAATTATATGGTTGAGGGCTGTTTCCCGGGGTTTCAGTTGCTCTGACAACTCCGACCTGACACACAAGCAGCAAAACAGTCTCCGGAAATAAGAAAAAGTTCTCATACAAAGAAATATAGGTGCTGGCAGCTGTCCGGAAGCGGTAGGGGTGACAAGATGTGGGTGGGGCACCAAAGTCTAGCCACTCAGGTTCCCCAGTACCCTGTGTTAATTGCCTTCTGTCCACATTGATTCTCCAAGATGGTGGGGCACGCCCAATTGAGGAGTTAAAGGAGATGCAACAGGAGGGTTAGTGGGATCAGCGACAGTCTGCATCAGGGGGGTTCAGGGCTGAAACTGATATTACTTCTTCCCTCTCTCTACCCAGTGTAGACATTCCTCATTCTTGGCAGCATACTGCAGGCTGGATTGCCCGACCCGCAGAGCCTTCAGAGCTTCATCCCTGAAGGGGAACATCAGTCTGTATGTCTTTGTCAGGCTGTTTTTGCTACAGCTGCCACAAATGTGTGTCATTTTTATGAGTGGGCATGAAAGTACCAGGAGAATTTGGTGAATTTCTTCAATTCTATACATACCCCTGGTCCCATTTTGTAACGTATTCTTTCTGACAACCTGGGGCAATTGCTTATACCATCTGGGGGGCAAAGCATGCTCAAGATAAAGTCCTGAGGGGGGGGGGGTACATAGGACAAGATTTGGCATTTGGATGGATATCAGCAGCTCTCACAGAGTGATGAGGACATGGGAAAGTGACCAGGTCGTTGACCAGCCTCTGCTATGCAGGCACAGAGAATCAGTGAACTGATAAGTGAACTGATAAAACTCACCTTAGGGATTAGTGACAAGGGTTTGGGGGGCAGGTGTTTGTGGATATGCTTCTTATAATTAGCAATATTTAAAATTGTTGTTCCATATGAACACTTTCCATAAGACCTCAGTGAACACAATGGACTACTCATGGAATCAGAGAAAAGGGCTAAGAAACGTATTAGACTGCTGCTGGGTGTCTGACAAGTGGTGGAGGGAGGAACACACTAGGTAGATCTCAGGACGGCCTCCTGGGTGAGGCCCTGACCTCCTACGGAGAGCCCAGAGCATGGATCAAGAGCACCCGCTCAGGCACCAGGCTCTGTGCCTCTGAGTCTCACTGTGTGGACAGTACCGTGTGCTACAGCTGCGGTTCACCCCCAACCCAGCCTTGATAAGGGTGCATCTGAAGACATCACAGATCATGCAGAGTTTTAGGTCTTTAATTTGAACATGACTTTTCTTTTCCTGTAGCAGCCGGCCATTTTCAACACGCTGCTGCCACATCTACCCACCAAAGTGGTACTGGACCTTCAAAATCCTCTCAATTCAGTTTCAGCCTGAAACTCGGTGCTCTCCTTCCTCCCCTCACAGAAATGCCCACCCTCTTCTCTTAAGTTTGTTAAATCTTATTTTATAGGTAGTACATTCTGACTTTTTGTAGGAGATTTTAATACACTCACATCATAAATGACTGGAGGAGGATAGAGATCTATTTCAGACATCATCTTACCAATTATATAAAAATGCATATAATAGGCACCAAATTTTTGTTGTATAATAAGAGTAATTTTAGTAACAATATTTTATAAATTTTGACTAAAGAACCCCTACTTTTAATATCTGAAGTTGATGATTTTTATCAATCCTATACCTAAACACAGTGGTAAGGCTCAAAGAGCCATGTATATTTGTGTGGAAGTGTCCACCTGTACGTCTGCATTTGTGTATGTGTTTAAAACACACTATTTTTTTTTTAATTCACAGTAATGTTGGCATTTGTCTTCTAAAATAAATGAAGGTTTTCATCTTCACTGCTTATTTACTAACAATGCTAAATGTCTACCCACAGGATTCAACCTTTAAACCGAGACAGGTATTTTTTATGCCTTCTATAAGAAATGGCAAACCTCAACTTTCCTTTCTTGTTCTCCATGATAACATTTTTTTCTCAAGAATGTGAGAGGTGCAGGTTTTAGCGATGACTACTGTTCTGCCCTCCAGGGAGGGGCCATTTTATGATCTATCAAAATATTTAAATTAGTTCTATGAACTAATTTTTTTTGGTAAGAAAAATACGAGAAGATTGATATAGTAACAACCTGTTAGACTTGGTATTATTTCATGTAAAAAATATTCATTTCCAGGAGTCATGGGGACAAAGGATGCAAAATGCCATCACCAACTTCGCCATCACAGAACTGACATCAGGCAGCAGAAATCAAGCCATCAGAGCAGTATCAGAGTGGTCATAGGAGCTGTGTATGACATATATTTTGAGCTATAATAATGTAAAGCAAGAAACTGAGTTTTGGTGAGGGGGTTGTGACCGTCTTCCGAAGAAGATGAGTGAGCAGAGATCAGAGCCCTATTTCTGCATGTACAGTCCCCGAGGCAACATCTGCATCACATGGGGCTTGTTAGAGATGCAGATTTGTGGATCTCATTGCAGACTTGCTGAATTAGAGTCCCTAGGCAGAGCAGCTCAGGAATCTGTACATTTACAGCTTCCTGGTAAGGATGACGCAGGTGGAAGTTGGAGGAGCCCACAAAGAAGACACAAAAGTCAAGTGGGAGCTGTCAAGGCAGAGTGATTAGAACAGGGAAGACTAGAAGGGGCTGGGAGTAGGTCAAACACACAGAGTCCTGTAGAAGACAGAAGGGATCTGGACCTTCCACGCCCCTAAATGGTTTAAAGCAAATGGAAGGGGCAGGTGCAGAAACTGAGGTGCCCAATGGAGAAAAGGTTTAAGATGTAGCAGAGGATGAGATGGGACCTTCTCACCTCTTTAGATTTCCAGGTGAGAAATACTTGTGAGTGGGCTTAGAAACAAGAGGGAAGAAAGAAGGTGATTGAGGAGACATTTTGGAAATAAAATCCAAAAGATTTAAATATTTAGCACTGTGGGAACATAACTCATATAATTCTTAAAATGTAGCTTAAACTTTCCATTTTCTTTTTAAATTTATAAAATATTTATTTTACTATGAGGAATGCATGGATGTTGGGAAATTTGTGAAATACATCCCTGGGATATGTTCAGTGAAAATCCAGTAAGTAGGTTGTCAATTGTGACCAAATCTAAATCCCAACCAGCAGGTAGAACTTTCTTCCCTCAGTTAAGGAAACAATATTAGCTCTAGAGCTTCTCCAAAAAATATGAGACACTAACTGATTCATTTTATTGGCAATCTGATGCGGAGCACTTTTGCACAGCAGTGAGACCTCTGGAGAAGTTCACAGATAATCCTCTGAAGCTTGCATTGAACAGTCTAAGTATGCTCTTGAGATAAGTTTCACGGATCACATTAAATCCCCCCAGCCACTCAGTAATTCCAAACATGAGTCAAGAGTAGGTTAAGTGAAGACAGTGTGGTTAAGGAGAACAAATCCATTTCTGCTGCTAGGAAAAAAAAAAAAAAAAAAAGCAAAAACCCTGCCCAGTTTTGTTTGCAGTCATGGTGGATCAATTTCTTGCATGAAGGCATCAAACACTGACAGTAGGTAACAGGCCATTTATCTGACAACACCGGAAGGATAGTAAAGGGACAGACATTATTTTAATAGGACTTCCTTGAACACCTCCTGTATGTGAGACATTTGTCGAGGTGGAAGACTTAGTGATAACACAGCAAGGTTCCTTCCTTTGTGGGGGCTTGGAGTTTGATTACAGGACAGAATCATGTAAATTGATGAGTACAGTAAAAATATATGGGAGCTAGGTGTTAGTCTGCTTTCTGTTAGGGTAACAAAATTCTGAGATAATCAACTTAAAAAGAGGAATGGTTTCTTTCAACTCATGGATTCAAAGGTTACAGTCCATGACTGATTAGTCCTGTTTCTTTGAGCAGCACATGTTGGAGCAAACCTGCTCACCTCGTGGCTACAAAAGAAAAAAAAAAAAAACAAAAAACAAAGAGACAGGGACTGGGGTTCTACTAGCCTCTTCTAGGATGCACCCCCAATGACTTGAAGAACTCCCATTAAGACCCACCTCTTAACAGTTCCCACTACCTCCCAGTACTGCTAAGCTGAGAACTAAGACGTTAACACAGAGGTTTATGGCTCCCTTTGGGGGACATTTAAGATCTAGACTATAGCAAGCTCTTTGCAGGCATTGTTTCTCCTGGAGCTGGGGATGGGTGGATGAGTGTCATGAATAATGTTGTGCTATTAGTTATGAGTGTGTGACAAATACAGGCTGTGTCAGCCAGGACCTTATAAGGACACAAAGCTTGGCTTAGCATCATAAACGTTTCTGCAGGACCCAAGCAAAACTCGTGATGTAGGACATGCTAATTATTTTAGCTTTGTCTTGTTGTGTTTTGCAAGTGACTTAAATATATTTCCTTGTTGCCTTATTGGTCTTCAAAATTAAGAGCTGTTTTTTGTCTCTGCAATCATCTCCATTTCATTTGGCATTATCATTAGCAATGGAGACACAGCCATCTTTACAGTTTTTAATTTGTTGGAGTGTTCCCCTTTAGCACAGCATGTCCACAGAAGCACAAGACAACTCAAAGGACATGTGGTGTGGTCTCATCAAGCACCGTGCTGCCGTGAGAGACACGTAGGTTTTATGCATTCCTGAACAGCATGTTATCCAAAGGCATACTGTGTTCCAACTCCTAGCAAATCAATTTCGTTAAATTAGCAAACGCTATTATTCCCTTTTGTCGTCCATGGAATACTCTCTCCTTTATCAACAAAATAAAACAAAAAGAGGAGAAAGTGTATGATGGAGTGGAAATAAGGAAAAATGTCTACATGTATTAATATGTGCAGAGTGGAAAAATTTAAAAGTTGTAAGTAACAATTTCACATCAATAGTCACCCAACTATTGGTCCCTCTATTTTCCTCCTGACAAAGAAACACAGTCAAGTTTCCCTTGGTCGATATCTTGAGATGGACTTGAATTTGACACAGTGGTAGGTTTCTCCTCCCTCCCTCCCTTCCTTTTTTTTTTTTTTTTTTTTTTTTTTGTGCTGGGATTGAACCCAGGGCCTTGTGCGCACAAGGCGATACTCTACAACTGAGCCATATTCCCAGCCCAGTAGGTTTCTTTAATGCTTGTGGAATATGGCTTAGCTTGACAAGCTTTCAAGCACAGCGAGTTACCAAAAGTTCTATATCCTGTGGGGCAGACATTTCTGGAGGCCTGAAATGGGAGAGTGAATATTTAATCTCTACCACTTCCTTTTGTACTCCTATATCCTCTTATATCTCTATCCTGAATGCTTAACCACTGGGGAATACATCTCTTCTATTTCATGAACTGGGAGAATATTGCAGATTTAATCTGAGAATTTAAAAAAAAAAATTAGCAGAAGAAAACTTTCCTATCATCCAGCTTATCTGCAACTGTCAATAAGGAGAAAGAGACAAAAGTGTAGAAAAAAAAAAGGAGGGGGGAATGAAGACGTATTATAAAAATCCTATGTCGTGTACAGTGAAAAGTACCATATATAACCCGCATCTTTACACTTAGAACTTCTCCTCGAAGTTTCTATGAATTGTCCAGATGAGTGAGCTCAGAAAGATTAAGCAGATTGGTTGGTAGCAAATAGGGATTCAATGATGATTTAACTACACCCCATTCTGTGCCATCCCACTCTACAAGCATTATGACCTTCTTCAAACATCGTGTTTTTCCAGCCCCCAAATTTTCAGCCTACCTGCAAAATAAGCAGATGAAATGATTCACATAACAATGAAAAGTTCCTTGCTTGAGTATCAAATTCTCAACTAGCAGCCATTGCATTATGAACCTACTAACATACTACATACTACCCAAGAACTACCCAAGCGTCCCAGGGTTATCTTCCCTGGGCTGACTTCTAGTCTTTCCTTCTCCCATGTCTCTTTAAGGCTGTTCCAGTGCCAGTGCCAAATCAATCAAGTTTTCAAAGGATGCCAAGAATTTTTGTTCATTCAACAACCTTTCAACAACTCTTTATTGAGTTCTTTATCAAGGTCCTGGCAGCAAAAAGAACTTGTTGCAGATGGGTACGAATGAAAAGATCTTAATGAAGGGTCTACTTAATGATATGTGGGCAGAGTTAACAAGTAAAATTCTAGAAAGGGTGCAGTACCCAGATATTAGGCAAGCCGGAAGCCATTACACCCCAGGGCGGAAGGGATGGGGGGAGGAATCACTTTTATCAGCAACCCCAGAGGAACAGAGTACCTGGCAGGATCTCTTGACTGTGGAGGAATTGCAGCTACCGCTAGAGATGAAGGGCTGAAGAAATGCCAGGTGGGGAAGAAATCCACAACCTCTTTCTCCTTTGTTCTGAAAGCCCTCAGATGCCATCTAAGGAGTTATGCGGACTGCAGAAGCATACTTCACAGGGCACCAGGATCTGGGATGAGTTACCCATGAAGAACGATTCATCCAATTCCCAACCACGTGGCTGGCCCTGATCTGAAGACTGATGATAGATCCGTGAATGCCACAAAACAATTTCTGCAGTCATGGAGTTAGTGTTCTCATGCACAATGGAGGCAAAAGAAAACAAACAAACAAACAAACCAAGTGGAATGGAGGAGAGGGGAGAGAGATGGCAGGTTCCATAGAGATCTGCACTAAAAAGAAAGGAAGGAGAACTTACAGACTATGGAGGAAGGATTATTAGGTACCTCCCCCTGAGAAGTCGCCATTGCTGAAATGACCTGGTGGGAGTGAGGGAATGAACCTGGCTGGGGAAGCAGTCGAGTGGAGGAAGAGAACATGCAGAGTCTCTGAGAAAGGCAGAGCCAGTGTGGCCCTAGAGGAGAGACGCAGAAAGGTCCCCGGAGGTGAGGTCAGGGAGTGCTCAGAGCTTCTGCTTTTCTCCTAGTTCCTCCCTTCATGGCTTATCGGTGTCTTGTCCTACACCGGACTCTTTACAGGAAGAAAGCAGGTGAGAGACACATAGTGACTCATCCATTGCCATCTAGCATAGGTCAATTCTAATTCAATTAGTCAACTGCCATCCAGTTTAGAGACTGGTCGCTACAGGGTGTGGTGTCTGTTCTGGTTACGATCAGCTTTGGCCAGTGTCTTAGGGAATGTGATTCAGAGTGTGGCCACTGACACATCACATACTCTGTAGGAGAGTGTGTGCCTCTAATTCACAGTTCCCCAGAAGGAGCATGGGCCAGAACCTCCCTGATTCCACCTATTCTGGACACTTCGGGTCTTCCTGACCTTCTAAAACACATTTCACCTACAAGTGATAACTGTTAAACATGAACCAAAGGCCTCTCGGGACCAGCCACCATACTGTTTCATGGAGGTCTTGCACACACATGCACGCACACACCCATCTGTTTGTGGATGTAGCCATATGATCTTTTGGTCAGGGAATGTGCTTCCCAGCTTCATTCCCCTTAGAAAGTCTTGTTCGGCCATTGAGATTTCACAGCATGGCTCCCACCTTCTCTGTGAAACCCTCCCAGATAAACCCAGGAACGTTCCACCAGACTCTTCTCCACCAGCACCCGGCATTCCCTGTTAAAGAATTTTCAACATGAACTTGCAGTTGATCCCTTTCAGGCTGATTCCAACCCTTGAGCTCCACATAGCCAAAGACACGGTATTCTCTTCTGGATTCCTGTTGCACAGCCAATGAGGTTTATTTGCAACTGTGTGGAGTAGATAGGTGGGTAGGAAGGTAGACAGACAGACAGACATTCAGCTAGATAGGGAGAGTGACGAAGACTTATTTAGGTTCTTAATGGATGTGTGTGTGTCTGTGTATCTGTGTGTGTGTGTGTGTGTGTGTGTGTGTGTGTGTGCATGTGCTTACAGGTCAATATAGTCTCACTGCACAGGGTCCATGTTTTTTTTTTTTTTTATTGGTCGTTCATAACATTACATAGTTCTTAATACATCATATTACACGGTTTGATTCACGTGGATTATGAACTCCCGCTTTTACCCCGTATACAAATTGCTGTATCACATCAGTTACCCTTCCATTGATTGACATATTGCCTTTCTAGTGTCTGATGTATTCTGCTGTCTGTCCTATTGTCTACTATCCCCCCTCCCCTCCCCTCCCCTCCCCTCCCCTTTTCTCTCTCTACCCCTTCTACTGTAAATCATTTCTTCCATTTGTATTCTCTTGACTTACCCCTCCTTTCCTCTTATATGACATTTTGTATAACCCTGAGGATCGCCTTCCATTTCCATGCAATTTCCCTTCTCACTCCCTTTCCCTCCCACCTCTCATCCCTGTTTACTGTAAATATTCTTCTCAAGCTCTTCGTCCCTACCCTGTCCTTGTTTACACCCCTTATATCAAAGGAGTCATTTGGTATTTGTTTTTTAAAGATTGACTAGCTTCACTTAGCATAATCTGCTCTAATGCCATCCATTTCCCTCCAAATTCTATGATTTTGTCATTTTTTAATGCAGAGTAATACTCCATAGTGTATAAATGCCACATTTTTTTTATCCATTCATCTATTGAAGGGCATCTAGGCTGGTTCCACAGTCTTGCTAACGTGAATTGAGCTGCTATGAACATCGATGTAGCAGTGTCCACAGGGTCCATGTTAACAAGATTTTGCTGCGCTGATATTCCCAACAACTCAATTTCGAGAGGTTCTAGCAATTAGTCCTCATGTGCTGGCGTGAAGCTCGCTCTAGGTTTGAATTTGCTAAACTGTGCGGAGAACTGCTATATTGAACACAGAGGATTTGTGGTGGACAGTAAGGCAGACACAGCATACCCCCAGTTCCCTCGCATGCCGTGGCCTCACTGGGCCTGTCATCTGGGAGGTCTTTGTGATTTTATCTTATCTACATTTGAGCATCGTAAAGATGAGTAGCCAAAATGTGGTTAATAAACCCCAGCTGGGTATTTTCTGGGCGAATAAACACACCACTTTTTCTACTGTTTTTTCATGTGGAAATGATGAATAGGACTCACAACTCTTATTTTCATTATAAGTGGAAAAGTAGAAATAATATCAGCTTATGATGCTTGAGGTTGTTATAAAGTGTTTTAGAGACACCCTGAAAGTTTCAAATAATTATAGCTCCAGTAAAACTTTTATTGCTGCCTGTGGATTTTCATGATCAAAGAGAAAGTAAACAGAGAACACTTTTAGGCTGAAAGATATTCAGAACCTTGTGATTTTGTGTTGGCCCTCCTTCTATTCTTAAAAAGTGATTAATAGCTTCACCACGTAAAAGCACCCACATTTGGGATTAAGTAATTGAAGGAAATTAATTCCTGAGTCCATTCTTCATGCACCCCAGGCATGCTGCATAATATATTATCTTGACGATTAAAAATACAGTGAGCTATATACACACAAGAAAAGATCTTCGCATGCTCCCAGCAACCAATTCTATTCCAATTCATTTCAGATGTTTAACTTGACACTTTTTTCTTCTGTTAAAAAGCACATTCGTGCAAGTGGTGAAATTTGAGAAGGGCTATAGATTAGATTTTAGTACGATCATATTAATATCCTGAGTTTAACAATTGTGCTGCAGTCCAGGGGATGGTTGGAAATTCACACTATTTATATACAGATGAGTGAAGGGGCAACATGTTTATAACTCATTGTCAAATGGTTCAGAGAAAGTGCTAGGTGCACCCACCCAGAGATTTACCTGTACACATAGATGTGAAGTTTGGATACATGAACATGTCATGGAGTGGCTGCGAAAAGCCATTGACATATCTTTTATCTCACATGCTTTGCTTGTTTGTGGTGAAAACACTGAAAATCTGCTTTACTATTAGCCATAGTTGTTGTCTTGTGCAATAGATCTCTTGAACTTATTTCTTCTTACTGAAAATTTACGCCCTTTGGCTGAGGGCTTCTCAAACGCCCACCCTGCCAGTCCCTAGATACTACCTTTCTATCTTCTGCTGCTAAATGAGTTAGAGCTCACAGGTACATTAGATCATGCAGGATTTATTCTTCTGTGCCATCAGAATTCTCTCAGCATTAGATCCTCTGGGCTCAGCTGTGTTGTTACAAATGACAGGATTTCCTTCTTATTAAGTTCGAGTAGTATTTCCTCGAGTAGTTACCACACTTTTTTTTTTTCATCTCTTTATCTACTGGGGGACACTTAGCTTGTGTCCACATCTTGGTTGTTGTGAACAACACTGGGTGAAGCAGCATGGACTCCCAGGTATCCCTTCAACATACCGATCTCATTTCGGGGAGCTATGTACACAGTGGTAGGGTTGCTGGCTTGTATTGTAGCTCGGTTCTGAATTCCTGAAGAAACCCCATGTCATTTTACAGTGAGTGGACATCCTCAACCTCGGTGTGTAAGCATTTCCTTTTCTCCATATCTTCACTGACACTCATCATCTTTTGTCTTTCTGGAAACAGCTGTTCTAAAATGTGTGAGGCGGTGTCTCATTGTGTTTCCAATTTGCATTTCCTTGATGATTAGTGATGGTGAATATGTTTTCATATACTTGTTGACCATTTGTTTATTTTCTTTGGAAATAGACCTATTCGGATCATTTGCCCATTTTTAAAATTGAATTGTTTTCCTGCTGTCGAACCACTTGGTTTCCTTATATATTTTTAATATTAACCCTTTTATCAGGCATATGGTTTATAAGGGGTTTTTCCTATTTCATAGATTGTCTCTTCCATCTCTTAATTGTTTCCTTAGCTGTGCAAAGCTTTTTAATAGTAAATATAAATGCATTTGACTCTTTTTGCTTTTATTGTTTCTGATTTAGTGGGTCATACCACCCCTCCCCAATCATTGTCCATTCCAATGTCCTGAATTGTTTCTCCTATGTTTTCCTCCAGGGTTTTTGCTGTTTCACATCTGACATCTAAGTCTTTAATCCATTTTGAGTTTTGCCTATGGTGTGAGATGAGAGTCTGATTTCATTCTTCAGCACATGGATATTAACTCTCCTGAGCACCATGTATTGGGGAGACTATCCATTCCCAATTGTGTGTTTAGGGTATTTTCCACTTTCCATTTACTGTGAATAGCAATGCTGTGAACATTTATGTACAAGTATTTGTTTGCACACCAGTCCTTAATTCTTTTATGTGCAAAAAATATCTAGCAGTGGAATTTCTGGGTTCAAGTTTAACGGTTTTGAGAATCAGAGAGCTGTTTCCCCACTTGTATTTAACATTAGTAGCAGGACTCAGGAAGTCATAATGAAGCTATGATCTCTGAATCTAAGCCGTTGATTTTTATGTTCAATGGTCATTTGTGGGCCTGCATCACACAAACCATGAGAAACACCTGGGGTAGACGGAGTTCAGAAAACCTCTACTGGTGCCCTCAAGGAATTCTTATTTCAGCATCAGCAGATTTGGGTCAAAATGAGGAATTATTTAAGAAGGTGGAGCTAAGGAAACATGGAGTTATCTCACTATTTTGGAAGGAAACAACAGAGCAGAACAAATAAAAATAAGGCTCAAAGTTAGCGCGTGAGAGTGATACACATAATCCATGGTGTTTTCCAAGTTTATAAATTTTGGGGTTCTTTGTGTCATTTGAAGAACCTCCCAAGGAAACCCACACAGACATCTGAATCACACTCGGCATGCTCCTTGGTTTGGTCTCTTTTCTGTTGCTTTAGACTTGGCTCCAAATGGTCCTTGGCTGGTTTCCCACAGTCGCCCACCCTCTTCTTACCCATCTCAGTTTTCACCCCTTACCTCCAATAAAACATAGGATAAATATTTTCTCCTTGAGGAGTTTCAAAAGTCAGCCCTGCATGTTTGAGTAAAAATTCCTCAGTCTTCGATTCAGTCTCTTTTGCTGGTCTCTCTGCCTCTCCCAACTTCTGACCCTAAGAGTGTCTCAGGAGTCAACTCTGAGCTGTCTCTATCTACCATACTCGTTCCTTACAAATCATTAAATGACACGGCTGTAAATCTGTCACACACAGAGACAGTTCTCAAAGTTTAAAATCTAGAGCCAGAACCTTTCCTTGGAACTTCACAATCATCTGCCTGCCTACAAGACTCTTCCACTTGTGTTTCCATTTGACACCTAAATCTTACCATGCCCAACCTTGAACACTTGGCTTTCTTTCCGAAGTCTGTTTCTACCTCTCTGTTCTTTATCTAAATAGGTAGAACAGACCTATCAGAGTCTAAACCAAGTATTCTGTCATTTTCTCAGACCTCACAATCTGTTAGCAATCTTGTTTGATAAATTTTCCAAACATTCTCCTTCATAGATCTTCCAAACATATTCATATGCTGGTTCTTCTCACTACCGAGATTAGGCCAGCTCTCATGGACACTATCATCACCTCTTAGGAGTACAGCTGTAGCTTCGTACCAGGTCATCCCATGTTGTAATTATTCCAGGTTTTGGGTCACATGATCTTATCAGTGAAGTCTTTCTTCTCAAAGGATGCTATTTAAAAAGAGTCCCCAGCCATCCTTATTCCCATTCCCCATGTCATTTTCTTCTACTGAATTTGACACAATTAGATAAATTTTGTATAACACTTATTTGTAGATTTTGTCTCCTTGTTATCTTCAAAGGTTCAGAGATCCTTGTCTGATTTTTTTTTTGTCCCATCTTCTTTACTTTTCTATCTACCAAACCTAGAATAGCACTCAGCACACACTAAAGGCTTATTTTAAGAGTGATCATATGAATAACTGGTAATATAACTGGGATCCCCATAAAGTCTTCCTTGCAACAGAAAATACTTATCTAAAGTTAAATTAGCAAGGTTCCTAAGAAATCAGTCATTTATTTAAAACCACCAGAAGATATTCATAGACTAGGAGAAACTTGTATATAAAACATTCTCAGAGGATGAGAAAAAGACTTCGTCAGAAAGGTTTGGGTTACAGGGTGCCTACTCCAGTTTATCTACGGCCCACAGTGTGAGGAGTGTAAACCCACTTCTAATCCTTCAGTGAACCGTTCCTGCTTCTGGTGTCTGTAGACCAGGGTTTTGGTTGTATTTCTGCACCACACCCATCGTACCCTAACTGAGCAAGTTGCTTAATCCACTTGAAGCTTAAGCTGTAAATTGGTGATGACAATCATAATGAGGACCCTCCCAAGATCCTGGTGAGGATGGCCTGAGATCACGCCCATGTTTTACACCGTCGGAATCACTCCATGGACACAAAGGTAAGGACCATGTTTCTAAGCTAGGAGAAAACTTAATGAGCCATAAGCTTGACCTGATGATTCTCTCACCACAGGGCATTTCTTTATTGTGAGATTTATTCAAAACGTGAATGGAGAAATTTCTTCTTGCCTGCTGGAGAAATTATGATAGGCAGAATTAAACAACTGTGATACTTTTCACTTTCCGAAGTTTATTTACAAGGTTCTCAAATGGGCCTGGTTTTCTCAGTTTCAGTCGGATAGAGCATACTTTCCTCGACTTCTGGCCAGGCTCGCCTTCCACCCTGGGAAAAATTAAGTCTGGGGAGTTCAAGATGGCAGAACAGGGACCGCAGCACTGTTTTCGGGGAGAAGCAAGGCAACGGGTATATAACTGCTCATGGAGGTGAGGGGATATGGGTGAGTACTAGAGACTGACAGCCCTGGAAACAAAGCCCAGGGATTCCAGAGATTAGAGAGAAAAAACAATCAAGAGAAAAGGAATACCCCAGCCCAGCCCAGCCACCCAGCACCTCAGTGGGCAGAGAGAGACTCTTCCTCCAAAGTGGTAATGGCTAAAGATCAGCATGTGGCACACCAGGCTGTATTCCAAACACCTTCCATGAATAGTCCATGTCAGAAGCCAGTTTTAGAGACCCCTCAGAGTGCTGTAGCTGGGAGCCATCCTCAACAGGGTCCCTCTGTTAGTGACTAATCAGCCCTGGGGATTGGAGAACCATAATTACATCTCAGGGGCCCCAGAGAGACCCTGCTGCATTGACTGGTCAAGTTCAGCCACCTGAAACCATCATGGCTTGGGGGAGTATGTCTGATAAGCTTCTGGACAGGTCTGTGCTGCAGGTAGCATAGGTTGAAGCTGGGAAGGGAGCACAGGGGACTGTGGCATGGAGATGCTGTCCTCTGAGAGTACACCACCACCAGTCATGTCTTGCCTCTCTCAGGCAGGTCTGAAGTCGCCGGGTTCTAGGCCCGCACAGGGTTTGGTTCCTGCCTGCCTCCTCCTACCCAGCACTCATTGGTTCAATCATTTTCCCCAACACTGGCAGGCTTTCTGGATCCACTGAGGTTTGGACATTTGCCTTGTCCCCTGTGCAGAATGTAAAATGAGCAAATATACACCGACCCAGTGCAGCCTATATTTCACCAAAACTGGGTAGGTGAGGCGTGCTCCCGGGATGGGAGATTGACAGGTCCCTGGGTGCATAGCCCAGAGCCTTGAGAGAGACTACATCTGCGCCGTGGTCAATGTTGCCTGAAAATGTTCCATGGGAAAGGTTGGCACAAACTGCTTTCCACCCACCTCCTTTGGTGAGAAGGACTCACAGCCAACTTCAGCTCTGACCCACTACTGCCCTACACCTGGTAGACTCACCAGATGCAAGAGAAGTGTTTTCAAGCACCTCGGCTAGAAGAATCCTTACCTCTTTTTAAAATCTCTATGTATTCTGTCTTTCATTATTTCTTTTTCTTTCTTAATATTGTTTCCTATTATTCTAAATTTTTCTTATTATTTAATTGGATTTTTCTCTTTTCTTGTCTCTCAGTCTGCCCCTTGTCTCTTTTCACTCCATTTTATGTTATTTTCTCTCTGCTTTATATTTTTTAAATTTATGCGTTTTTTTTTTTTTTGTTTTAAGGTTGCTATCTCTCCTCCACACATACACTTTCTCTCTCTCTTCCTTTCTCTTTTCCAGTGCTGGGAATTGAGCCCAGGGCCTCAGGTACACGTTGAGTAGATGTTCTATTCATAACAGCTTCAAAAGCAAACAAAAATACCTAGGAATAAACCCAATCAAAGAGGTGAAAGACCTGACAATAAAAAAAATAAGAAAACCCTGTAGAAAGAAATTAAAGACGACATGAGGAGATGGAGGAATCACCCATGTTGGTGGACTGGGAGAATTAATATTGTTAAAACAGTCATATTATTAGAACTGGAAGAAAAATCCTAAAACGTATATGGAAGCACAAACACCATGAATAGGTAGAGCAATCCTGAGCCAAAAGAGCAATACTGGAGTCATCCTAATACCCGATTTCAAAGAAACTGCAGAGCCTCAGTACCTAAAACACACTGGTATTGGCATAAAAAGAGACACATAGACCAATGGAACAGGACAGAGGACCCAGAAACAAGCCCACACATGTGCAGCCAGCTGATTCTTGACAAAGGTGCCAAAATATAAGGCAGCCTCTTCAACAAATGGCTCTGGGCAAACTGGATATTCACTTGTAGAACATGGAAAGGAGACTCCTGTCTCTCACCCTGTTCAATAATCAACTCAAAGTGGATTAAAGGCCTGAATATAAGATCCGAAACTTTGGAACTAATAGAAGAAAACATAGGGGAACCACTTTGAGATGTTGGCACAGGTGATAGTTTCCTGAATATTATTCCAATAGCTCAGGAACCAAAAGCAAGAATTAACAAATAGGATCATATTCAATTAAAGAGCTTCTGCACAGCAAGAGAAAACTTAAAGAGTGAAGAGAAAGGCTACTGAATGGGAGAAAATCTTTGTCAGCTCTGTCTGGCAGAGGAATAATATGCAGATATATAAAGAATGCAATTCTCAAAAAAAGAAAAAAAAAAGGAGTACTTTCTACCTGAAAGTAGAAAAGGGGAAGGGGACCAACAGGAGGGAAAGACAGGGTTGAAGAAGGAGTGAACGTGATTAAGTAACAATATTTGTAGATACAGAAATATCACAGGGAAACCCATTAATTTACACAATTAACGCGTGTTAATAATTTTTATTTAAAGAATAGAAATATTAGCCTGGCAAATGTACACCATGATCAAAGTAAACACATATAGGGTGGCCACTTGGAAGGCTGAGATAGTGGCCTCAGCCACTCAGCAAGGACCTAAGCAGCTTAGAGAGATCCTGTCTCAATATAAAAGAAAAATAAAAAAGACTGAGGAAGTGGCTCAGTGGTCAAGCACCTCTGGGTTCAATCTTCAATACCAAAAGAATAAATAAAGTCAACACATAGAGAGGGCAGAACAAACACTTTCAGTATACTGATATGGATCTAGGTCTCAGATATGGTTGGTAACTTTGGTTAACTAAAATGACTCTTGAAACCGCCACAAGGACTTCATCCATCCCCTTGGTGAACATCATTATCAAATAACTAAAGCATTGTGGACAGTATCTTAGGGCCAAGAGCCCTCCTGAGTACTGCATGTCCTGATCCTTTTATCCTTTGGGACATCTCTTTGAGATAAGCATGATTATTCTCACTTTACTTTTTTCACAGGAAGAAAGTGGTAAAAACCAGGCTTTAGATTCGCATCTGACTTTGACACTCAAGGTTTCATGATCATGCGAGTCTCTTTTCTGACCTTGCCGGGTTTTTATAGTTAATATGGTTATGTATTTCCTGAAAGGCAGGTGTTCTGGAAAAAGAAAAGATAAAGAAAGAGAGAGATAACGGGAAAAAAAGAGAAGAGAATAAAAGAAATACCACAGAAAGGCCAGGATTTGTAGGAGGAGGTATTTCCTGCATGTTTGTTATTGTACCTCCTCTGACAGGGTCTGCTATTAATTCTATTTTACTTAATTTCTTTAAGACGGTGGCCTGAACGTGTGGTCATTTCCCTGACCTCTTGTGGGCACAGATTTTGTTTGGAATATCGCTTCCATGTCCCTGTTCCTGTTGTCCCAAAGTGTCTGACTAATATATTATCTAAAAACAAAAAGTGTTTTTCAGACCCCTAAACAATTCAATAAATAGATCTGATGGCTATCCCCTTCCTGGGGCTCTTTCCAGATTCTTGGTGAAATCCCACGGGGCCCTTTGCTTCTTTTGCAAATACGGTTCAGCACCCAATTAAAAGAATGTGAAGCCCTCATATATCATGGCCCCCATTTTCCAGCTCGCCACTGGCCTTGCCGGTTCGTATTAATGATTCATTTCTTTTGACAGGAACAGCAACATTTCAGGACTTCTTGGGTGGAAGAAAGTTGGCAGAGAGAAAGTCCACAGTGAGCAGTTAAACGTTATATGAATTAATACCCCCCATCAATAGTTTAATGGATGAAATGCATTGATTGCTTTGAGAATTATGCTGAGGTCTACAGTAATAAGCAGAAATGTCTGATTTGACATCTTTTCTTTTTTTAATATGTCTGCAATGTAATCTACTACCAATTACACAACAACCCCACCAAAGTCGTGGTGAGTGGTCCCACTACGGTAGTAACATGTTATAAAAGCTCAGGTTTCAGGACAATTAGCTTCTGGCTGCAGTTTATTACCCCATTTGAGATTTAAAACATTTTTTTTCCATTGCATTCCAACAATGCTTATGTGTCTGGAGCTAACACTTTAAAACAATAATGGAATGGCAAATATCTGTCTGGCTGGAGTTTACCCAAAGAGAACGGTATATTAGAGTTCAAGGGGAAAAAAAAAATCAAGCAAGGTAGAGTGGATAAAACACAAACAACTTCTTTAATTACTCAAAATAACCAGGGCTATAATGTTTTAATAAGAAAAAAAAATGGTCTTTCATTAGCATCATGTAGGGAAGTTAAGAGATGCTTTAGAGCATATGATCATCTCTGTTCAACGAATGAATGGCAATTTACCGACAATGTGAAAGTCCAGTTGGTAATTCAAACCCGGTCACCTGCTCCAATACCATGAGAAAATGTCTGATCTGTGATACATAAATCTCCACTTAAATTACTTAGTAATATACAATAGTGCCAATTTATATATATATATATATATATATATATATATATATATATATATATATATATATATATAATAGTAGAATTTACTGTCTATTCTGTGACCAGGTACACTGGCAAAACTTCATATGGATGATCTTACTGAATTCTCCTGTAAAGCCTCTGGGTTCCCTTTATCCTACTGTGCATTTTAACTTCTTTTTCATCCTAACCTACTGTCCTCTGCTCCCGTCTTTCCCACTTTGGGATCTCTTAATTCCTTGAGGATATCAGGAAACTGAGGAGCACTCCCTGGGAGAGTTCACTTACAGGCTTCCCCTTTTAGAGAAGGATGGCAGCATCGTTGAGATTAGATTCTAGAAGCTTCCACACCCAGAGGCGGCACACCGTATTGTTGCTTTGATGCCGTTCTCCACTCAGGATGTTTAAGCTTCTAAAAACTGATGTGATCAAGTTCGGAGAGCAACCCACATCAGGGTGAGGTTTCTTCACCCACGTAAGGCAGTGGGAAAACATGAACTTGATGTCTGGCAGGTACTGCTATTAAAATCATCTTTTCTATCCCCTGAAATAAAAAAAAAAAACACCTTTTGTGAATTAAATTATTAACTTTCAAAAATTACAAAAACACCTATGCAAATGTCCATCAGGCAGAGTAGATAAGATAAACAAATAACCCAGGGAGTGGTAATGTGGTTCTGACCCAGAGCTCATAGGCATCACTGACTGCCTCCTGACATCAGCTCAGGTCATGGTATTTCTTACGAAGATGGGTTGACACAATGTGCTTTAGCCACCGGGCAGGATGCATCTCTTCCAAACAGATGGCTCCTGTCTTTAAGTTCCTGAGGCTTTTCCTAGTTCCTGGCATGGTGGCTTTCCATTCTGGAACAATCAAGTGGAATACAGTTGTTTCTCTCCATTTATACAGTAATGTCTGACGGCTGAGGTCACCTTCGGCTCCCGTTATCACAGAGCATCGCTCTTTACATGGGTCTGTCACCTCTGCCTGAGGCGCCGTCCCCTTCTCCTCCACTTGGACATTTCCTACTTCAAGAGCAGCCTCATGTCACCTGATCCCTGCAGCCTCCTCTCTCCTGCCAGAAATAGGGTAAAACTGCTTCCTCGTTTGTGTCCCCTAACACTTCATGTCTTACACTTCTTGACATTCTTGCTTGGATTTTGTCCATGACGAGGCTGCATTCACCTCATGGAAGACTCTGGCTTGTGCATTCTTTCTTTGTATCTGTAGCGCACAGCAAAATTAGGAGTCCATGTTAGGTTTAGAAGAAAAGTCCGTTATCCTGGGCTGATGTTAGTTACGCAGAATAATTATGCCCCAACCATCCATAATAATGATAGAATACGATCATCTACAGCAAATTGATAACAATAGCCGGGATTCTTTACTGATCTGATCATTCTGCAACTCCCTGGACATCGATTGATCTTATCACCTATAAAACTAGAGAATTGACCTGATTTTATGGATTCATTTATTTACTATCTATTCCTATTACCATATATTCAGTTTGTCCCTAGACATTATTGGACCAGGTAACTCTCCAAGCATAAAATATCAGGCATTTTCATCAAAATACTACAATTCAAGTGAAAGTAGGAAGCAAAATTTGTAGATGCCTAGAAAGTAGATTCACAACGCTATCTTTACAAGTCATACTACTAAAAGTACAGATGAACTCAGTTTCAATTATAACGCAAATCAAAGTAACAATGTTTAGTTTCCAAATCCCACCTGTGATTCAAACTATAATGTTTGAGTCAAATAATTTTAAAGAATCAGTTCTGCCAGTGGTCACAGACCAAGGGGTTCTAAGTTCCGTGCTGACATTTCTTCTAGCTTCTGAAAACCATCACAATATCTATTTAATGTTTATTTTGTATGTTAATATCTAATATCTATTTCATGTTTATTTTGTATGTTAATAACTGTTAGATATTAAAAGCCTTTACACCAAAGGCTACCTATGTATAGTTCAAAATATCCAATGTCAAAATATTTGCCCAGAACATGAAGGTCAATAAAGTGAGCCTCTGGCTTTGAGAATTTTGTAGTCACCACAGAGAGAAATATGGATGTGAGCATATGAGTGTTGGAAGGACCCCGTGAGCCAGCAGGAAGAAATGGGATATGTTCAGTTTGGGCTTGGGTTTCAATGGTGATAGGAGTTTGTGAGAAAAAAGCTTTATGGGCTTTTCTGGGTTTTGGGTTTTGCATATCAGTAGGAGGGTGTAGAGGTGTATATTCCCAGACGGATAAAATTAGGCAGAGGGAGAATATCTCCACCAGCACCCCCAAATAAAAGGAAGGAAGATGAGCATTAGGAAGGAATACAAAACTGTGTTTGTTTCATTTTTAGGCAATTAGAAATACATCATCATGATTAAAGGGAGACAGCCTGAGTCTCAGGGATTCCTGGTAGGTAAAAATGGGCAGAAGTTTGTAGTTTGCACTAAAATTCAAAGGAATGGCTACTTTTTATCCTAAGCATACAGGGAAATTCAGGAGCGTTATATGTAGTAGAGCAAGATGATCATTTTTTCTAAAACCATTGGCAGGGCCCTAAACAATTTAGTGAGACCCTATCTCAGAATAATAATAATAATAATAATAATAATAATAATAATAATAATAATAAATGATGTTTGGGAGTTCTGGGGAAGCAGCTCCATGGATTCAATCCCCAGCACATCTTGCTTTCAATTAATAAACAAATAGATTCAATATACATTTTACCACTAGAAGAAAAGTGATTATCATTAAAGATCACCTCTCAATGGAGGTCCAGGCAAAGACTTTGATTTTGCTCCATAGATTTCAGTTTTTGAATTGGAAGAAAAAGAAAAAAAAATGAAGAATCAAACCATGAAGAATGAGGAAAAATGGATCGGGCCTATTATGTTCTAGTGAAAATGCACCCGTTGCTGATTTTTAAAGTGGAAATCCAGTTCTCAAGCACTGGCCAAGTTTGGAGCAGACATTATTCAAGGATTACTTCTGAATCCATGATAAATAGGAAACGCCAAAACCAAACGTCCCTCTGAATGAATGCTGCCAACACTGTTGATCATTTTGATCAAATAGTTGAAAGATATTTAAACCACTGTTCATACGAAGAAAAAAATATTCATCATGCTGCAACTCACTGAGCCAACGCAGTGACTCTGGAGTGGTTTGCCACCACAACCATTCCCTGCTCTAAGCTGTCCGTGCCATGTTCCTTTCAGAGCACCTCAACTCAAAGTCATACCAAAATCTTGATTTTTACTCTTGGCTCTGAATCGTTCTCTCCAGTGCCCATCTCTTCTGCCAACTTGTTAGACAGAAATAACAATGCCCGTTTCAGAAGAAGAGAGAGGCATTTTGAGAAATACGTAGAAACTTATGTATATTGTTTTGTGCTTAGTAGGTCTTCAACCTATATTGATCAAGCAAAGCAATTTCACATTGCAGCTCATGTTTCATTTTTTCAAAGGAGCTTATTATTTACAATTCTGGGCTAATTATACAAGATAAGCTATATCCAGGCATAAAAACATAATTTCATTTATAATAGCCGAGTTGTCATTAAGCCTTGCCCTGTTGTAGGTGGAACACTATGAATAGAAATATCTTCAGGACATCCCGAAGCTCTAAGGCTTTGTGTTTACACATGATGGCTTGGGGGACACTTTGATTGCTTCCAAAGAGGAAAACACAGGAAAAAAGTGCTCCTCGAAAAAGTGATCAGCTCAGCCGCTGTCGAGGGGATCTGGCTTTGTGTTTGGTGGATGGCAATGAATACCCACTGCCTTTCACAACACAATATGCCATTGTGTTTAAGAAGTCAACTGGGTAAAGGAAAAGGGATCATATGCTACTGGGAACTTGGGGAACCAGTTAAAATAAGATTTAGAACACAGATTACCCTTCTCTGTAATGTGTTACTGCTAGGTCTCTATCTGATTCAGCGGTGGTCCTGGTGAGCCTCATGCCAGTGCAAGTATCTGGACCACATCCTCAAGTACGTCCCGGAGAGCAGCAAGGCTCAGAGTCTGCGTTCCCCAGTGTCTTCTACGTTATTAACACCAACAGGGAGCAGAGGCAGCCTGCGTTGCATACTTTGAAGCATTGTTTCTCAAACGTTTTGGCCCCAGAACCCTTTGCAAAGGAAAAAAAAAAAAAAAGATTGAGATGACAGAGATTCTTTTGTTTGAGTACTATCTTATTAATATTGGCTATGTTAAAAATTGCAAGTGAGAAATTAGAAATGTATGTTTACTGATATATTTCCGACAGCAACAATAAGCATTTATACGTTCAATTAGATGACAGGTTTTGAATTTAAAAAAATGACTGTGTTTTCCAAACACTAAGTAAGAATATGACATTGGATACACACTGGGGAAATCTCTTGATTGTCAGGTTTTTTTTTTTAAAAAAAGTTTGCTGAATTTTCATCTGTTTCTATATGCTGTTTTGGTTGAATTATAAGAAAAACATCAAGAAAAATAAATATGTACATTTGTAAAAGGAGGAATAATTTAATTAACTCATCATATGATTATTGACATTTCTTCCTTGGTATTACACCTAAACTGTAGCACATGTAGTGTTCTAAGGGTCATTTGTAATGTGGAGTGCCAACTCATACCAATGGATATGATATCAATTTGTGCTATTACATTAAAAATCCATTGAATATATATTTTTGTCCTGCACAATTTTAAAACACCCTGCATTGGTCATATGAAGAATATTGTTTCACTAATTTATTTAGATCTACTAAATATTGTACCTTTCATTCTATCAAATACTCATATATCTCTTACTATCATCACCAATCACATGAAAAAGAGTCTCTAAACATTAGGAATCTGCAGATACATGGTGGTGAAAACAGACTTTCCAAAATGCTCATCTTAGACTTGAAATCTCATTTTTCATTGGCAATACTGACTTGATGTGTTTGAAGTGACAGATTCCCTTCCCTTATTTAAAAAAAAAAAAATTTCTTAGCCGGTCACAGTGGTACATGTGATCAAAAGTTCGAAGCCAGCCTCAGCAACTTAGCTAATAAAATATAAAAAAGGAATGAGGATGTGATTCAGTGGTGAAGCACCCATGGGTTTTATCTCTGGTACCAAGAAAATCAATCAATCAATAAATAAATAAATAAAAGTTTTTGGCCAGGTTCCCAAGTCTGAATAATCATAGTTTGTTAACCTTTCTTTCAATTAAATATGACATTTAACAAAGCGATAAGTTTCAGCTTACTCATACTGAGGAAATGATCTTACTCATCTCTCTAGGCAGTTTGACTGCTATCCCCTATTTCACCACACTGACTATTAAAAAGACACAAATTCCAGACTTAATAATAAAATTGATAGCATTTATTACTTTATCAGGGCCTTGACCAGTTACTGAGGTTGGCCTTGAACTTGGAATCCTCCTGCCTCAGCCTCTCAATTCACTGAGATTACAAATGTGCACCATCACGCCCAGATTTTATCAGGATTTCTGAGTGGTTGCCGCGTCCGGCTAACGGAAACCGAGTCCGGCGAGAGACGTCGAGGTTAAAAAAATAAAATTAAAAAAATCACAGGACACCAAGGTTCTTCATCCAGGAGGAGGCATGTGTGCCGTTTATTATCCAAGTTTTTTTCCTTATATACTTTCTATAACTGCAGTGGAAATTTAGCCAAAACAGGGGAGGAATAACACCTGCTACTCTTGGGTTACCGTGACCGTCCCTTATCAGAAAGCTCCGAGAAGGCCAAGATGTTCCCAAAAAGGCACATATGTCTGAGGCAGATAAACATGAAACCGCAAGCCTGCATCACGACCCTGTGAGCTGGCCACTTTGACACGCAGAACAAGGAATTGGGGGCTGGGCCCCCAGAGGCCAAGGAAGGCCTGCTACCAGCAAGTGGTCCTGGCTTTTGTAAATGACACTGCCTTGACTTATGTTAAGGAGTCAGCAGGCACTGTTTTTGTGCCTTTGAGACCAAGGTAAACATGGCAGGGGACGACAAATGACACTTTTGTATTACTATAGAGAATTGTTCTGATTTCTGAGACAAATCAGAATGATCTTAGGAATCCCCAAAACCCCTTGGATCCCAGTTGGAGCACTGCCTTTGTAATTGGCAAAGGAGTTTCACAAACTTGTGTCATTTCTCTTTTACATGGTGTTCATGAGCATACTACCAGGGAAGGGAAGGGATGGGATACTTGCTTTCAGAGATATTTAGACACTAAATAGTGATTCAGGAACTTGAAAGTCTCGGTGATGATGAATGAGTAAACTAGTCCGCCGGACATCCAGGTCCCTGATATCTGGTGCCATACATACTTCTTCTATGGAAGGCATTTTTTCTAGATTGGAATGGACAGGCACAGGTAGCAGCCGGGAGGAGGGGCAGCCCACTCCCCAGTCCTTATACTGCCACCGAGGCCCATGAGTGATAAGTGACCTTGACTTGCTATGTTAGAAAACCTCCGGCGGGTGGCTGGAATCCATTTGGTTTCAATCTGTGTCGACTTTGTCTCAGGGATTCTGCTCTCTCAGCACATATCTGGCCTCTCACTCATGTCCCCATGTGGAGACAGGCAGCTCTCCTGGGACAGAAGCTCTTTGCTCTTGAAGTAAAGCAGGGTGCAGGGCAACCGCCCTCCACCAGGCGACTCGGGTCAAATGAGCTGAAGGAAGCTAACCGTCAGTATTGCAGTATTCCCTGGAGTTGATCATGAAAACCAAACAATGCTTGCCAATCCTTTCACTGCTTCCCCAGGAAGTCCAAAGGCTTCAGAGTAAACCATCTTCCACTGTCAGCTCAGCTAAATCAGGACTGCGGAAAATCCAAACTGTGGGAGGTCGGATTAGCATGTCCTTGTTCTATGAACACATGGAAAAGTCGAGTTTCCAGGGAGGTGCCCTTGGCCTCGTACAGGACCGCCAGATTAATTTGGGAGCCAAAAAAAGATGATAGTGACTAGCCATTCTTCCAGAAGACTAATTTTAGAAGCAAACCTGGTGAAATCACACTGGTCAGTCAAGAGAAGGACTGGCCCCATGACCTAATTACCGCTCAGTGGGAAAAATGAAACCCAGCCCTGGAAAATCGCGTCAATATTATGACCTTTCGTGGGCACCATTTAAAAAAAAAAAAAATACTCATGGCTACTCTGAAAATTTTCCCTTTCTTTATGAGTAACCACAGACTGACAGCCAGTTTCATTTTGGAAAAGAAAAACAATAATAAAGTTCTTCAAATTTTGTGGACAATGTCATCAAAAGTTCTAGTCATAAAGGTTAATTGAGCAATTAATTCAAGGGACGTCTGGCCTCCTCCTCCTCAGCTCCACTTGGGACCCAGATGCCAGTGAACTTTCTTTCGTTCCTGTAACTCCAGGTCAGTGAGTCCATCCATATTTTTTTAGGTCAGAGTCCTCCTAAGAAGTACATTTTTATATACTTTAGCTGCATCTAAAGCCTCTAACCATCTTCTCTCTTTCTAGACCAGTGACATGTTTTGTTTTGGTTTTTGTTTTGTTTAGTAGCAACAGTTATTCTACTGAAAAAAAAAAAGAAATGAGAAATTGCCAAATGAACTTGCCTCGATTGGGGTGTGCATCTGTGTCCACAGTTCCAGAGCAACAAAGGGAAATTTGTCTAATTAAAGGAGATGGGAATCTGGAAGGATTGGCAGTGGAAACTGACCGGTGTGTTCATTCCGTCAACAGTGATCTCATAAAAGCCCATGCCATCTCACCTATTTTTGAGGATGAACGGGGTGAACCAAACAGGAGATGGCCTCTTCTCTCTGAGAGTTCCAAGTCCCTCACTAAGTGCTGACGGATTTGATTTTAGCACATTTCTAGGAACGAAGCATTTGGGAGAAAAATAGAGAGAGCAGGGCACGTGTGTTAAGGAGAGGATTAATTCCTAGAACAATAGCCGAAACCCAGTCAGGTATCTAAAAACTGAGCCGTTGAACACGAAAACTTGGTGGGAAATAAATCACTCAACTACAACTTCCCCTTGGAAACTTCCAAAGGTTCCAGCGGCTGTCCTTCATCTTTTGCCCAAAACCCTTTATGGAGGCCCCGCTTTCATCAGAACCAAAGCCTTCAGGGGCACAAAGAAAGCCCACCTTCCTGCCTCCCTCTCTCCCAGGGCTGATTAGGAGACAGGGAGCGTCTCAGGCTCCTGGCCCTCCCCTCAGCTGCCGCTTTGAAACTGGACCCTCCAGCTGTTGGCATGGCGTCCCCTCCATTCCACACTGTCCTTCTGATACACTGCTCCCCCACAAGCCCCAGAACCCCTCTAGTTGGAAGATACATTTGTTTAGGCATCAAGGCAGAGTTCAGGACTTGTGCAGTTTGGAGTATAAGGATTCTTTCAGAGTCTTTATCTCGGGGCTTATTGTTGTGGTCTGTTCCCAGGAGCCAACATGGCCTTCTAATTCCTCAGCTATCTGCCTGCAGCTGCAACAAACTTCTCTGTGGGTCTTTGTCTCTCACCCTATCTTCTTCTTATTAGCGGCACTTTTGAAAATTCAGCAACATAGCAGGTCCCTTCTATGGAATCAAACACCTCGAGATCTGACTTCTTAATGACGGCGAGATTGCAAAAGGATTTCATTTTACCACAGATGTTTGACTCTCTTTTATCTCCTAAGTGGGTCAGACTCCTCAGGTTTTGCCTCCCTGTCCTTTGTGATCAACATCAAGAGAATCTCCTCCTTAAATCCTACTTTTCAGGGACTAAGGCTGAGAGGCCCAAACCTCTTGAAGGTTACACGAATTCTCAGAATGGTGGGCCAGAGGCCCCTTTCCCCTATGGAAAGGTGTTTTGTAGTTCATCAAAATCCTGGGGAATGCTCCTGTCGCCTTCACGCAGGGATGCCTGGGGTGAGGCTGTAACAGGACCCAACAAACCAGGCTGGATCTGCACAGGACTGGCAGTGCTACATCAGGAACACTTGCCTCTTCCTAAGTTCCTTCAGTTTGTTCCTTCAGACACTACTTCAATCCCAACAATGATGTAAGAGACCCTCGCTTTCCTCCCCACACTAGTTAATATCATGTCTCTGAGTCTCTTTGAACGTTCAAGAACATGTGCACCAAGACCAATGCTGAAGGGTCAACAGAACTGACAAAATGTGTTCTTCTGGAGCAAAACGACGTCAGCAATTCACAGGGGGTCCAGTCAACAGGAAGACGATTTCAGATGATGAAAATGTTGAGGAGGAAGATCAAGCCAGGCAATGGGGTTGCAAGTATGCAGAAGGGAAATGGGGCCAGGCAGAATGAAAGCTTGAGCTAGAAGGACAAGAAGAGAAAGTGTCTCTGAGGGAAGAGTGTTTTGAACTGGAAGAGCATCAGGGGGTGAGCCGGCCTGGAGATGTGGGAAATTTGATTGAAGAATTCTAGGGAGGAGGGTGGGGAATGCAGTCTTAAAAGATAAAATGGATGAAGAATAGTGCAAGAAGCAGAAAGCCTTTAGGGGAAGAAGTAGAAAAAAATAGACGTTCTAAATCCGAGTAAAGATTTTAGAAATTTTGATATTTGCAACGGGGAAACATTGCTCCATGAAGCACAAATGAGATCCTGTGAAATTTCTTTCTATAGAGACCTCAACATTTTGCCTATCAACTGTCTTCCTCGTTAACTGAGTATGAGAAGTAACTCCAACTAGTGATGTATCTGCAGGGTGTGACTCAGACTCTCTCTACGTGTCCCAACCACTAGTCCCAGCTGCAAGGAGTTTCTGAGCAAGACCATGGACGCCATCTTTACTTTCACATAACTCAAATAGCTTAAAACTTAAAAAACTTGCTCATGATTTAGTGGTTATGGTGAGCCTGCCTTTTGGTTTCCCATTCCTGTAGCATGAAAAAAAAAAAAAAGTTTGGTGAGTATTTCCTATTTCAGAAAGTTGAGGATGCAGTCTGATGATATCCAGTCGTTGTCAAGTTGGTTGAATGTCATCCCTAGCAAATTATGTCCAGCCTCCTTTTCTTTCTCCTCTTTTTATTATTCTGGGGTGGGGGAGGATAATGAAGATATTATACTCTATACTTGCATCTCAATGGCACGTGGATTTGGTGGAAAACTTCTTTCTTGACTGTAATGGATATTCTGCTTCCTTCCCAGGACTCTTCAAATGAGAAATTATGGGGCTCCTACCTAGGTTCTCCTGTTTAACATACCCATCAAACATTTATTGAGTACTGAATTCTATACAGAACACGGTGCTGGGCATTGAGCCAGAAAGGGACAGAGGATCACATTCATCTGCAGTAGTGCTGAATTTCTAAAACGTAGTTGAGATGTCAAAAACACAGTGAGAGCATGGGACTTCAGGCCACTTACCTATTCACGGGTGGGTACAAAATGACAAGGCCTCACCTTCGCTTTCTTCCCCCATCCTCTGCTAAGCTCCATTTTCCTATGAGCTGTTTCTCAGGAGCTGTGGATAACCGAGGTAGTGTTTCTGTCTGTTTTGTGGTGGTTGTTGTTTGGCCTCACTTGAATTCAGCCTCTGTCCTCGGAGAAATTGCCTGGAGAAACAAACTGCAGCTCACGTATGGGCATCTCAAGGCCCGCTGTCAAAACCACCATTTAAAATTGGTAGCTCACATTTCTTACTAAAATTATGACAACATCTTCCAATATAAGCCTTTTTAAAATGCGTTGCGCCTACTTTCAATTTGTTCCATGTATATACACTCTTATTCAGGATTTTCCCTCCCAATTTGATCCTAATATCCCAAGATAGAAAAAGAAGCCATGTTATTTGTGCTCACCTCTGTAATCTTGAAATAATAGTGCACATACACTTTTAAAGATGCAATTATTAGATCTTACCCTGGAAGATGGAGAAAAACAAACTGAAAATCCCTTCTCTTTTCTATGACATTATAAGAAGGTGCTCAAGTGCAAGTTTTTTTTTTTTTTTTTTTTTTTTCTCTCTAGGGAAGGCTATGCACCTAAACACACTGGTTACCACCAGCTGAGTCTGAGTGGGGGTTGCTATTGACATGGAGTGAGTAGGACCCAACATGACTGCTAAGCATCTTTAAATGCAAGGACAACCTTCCACAACAGAGAATTATTCTTCTTAGAATGTCATTTGTCCCCAGGTTTAAAAGTCCTGTGTTAAAACTTAGAAATCTCACAACCAGTTTGTCTTTTACTTATTAATAGTCACAAAGCTTTAGTACGTAACACATATATATGTACCTATATATACGTTGTGCTGAAATACTGAAACTTTATTAAATGATTTGTTAAACCTGTTAAAGATCTCAAATACAGTATTCTTTCATACTGAAATCACTTTATAAGATTACAAGTTGCATTTCCAATGATATAATTTTGTTATGCAATAAAGAAAACATGTGTTCATTCCAAGACTGGTAAAAATCCTTTGCCAAGTTAATGAAGCAGGCTAGTTTAAATATGTTGGGAGGGATTAAAGGGGCTGTTGACGTCCTAATTAAGAGGAAGGTGTATGTAATCACAGACTCTCACATACACAGACCAGTGCCATCTTTCCATTGATCAGCTCACATTCAATCCTATTAATAACCTTTACAGTGGGTGGCAAAGAACCAGAGCACATGCTGAGAGCCACAGGGAGAAGTACAGAACTCTACAACTACTATCCATCAATATTTTCTAGCAGTATTTGCCATTTGAAAACAAAACAATGCAAAACAACTGAACACAAGACGAAGTCCTTGTAATGGCCATTATGAGAGAAAAAGTAGGATGGGGAAAAGTTTCCTATTCTCAACTCTTTGCTTAGGTATTATTAACTGTCTTGTTTTCCACTGTTTGTTTTCAGCAAATAAATAAATTTTAGTAACTATATAGCCAGGAAGGATGGTTTATTCTATGAGTGAGTTTGGGGGTTGGCTTTTCAGAGGGTTAGGTGACACGGTACGGTCTAATTTCCCTTTCCATGTACCATCCGATAAGCAAACAGGCCAAGATATCTCTGCTCAGGGTCCAGAACCTGCCAGAAAGTCCTCTGAGACATTAATGATGATTTCTACCTCTTAGCACAGTGTGGCTGCATCTGATGAATACCATGTGGTCAGTACCACTGCAGGTGTCCAGTACAAAGATGCAGGATGGGGACCCTGAGACTTGGCATTCACCACCAGCCACTTTCCCTGTGGCAGCCTTCTGTGTCACTAGTTTCCTAGTAATTATCTCTTCTTCCCTCAAAGCCTTGTTTGTGTAGCCTGGTCTGGTTTGAAGTGTGAAGGTTAATATTGTGTGTGTGTGTGTGTGTGTGTGTGTGTGTGTGTGTGTGGAGGTCCTTGCTACTGCCTGGAGGGTCTATATTATTCCCAGGGCTGTTTCATCATTGAGAACGTTTTCTCTCTCAGACTTGGACCTACACATGGAATCAGGCACGTACTCTTTTGGGACCTGGCTATGGGACATGATGTACTCCTATGCGGTTCGTCCTGTTCATGTCAATGATGAGACCACTAGAACATAACTTCTTTGAGCTCTTCTCTGCAGTCTATTTCGATGCCTGGCATGGGTTGTTCAACAAGTTTTGAACAAATTGGTTATCAAACTGAATAAATGTGTTTCCCGTCATGAGGTGTGTGAAAATTGCTGGCGGCAAGAATAGCTTTATCCTGTGGTCTCAATAATACTTAAAAGAATAAAACATAGCATTAATTTACTTTAGGTTTTTTCCTAATCTTTAGTCCAGTAGCGTCTATGCAAAGAAGACATAAACACTTTCTGTAATACATCATCCAAAATCAAAGTCTTAATCACTAGATACAAAAAAAAAAAAAAAACCGTTTTGTTCCATCCTTTTATTGGCACATTATGGTCCTATGTGATGGTGGCTTTGGTTGTTCCACACTCATTCACACGTGCACACAACACAGTAATATAATTTGGCCAATGTCATTCCCCAGTATTTCCCCCGTTCCTGGTTCATTTCTCTAGTGATTCCTCTGATTTTCCTGAGATCCCTGACCCCACCTTTCTCCTCTTGTTTCCTCTCTGGTGTCCACAGAGGAGGGAAGACCTATGACCCTTGCCTTTCTTAGTTTGGCTTATTTTGCTTCATATAATGTCCTCAAGGTCCATCGTTTTCCCGCAAATGATATAATTTTATTCTTTTTTATGGCTGAATAAAACTCCATTGTGTGTGTGTGTGTGTGTGTGTGTGTATATATATATATATATATCCCATTTTTCCAAAATCATTTCATTATAAACAACATGATCTACTTCAGTAAGTTTTGCCAACTACTCACGAGGTAGTACTCACTGATGATCAGCTCTCAGTGCTTGGTCAAACATGCTTTCTACATTGGACATACACATATTCTCTTTAGAATGAATTGACTTTTATTTCCACTGTCTCTGGAAGAGATGTCTTCTTCCTTTAGTCCAAATTTCTTACCAAGTATTTCTTGAATTGCCTTGTATGCTATTTCTTTTTACCACATAGACATCATCCAGTACTTAGTAGGAAATGACTGAAATTAACTACTGTGCCTCATTCCACAGAAGGAGATGAACTAAATGAGCAGGTGAAAGGTAGAGTCACAAAGGCGGCTCTTTCTTGCTGTATGTGTGCATGCACAAGCACGCGCAGCATATCTGCTGTTTGGGGAGGTGCTCTTAACACCTTCTAAGACATGGGTATCTTTTACTTAACTGCAGTTTGGCTTATGAACCAAATAACGTAGTGGGGCATTTACATTTTTCATTTTACTTTTGTTCAAGGTCAAGACAGTCTCCAATACACAGTGGTATGGACCGGTTGATGAATGGATTCCAACGTTACAGAAGATTCAGAGACTTTCAATGGTGGTGGAGTTTTGTGCGACGGGATTGCATTTGTGGATACGACCTTCAAGGACATTCTGTCCTCTCAGGAAAACGTCATTGATAAACATCCCTGTGTTCAAGGAAAGCATGATATGTAAAGGGAAGTAGGATTATGAGAGTATTGCTTGGTAATGGTAGGAGTCCAAAGAGTGGACTACCTGTCGTTTCCAGGGAACACAGGGTGCCAAGCTTTCTGAAAAGTGATCAGTCCTCAGAAGCAATGTTCTGTCTCCTGGTTGGGCTCCAGAACATAATTCTGAAGCTTGGCTTTATATACTGCTCTTTCCAATGCTAGTTGGTAAAATGAACTCACTTATTTGTTATCTACCTTTTAATGCATGTGTTAAAAACTGACTTGGGAGGAGAATTTTAGAAATGATGGACATACAGGAAGACCTGGGGTAACGATGGGCCTAATTGGTTCTGTAACTTACCAAAATACCCGAGAGCCATCTGAGCAGTGGCTCAGCTGTATGCCACAAGTCCCGAATAGGATGGAGGACTCAAGAACACATTCTGCCCTCTACTTAATAACAATATTAGCATAAGTTTGGCAAAAGCAACCTAAGACATAAAATTTAAGAATGAGTTTTTCTGGAGCATAAAATTTCAATTGTTTTGTTAGTAAAAAGGTAAAATAAACGTCTAGTCAAGCTAATTACTGTCCAACTTATGATTTGTTGTTGTTGTTGTTTAGCATGTAATAAATCCAATTCATTTTATTGTCATGGGCTATAAAACAGTCCCTCTATAATATTATAAATCCTGCAAAGAATTAGGCATCTGCACTTTTTTTTTCCCCCTAGCAATGTTCATTTTAACTCAAAACGTCTGTAGGCAGTGACTAAGAATGAAGTAAGTTGAGAAAATGAAAACCACCCAGGTCAACACTAGTTTTACTTTCAGATTTAAGCCATTTTTAGAATGTGACAATGAAAACTGTTGGGACATTGGAAAACCAACTAACATATTCCTTGGGCTAGAGAATAATGATGAGAGCAGTGTTAACTCAGAATTAACTGCTGAGAAGTGAAGAGATTATGATGCAAAACTATCAGAACAACTTTTCTTGAATTCTTCCTGGTCCTCGATTTGATTATGTCAGGGTGTCATGGTCCCTTGTAGTGTTCCCAGGACTTTCTTGGTTTCATTATTGAAAATCCTGTGATACAAGAAGCCTCTCCCTCCCGGGCAAATCTGGATGACTATTCCCTATTATTGGGAGAAGCACCCAGTTACTTTGGGAGCAAACTGCCTTAGAATCCCTACCTTTCTCCCAGAGTCTCAGTGGCATGAAGATACCCAAATATACCCATGGCCCTAGAGATTTTGGAATGTCTACAGAGTCCTAAAAGAGTTTATTTGCCTCCCAGATAGTCACGCCTTAATGACTATCTACCATCTACTCATTCCAGCTCAAGTTAAGTTTTGACCTCACTTCTGAATTATCCAGCAGAAGAAGTCACTGTCTGGGTTCAGCGTCAGTAGAACAAGCCATGCCAACTTGACAAAGGGCACTTTTGTATTCAGTGGATGAAATGGATATTCTCACACCTTTCAAAGCCTCTTCTTCCTTTGATAGAGTGGTACTCTTGGGAGAAGGTAGAGACTAGCAAGTTCATCCTCAGGACAATCATTCTGATTTCAGGTCTCGAATACAGGTGTTGTTATGTAAGTGTGTTAGGTTTGTTTGGGACAAAACCTTCTGCCAAGAACCATGCAGCCCTCAACTCTGAGCATCTCATCCGGAAGGGAAGAGCTAGAAAGGTTACAAGAGGCAAAATACAACGTGCCGTTCCCAAGTCAGCTCCTGGTGCAGGTATCCGCGCAGCCCGGGTTACGGCACGATCCGCCGGGTACCAATTATGCCATTAATATGCTTCATTTACTATAAACACATGAGAACCAGCATTTTTCTCAAGGGCAAAACCCAAATCAGTCCGACAAAGCCACAAATCACGTATGCCTTGCGCGAAACACCCGCAGAAAAACAGCCCAGCAAACGCACATGTGCTGTATGGGATTTTTTGTTTTGTTTTGTTTTCTTTTTCTGACAAAAGTTGAAAGGCATTAGTACTATGTCCTCATGATGTTAGCTTTTTTTTTTTTTCCTGCATCACATTGCTTTCTTCTTTCTCCCAGAGAACCAGCACTTTTGATTTTCTTCCTTACTATTTTCCTAATAAGTCATCATGAAGTTATATTACTTGCTCAGGTTTAAAGCTGTAAGCCAAGTGGAGTTTAAACATCAACTAGTAGACAGAGCAGTGTGTATGCGCCATCTCCAGCTGCTGAAGTCCATCAGACCCTGGTTCTATCACATGCCAGGAGAGGAGGTGAGACACTGTGGACCAGTGCTGAGGTCCTTCTTGGAGGTCCCTTTCCTTCACTCAGAGAGCCTTCATTTTCTGTCGTTCTTGAGAATCAAGTGTCCAGTATGATTCTTTTGTGCTGTAGGGACAAATTGGATTCTGCAGAAGGAAAGTGGATTTGAGAGAGGACACATGAAGCTTATCAAATCAACTTTATCCTTGAAAGCTCTGGATCGCTTTTTTTTTTTTTTCTGAATGAGCACTCTGGATTCATTAACAAAATTGCCAAGATAAGAAAAATAGTTTTTTTTTTTTTTCTCAAAAAATTCAAAAGCTGATATAAGTGGATTGGTGTGAATATTACTAAAAGGTAGGGAGTTCTATACAATTTCCCAGGTCCAACTCACTGACTGACACAATTCAAATTGAAAAGGTGAGATTTGTGTGTTTTCCTAGTGGCAATCACACTCAATGTAATTCCCAAATCATTCCTATGTGAATATTAGGCATAATAGATTATGTGTCTATAATCAATGTGACTCCCAAGAGATTAGAAAAATTGTAATCAATTATTAATATGCAGAATTTCGTGGGATATGCCTCTTTTAAAAAGTCTAAAGATACATTTTTAAAAATCTACCTATAAAATAATAATATAAAAACAGAATTCATTCCCCCAAATTAGGATACTCAACATTCAAATAAAAAAAACAAAACAAAAACTAACGTTCCAAATGAAGATCCACCTTTTAGCATTCTTTTAAATAAGGAATGAGACACAGTGCACACCTTTTTAATAAAATAACAGATTTTAATTTTACTCGTCTAGTTTACCTCGGAGTATGGAAATAAGCTTTTGGCCACCGAAAAATGGAAATCAATTAAATGTGCATTATGTCTAATTGGAAAACTGTGGCAACAGAAAAAAAAAAAACAACAAATGCACACAGTAGGCACGCTGTAATTGTTTGGTTATGAGGCTGAGCTGAAATTGGGTCTGAATTATTTGCAACTGAACTTTCAGCCCTGTGAGCCCCGCTGAGGATTAGAAAGGATGAACTGTTTGTTCAACAGCATGCCAGCCCCAGCCCGGAGCTAAGATAAAAGGAAGAGAGTTATCTCGCCCTCTAGGGGCATCTTGTAGAAAAATCTCTCAAAGTGCAATTACCCCCCAAAAGAAATCCTAGCCCAACAGAAAGAGGGACCAGAGGAGCACTAGAGAAGCCACAGAGTCCTCCTGCCTCCCGTGTGTGCCTCCTCGGGCTCCTTCTGGGACCGGTTCCATCAGATGTCTCACCAGGACTCCAACTGTATCAAACCCTCAATTATTTTATTTTATTATTAAAAGGGAAAGTTTACAGCAGGCTATTCATCTTTGGCTGCACACTGTTTCTCTGGTCTTAACATTCCAAAATATCCCTTCATGGTGGCTGGATTTCTACCTTGGTTGGCAGGATCTGTACAGTGGCCTCCCCGCAGCGTGTTTCTGAGGACCACATGATGTCCCAGGCAGGACCTCAAGTCAGTATCACGTGCTTCCTTGTAAAGAGCTATACTTACGGAGAGTCGGGCTGTCTTTTGAAGGTAAATAAACTTCACGGAGTTAGAACCAATGGGTAGGAAAAATTCATGGCAACAAATAGTTATTAATTATTGAAAGTAAAGGACAGGGCCAGGTACTGAGAATAAAAGTGTAATCATGGAATTGTTGTTTACTGCATGCGGTACATGTACAACAATACACTAAGAAAATTATATTCAGTGCCTTGTCTCGTTAATCACTTATACCCTTAAGAGGTCGTTTTTCTTATTTCTTTTTGTTATGAAACAGAAAAGTAATTCTAAAAAGATAAGGAGCATGTTCAGGGTCACACAGTAAATGCTAGGGGGAAAAAATGGATCTTTGGTCCTTTTAACTTCCCTCTTTATGTTATTTCCAATGAAAATAACCTCTGTCTTCCAAAAAGGAATTACTTAATCTGTAATATGGGGGGAGAACAAAATGATGTAAACGAGAAGAGTATTAATTATCAAGCTTATGACACTATCTAATTAGAGTAATACAAATACAGGACAGAATAAAATATAAAAAGAAGGAAGAGTTACTCTGCACCAGGGCTGAGGTGGTCACAGAAGGCATTAAGGAGATGAGAGGAGTAAAATTAACATTAAAGATGGTTGGAGAATCTAGGTAAGAGTCAAGAAGTAGGAAGATTTGGGGAAGAGAAAGAAAAAATAGCATGAGCTAAATAATGAGTTCTTTTCAATGTAATATTGAAGATTAATCTATTCAGATTGCATTTCTAAGTCTTCACTGCAAAATAATTTGAAATATGACTACAGAGAAGGGGTCAGAGGAACAAAGGAAGTCACCAAGAAAGAATTTTGCAACTTCATTAACCCTGAAAGGGAACCACTTAGATATAGTGCGATAGCTAAGACACTGAGAACTCTGGCTAGTTATATAAGTCATGGGGATTCTGGGTAATGCAAGAAATTAAAAGTCAGAATAATGAGTAACTAAATAAAGTACAATGAGTAACAAAAAATATCATTGAAGGGCTTTATTCAAATTTGGCCCATTCCCTAATTTTACTTAAAGATACATTTTCTTGAATATATAATTTGACAAATATCTTCACAATAGGTTTTTTACCTTCTTGGAATAATAAGATGATGAAGAACTAAGGGAGACCAGTTTACTTGGTGCTGGTGGCATGGTGTGTTAGGATGACAAACATGGGGATGGGGACAACCCCAGATTATTCAGACATATTATTGGAAAGTGTACTTTGGACTAGTTGGGAGTATACTAAGGCTTGGCCATCCATGTGCATGGTTGAAAGGGAACTATGGGATAAATTCAAAGCTAATCTCTTTCCAATGGGAAAAAAAATGGTAAAGCTCACTTGTATTGTCTTGCAAAATTTTAGCTGTCTTTCATGTGTGTATATGAAACCTAAGTTGTCAGATGCTAGAGGGACTTAGGAGAAAGTCTAAGAATGGTGCATAATATGCAATGTATATAACAGGTGCAAATGGTCTCATTCTTGGAAATGCAGGACTTGGAATAATATCTATGTAAGTAGAAGGGCAAAAGCCTCAATTCCACATAAGCAGATTCTCTGTCCCCATGTGAAGAAGTAAGTCCTTCCTGTGTATACGACATGTAAAAAACCTAAGATTGGTTTGATTCTGTAGAACCATCAGAAACATGACCTAATTCTCCATAGAAATCACTTAGGCTGGTGAGGTGGCACACACCCGTAATCCCAGCGGCTCAGGAGGCTGAGTTCAAAGCCAGCCTCAGCAAGAACGAGGTGCTAAGCAATTCTGTGAAACCCTGTTTCTAATTAAAATACAAAATGGGGCTGAGGATATGGCTTAGTGCTTGAGTGCCCCTGAGTTCAATCCTTAATGCCTACCCCCCTCAAAAAAAGAAAGAAATCACTTTGACCTTGGAATTCACACATCTAGTGGTCTGAAAACTTGCATAGTATAATTCAATTCCCTCTCTCTCCCATTTTCAAAACTTAGTTTACTAGTCTGGAACCTCAGTTCGTTTGCAAAACATTCTGATTTCTTTCCCTTTGCATTGGCCATGTTGACATAGCTTAAGAGAAAAGTCGGGTATCAGGCTTAGTATATGTTTAAGAATTCACTTTCAACATCTTGACGTGAGCCAGAGGTCTGCCTTACGGCAACAAAGATGAATGCAGAGGGAAATCCAGGCTGACAAATACCAGTCCCACCTTGCTGGTTAATAAGCAGGACCCAGCCCGGCCAGCAATCCTCTGGTAACTGTCATTTCCATCTATCCAATCAGTGGCCTGGGAATTATCCCAATAAAAAGAATACAGAGTGTCATTTATCAGGCAGCCAATTAAAGGGCCTCTGCAGAAATAGGAGAGCTGGAAGCTGGTTCTCACAAAGGAAGCAGGATAGGGCCCAGTTGGTATGGACTTGAAGAAATTAGAGGAAGTGAATTGTGGCTAGTGTGAACCAGATTTGTGAATCTGTATGTCCAGATTCACAAGACATTAGAAGTTAATAATGTCTCAGTATTTCTTCTTTAAATTTTCTCTAGAGCTACAGGTATGAAAAGGAAGCAAGCTGACTTGGATTACCTTGCCAAGGTTCCTCTCGCCATCAGACAGTGTTCGTACACTATGGGCCTTGTCCCAATGGCCTGTCTAGCATTACAAGTCTTGGAAACATGAAATGAAAGTCAATAAATAAGTGAAAACAAAGAGAACAGTTTCATAAGCTTAAACCTTCCTTTTTTACTAAAGAAGTCAATACAATGAATAGAGTTGATAGGGACCCTCTTATTCTCACTTTTGAAAAATGGGAATGATTTTATGTTCTCAAAATACTTAGGAGATCAATATTTACATCATTGTAATATCAGGGGCAAATAAGTCCTAATACTCACATGTAATATTTATATCTATGTCATCTCTAGCTATATATCTTTCTTTACATAATAGCTGAAATCCTGCCAATGGAAAAAAAAATAGAAAATCCCACTTGTGCCTTCTTGTCAAATTTTAGCTGTCCTTCATGCATGCATGTAGTCAGCTACTGGAGGCAAAGTGCATATGATAAACTTGGAAAAAAAGTCTAAGGATAATGCAGAGAACCGAACAATAAGATTGTTTCATTCTTAGAAAGCTAAATATATATATATATATATATATATATATATATATATATATATATATATATATCTTACAAATTATATAAATATGATTATTAAAAATACACATAGCATATATAATATATTTTAATTCAAAGGTATTAAAAACTTTCTAGTCCTGCTATAGCTGCATAGCTAACTCAAGACAGCACTCTGTCAGTATCTACATGTACCTGGGAGACACATATGCATTTCATGGATTCCAGGATGAACTTGCCTTTTTTACATTTTGATATCTGTGAAATTGGGACTAACTTAAAATTTTATTGATGATGAAATGTGATGGACTTCATTATCCAAAGTACATGTATGAAGACAAGAATTGGTGTGAACATACTTTATATACAAACAGAGATATGAAAAATTGTGCTCCATATGTATAATAAGAATTGTAATGCATTCCACTGTCATGTATTTAAAAAATAAAATCAATTAAGAATGAACTAAAAAAATTATGCAATGATAAAAATCTCATCTGTTAACTTGTTTTAAAAGTTTTTTAGTCCTGAATCAACAAGTGTTATATCTTACTTATCAATGATATTGGAGACTGGATAGAATACAGAAATGGGTTTTAAGGGTACTATCCAACCACCAGGAGAACAAAATCTACATATGAATTGCACTCACAAATCAATAATTCAATAAGCAAGTATGAATAAGGTTCAAGTTGAACACAATAATGTTGGAGTGCTATAAAGTCAAGAAATAGCTGCTCCAGCACAGGCAATCTGCAAAAACTTCTTAGAAGAGATAAATTTTAAAGTGATTCTTAAAAATGCAGGTCCAAGGGAATAGTCTTGGTTTTCATGAAATAGTCTCAAAAGCCAGTGTAGAGAAGCAGCAGCTTAAAGTGACTTGGTCAAGGAGTCCAGTTTTTCCTGTTTTGATTATCTAACTTAAACCTGTCTTAGTACTAAGATAGTTTAGTTAAAACTCCTCGGGGATTATCTAATCTATGTCATGCTACCCACTGCCTGAGAATTATTCCAAATAAACAAAGCAGTCATAAGTTTTAGGAGTACTTTGTAGTTTAAATATCAAGAATTAAAATAAAACTTCACTCCTGGAAATAATTATATTTATAAAAGAAACCAGTGCAAATAAATCAACATCATTAGTAGATAGGAGATTTTGCCCTTACAACATGTCTTATTACTGTTCAATTAAAATCACCAGGTATTAGCTGAATACTTGATAAGTACACTGGAGTTCATTATATGCAGGCTGGATTTTGGGTGTTAGACAAACTGGAGTTCAGGTTCCAAGTGCAATATTTACCAGCTGTGTGACCTTGAAACTCTACTTCACCTCTCTGAGATCCAGTTTCTTGAAACATGAAGTTAGTAACACCTACAGCATCAGGTTTTTTTTTCAAGCAAATAAAATTCCATTGTGAAGGGCTTAGGAGAGCTACTGAAATGCAATGCACTGTCAATAAGTGGCAGCTATAATGATACATTTTATTACATTGAACAGTCTAGCAGAGGACATTAATAAGCCTAATTCAGCTACAGAAGTGGTGTCTCATTTCTTTTGCCCAGAACAAATTAAAGCCCTACTCTGTCCTGAGACAGTTCTAACGTGACTTGGCAAACCAATGATGGGTTCCAATTTTATTAGCTGTACAGGAAATTTCTGATTGATTTAACCTCCAAAAGACAATACCATGTAATTAACATGTAACAAATGTCAACTCTTGTTATTGCTGGAACAGACAAGCCCTGCAGATCACTGTCCTCCCTCCGCCTGGCTTTACTGTACATCGACGCAGTTTCTTTCCTCTTTCTTTTCACTTTCCCATAGCGCCTTCTTGCACCCAGTTCCCTTTGAGTGACATTGGGAACAATTTCAGTTGCAGCTCTTCCTGAAAGTTATTTTGAAACATAAGGAGACATAAAGAGATAAACACCACCTATTGCTCTGTTTGGGGTGGCCCGGAGCCAGAAATCCTGGAACTGGTGTGAAGTTTCATCAATGGGTTTTTTGAGCACTCTTTGCATTTGCATATCTCAGTAATTAAGGGATTGCTTTTTCACCCTAATCAGTTTGTCTAAAATCTTTAAAAGACAGTGTGATAGGGGGAAAAAAAAAAAGCCTCAAAAACACAAAATAAAACCTCTTCTCATTTAAAAATTACCGGATGATGGGGAATAGAGTGTGGTATTAAAATATACCACATTTAAAGTTGGGAGTCTGGTTTCTAATCCAGAATCCCTGCTCAGACCCTGGGTAAATCACCGTATCTCTCAAAGTTTCAAATTCATGTTCAGAAAGATGCCCTAAGGTCCCTTTTAGTTTTTAGGCTTTATGACTCTACAAGATGTCAAAAAAAAAGTTTTCACCATAGTGAATCCCACCATAGTGTACATCCACAAGAATGGGGTCCTAATGAGAATAAGATATATTCCATGCTTGTATAAATATATCAAAGTGATTTCTATTGTCATGTATAACTTAAAAGACTAATAAAAAAGAATACAAACAGTGATAAATGCTAGAGAGGATACGGAGAAGAAGGAGCACTTTTACACTGTCAGTGGATTATAAATAGTACAACCACTATGGAAATCAGTATGCAGGCTCCTCAAAAGACTAGGCATGGAACCACCATAGGATGCAGCTATACCACTTCTTGGTATTTACTCTGAAGAATTAAAGTCATTCTTACTGCAATGATACATACAAACAGTGATACATGTTTGCAGCAGCACAATTCACAATAGCCAAACTATGGAAGGAGCCTAGGTGTCCATCGATAGATGAATGGACACAGAAAATGTGGTCTACAGACATAATGAAGTTTTATTCAGCCATAAAGAAAAAATGAAATTATGGCATTTGCAAGAAAATGGATAAAAGTAGAGACGACTATGTTAAATGAAAAAAAGTGAAACTCAGAAAGTTAACGGTCTTATGTTTTCTCTCATAATGAAGGAGCTAGAAAAGGATAAAGAACAAGAAAGGCAGGTGCAGATCTCATGAAAAATCAAAAAAAGCTCCCTAGAGGAAAGGGACCAAGGAGTAGGAGGGGCAAAGGAGCGGGTAGGGGGGAGTGCTGGAGAATGATATTGGTCAAATTATATTGTTATATTGTATGCATGTACTCATATATAACAAAATTCTATCAATATGTATAACTATAATGCACCAATTAAAATGTGGGAAAAAAGAAAAATGTTATACATGAGAAGTCTCGAAAACTGGTACATGTATTGGAGTTCTTTCCCTATAGAGATGCTGCTGCTGACTTGCACTAAGTAGGTATGTGCTTCAAGCTTTGCAGAAAGGGACCACCTGGTCACTAACTGGCTGGCCATATGGCTGGAATCCATTTCTTCTCTTACAAGCAAAGTTTGCCTTTATCGGCACCAGAGAACTTGAACACTGAATTCTAGCTGGTTGACCCAAACATCCAGTAAAGATGACACATACAGCAAATATCAAACAGAAAACTACTCCTTTTTATTTCTGATTATTCCATGATGTTTGTCTCTACCATTCCCTGGTCTAAAGCTATTGACCATCATTCATTCCCCCCCCCCCACATCTCTGTCTCTCACTGTCTCTCTCGCACACACTCCCTCATGCTCTGTGTTTCGAGGTTAGTTTTCTTTCATGGCTTATACTACAGATATATTTATCGAGGAGTTGGCAAAACTTTTCCTAAGGAACTAGAAGAGCTACTAAAGGTCAAGACAAATTTCTGATTAATAAGCAGTGACGGTAAAAGACAAAGAACACCATTCTCAAAAGAGCTGAACGTTCCAGTGAGAGAAAGAAGCTGCATATGTAGATAAGGAGGATGCCAGGTGAAGAAAAAGATTACGATGTGACAAGAAAATGATCTATCCATTTTAAGACAGGAATTCAAGTTTGGAAAAGAACTCAGGTGGTTTTAGGAAAGATTCCGGAAGGAACGCCAGAATTTGGCTATAAAAAGGTAGGGTGTAGGAGACAGCCATTGAGTTAGTACTGTAGTAGCAAACCATGAGGGTGGTCCAGTCAGGGCTGGAGTTGAGCAGATCTGAAGAAGCATGGTGGGGGATAAGGTTGTGGGATACATGATGTCCAGACCACAGAGGGCTGGGAGGATAGGGTAGTTGGGACTGTATTTGGTCAGCAAGTGACACTGTGCAGGAATTTGCTCAGCTGGCTCCCTCTTGCTTTTTTTTTTTTGCAGACCTCAGGTCCAATGCTGTCTCTCAGTGAGATCTCTGCACACTTAATCTAAGCCACTTACCTGTATCAATTTCTATTGTGTTTTATATTGCTCTGTTTTGTTCCATTAATTTTTTTAAAAAAGTACTCTTTGGGATAGTCTTTCTTCCAATTACCATATTTTTTGTCTGCCAGCCTTTCAGAGTATGAGTTCTCAGAGTGGGGAGACCTAGTCTTTTATGGTCACTGCTGTGATCCAAGACTTGGCACATATTAGGTGCTCTGCGAATAATTGTCAAGCGGATAGATGAATGAAATCAAACGTTCAGCAAAACCCTCCGCTTATGGATAGCCTCAGAATAAGATGCATGTGTCTTTATCTTCTTCGCAATGTCTGGTAAAAGGAACTAAAAAATGTTTTCGATAATAAATCTCAGCTGTAGCCATCAGCGGCCTCCCCAACTACTGTTAGGATCTCTGTATTTACGGTGCTGCCTCTTCCAGATGGTGTTGGTGCTTTTTTTTTTTTTCTTTCCAAGTACAACTCAAACTTCTCGTGTGTTCCAAAACCACATGGAAGTGGAACGTTAAATCTGGGGGTGGGCATGTCTGTGTAATTTCCTTCATTTCTATAAGGTTCTGGTGGTTTTTTTCCTCCCCTAGGCCACAGATTAGCTTAACAATTACAAACCAGCTTCAGAGGTTTCCCCTTCAGAAGTTTAAAAAAAAGAAAAGATAGCATGTTTGAACAGGCTGGACTTGGTGAAAGTCTCTTTGTCTCACGTCTTAACCATTCACCTAGCTTCCATATAGCTGTTCCTTTTGGATTTATAAAAATCATTCATTCATGTCTATATTCCACCCTGAGCATCCCCAAGTTGCCACTAGTGGATTCAAACAACCACAGATTGAGTATATTGGGGAAACATCCTGTCTGTTCTGAACCTGTGCAGGCTTACTGTTGTCTTTACCCTCCAAGAACACAGTATAACAACTATTTATGTATCATTTGCTTTGTATTAGTTATTATAGGTAATCTAGGGCTGATTTAATGCATATGGAAGGGTGTGTGGAGGTTATATGCAAGTATTAGATTGCTTTATATAAAAGCATCTGCAGATTTGGGTGTCCATTGGGGTCCTGGAAGCAATCCCCCCAGGTGCTGAGGGAGTGACAATATATATCACCTCATCTTCCAAATTAACAAAGGAATCAGGACCAAAGTCCCTTCTGTTCTGATTTCTGTGTGTGTGTGTGTGTGTGTGTGTGTGTGTGTTGTGTTTTAATACAGATTCCCAGAGGAGGGAGGGAAAGAAGTGTAGTATAAATAAGTCAACAGCCAGAATGCCTGAGCAAATCCTTATTTAGCGGGCCTCTGGTTTTATTTTTGAGAACCACTTTCCTTGTTTTGATTTGACATGATGCCACCAAAGCCCATTACAGAAACCATTGCACTCTGTAAAACAGAACAGGTCCAATGAGCCTCCCCAAGTGTAAACACAGCTCTTGTGTGGATGAACTGTTTCTGAGGATCCAAATTCAACCCGAGGGCAGCCTTTGAAAGCACACGCACGCATGTTCCCCTGAAATGCTAACACCAGGTTATATTCCCGCGACACTTTTTTTTTTTTTAACCCCAAATGTCCCAGTCAGGCTGTGGTTGTGAGGTTGTCCTCAGTGTAAGTGGTTCTCACACATTCAGCAGAGGTGGTTCTATTGCCACCAGTGACAACAGTAGGGGGCCGTAGGAGTTTCGCATCACGGGGAGCCACGGCCTGGGCTCCACACAGCTTGGTGGAAACGGGTTGAGTGCCAGCGAGTGAATAAAGATGGGCCAGCTCCTAGCATCTGTTTGCTAGCCATTGGCCAAGTCCGTGTTTTCCCACCCTAGGTACACTTCACCCAAGTGCCTTTTGCATGCCTGCCTTCAGGGAGTGTGAGGTTTCACTTCTTTGCAAACCTTTCTGTGTGATGGCAACACATTTTGAGGTTGGATTCACTGGCCAGAATGTCACTTTGTCACTAACCTCTGAGAAGGTGAGCTATGAGTCACAAGCCGAAGCAGGAACATTTTCAAAACAGCCCAGTGTGTCTTTTCTAGACTGATCCAAAATGAAGGTCACTTACTCCTTTCAATTTGGTATCAAATCAGATTTTTGTCTAGACACTCAAAAGAAAGGGAAGTTAGCCCATTTTACAAAAAAACATGGCCTCTCCCTATTTATTCCCCACTTGGAAAATAAGTTCACTTGCCCACTAAATAGGAGGTGGGCCCTCAAGATAACTTCTGCTGAGGCAGAAGTTGCCGTGTCCCTTCCTTCATGAACGGTGGCTCCAATCTGCCACCCTGTACCCTCCCTTTGGAATGGTTTTCTTGGGCAAAGTTGAGTGTGTGGAGAGCTTCTGAGATGGCCCCTGGAATCGGGGTGGCTCCTTTGGAGTCACCTTGCCTCCTCCTGTCTGATGTGCTTGTCAACTAGTTTTAATGTTGAACCCATAGGTTCCGAACAGTGAGAAATACGATTTCTTTCCTACTTCTAGATTACTAAAAGATTGTACCTCGTTCCATTGTCCTTGTCCCCGGTCTTTTGGTGACTATATGATATGAAAAGAAACAGGAGACAAAAACCAAAAAAATGACGACGTCTAGTTGTTGAAACCAAATGTAAAAGTTACACATCCACGTGGCGTCCTCAGCTTCACCTCGTTCCCTTTGAAAGTTTGTGCCATTATTCACGAGCCTTTGGAGGTCCTCTTTCAGAACTGTTCTTAGATTCTGAAGTACATTCCTTAGATGTTTGTGTAAAGGCAGATTTGACCTTAGCAGCAATTGCCTTTCACAGCTGGGGAGTCCCACTTGGATCCCCAAATGAGTTACAACTATGAAGGGATGGAACTAGAATTTTTATGTGGATAACACAATGTTGCTAAAAGTCCAAGGGAACTTGGAACAAACACATGAATATTGGTGAATTATTCACCCAACATCACTGACATAAAGACAGTGCTTCCCTGCTCTGGAAGATACTCACCAAATAGGGACATATCAGCTCAGGTTGACGAGGCAAAACTTTAGTAATATTTAAGGATAGAAAATAGCACCCATTGTACTATAAGATCTTCCTGTTATTCCTAAAAAAAAATGTCTATGGGATGATAAACATGGGGAAAGAAAAAAAACAACGAAAAGGGGATATAAACAGCAAGGAAGAGGAGAGAAAGTTTCAATCATGCAGTGGTTTGGGGAAGTGGGTCATTCACATTGTTCCGGGGAAGTCTTTCCATGACCCTGGGGAAGGGGTTGTGTGATACCTAATTTCATGAGTCAACTTGATTGGGCCAGGAGGGTGCCCGGATAGTTGCTCCAACATTATTCTAGGTGTGTCTAGGGGGAGTTTGGGATGAGTATAACACTTGAATTGATAAAATAGATGGTACTCCCTAATGAGGTGAGCCTCATCCAATCAGCTGGAGGCTAGCATAGATCACAAATGCCCACCTTTCCCTGAGTAAGAGAGAATCCCTTCTGCCCGATGGCAGTCAAGATGGAACATTAGCGTTGCCCACTTTAGGACTTGAACCAGGCATTGGCTTCTCTGACTCAAGTCTGCCAACCTTTGGTTTGGAACTACACCTTCAGTTCGCCTGGGCCTCCAGCTTGCTCACTGCAGGTCTTGGAATTTGGTAGCCTCCATTATTACATGAGGAAATGTTTTAGGTTAAACATTTCCTTCTGTGTATTAAAGATATAGCTATGTATCAACATCACTACATACACACACACACACACACACACACACACACACACACACACTATTTGCTCTGTTTGTCTGGAGCTCCCTGACTAATACAGTTTGGGTATTCATAATGATCTGGTAGCCTGAAGTTTGGCTGACCTTGCCCTTCATAAATCTCCATCACCATGTTAATGAGTCTTGACAGATGAGAAACTCTTAATCCCAGTCAGAAGGCGGGGTGGGATGGGGGTGCCAAGGCCAGGACTGGCAGCGGCTTATTGTGGCTGCATGTCTGTGCCCAAGGCTCCCGGGATTAGCACAATCAGCAGGTGGCTGGGGAAGGACATCTGAACCGGAAGAATCCTCTCCTTCCTCAGCCTCACCCCCTGCACCTCTATTCTGTTGGGGATCATTACAGATTTTTAAACTCTAACTGTGGAAACGAATGCAGCTGCTCTTTGTAATTGTTTGTGAAACTGAGTTAAAGGGAGGTTGTTGTGGCTCTGCAGGTGCAATCATTAGATGCATCTATGCTGTGTAATTAACCTCATTTCCATGTGAATGTCCGGGGTGTACACGCTGCTCACAGAACTCACGCCATGATCATTACACTTACAGTCAATCCAATTAGACAAAGGTTCCCACACTTAGAGAAAAATCAGGACAAACCGCAAGGGAAGGCCTCCCTCAAGAAGGTCTCTAGTTAAATGTCTCAAAATAAACAACTGTGGCCTAATTAATTGTATGGCAGGCCAAAGGAACACACCAAGGAGCTACTTATGTGTCTGGAGCCCAATTCTAGCGAGCTGCTTAATAGAATCTCCTTTTGTTCACACTTGCAGTGTCTGAGAGTTGTGCCCAAATGAGGGCAGGTCTGGTGGCTGTCCTCCACCCTCCCTTATCACCAACTCGGGTTGTCCAATGAAATAATCAATGACTTTATTTTGATTATTATTTTTAATCCCCTGTAGGTACTCAATTAGCAATTAGGGGGGAAAAAAAAAGAAAAAAGAAAAAAAAAAAGAAAAATCTAACCATACTTCTCAAAGGAAGTTGGTCAGGCTGATGGGCTTTTCATATTTTAGCAGAGCCACAGCTAGAGGGCACCATGGAAGGAGATGATTTCCCCAGATGTCCCTCTTCTCATTCCTCCTGATACAGCAGGTGATAGCCTCAATTAAACTGTTGTCATCACCCAGGTACTATGAGAGTCTGTCCTATCTTCTAAGGTTTGCAGTTAGTTCCTAGAAGGTAGAGATCATACCTTCGACTTCTCTTTTCCCCCACCCCCCAAGATGCCTAGCACCACACCAGGGACCTTCGGAGAACCCAATAAATAATGGTGGTTAACAAATGGAGACGGGAAGAACACATGATCACGAGGACTGATTTGGGATTCTAATATAGAGAACACGTCGGTGACCCTGTGAGCTCCGAAGAAGGTTCAGGAAACAGAAGCAAGAGATACGTAGTAAATGACAGCTCCTGAAAGAAGGGAAGTCCCTGGGTGTGTGTGTCTGCATGTGGGCACATGCTCACCCTTAGTACATGGCTACTGGTCCTCTGTGTTCCAGGGCCTAGCAGTGCCTGGTGCTAGAAATTCAGAATTTAGTCTCCATGCAGAGCTTACAAAGTGAAAGTCAAGATTTTACCAAGTCCTTGTGCTTCTTATATGCATTCAGGTCACAGAGACAGAGCCTTCTGGTTCTTTCTGTTCAACACTGGACAAGGTAAGAGAAGTGTCCAGAAGTGTCCAGAGGGTTCTTGTAAGTCTTGTTCATCACCCTTTCTTTTCCACGTCCTCTTCTTCCACCACTCTGTAACTTTTCCTCCTTATCATTTCTTAAAATTTGTTTAGCTGAGAGTTTATGTTTTAGAGCAATAAATACAGAGAGCAGTAGATATCACCTGACATTACATGTTAGAACATATTCTGGAGACTTGGTGATCCTTTCCTCCTCCTCTCTGATTATTTTTATGTCTGTACGCTGTCTTTGCTTGTACTTTTGAGTGGAACTGGGGTCATTTTCTCTGGGAAGTGCCATCGGAGCCAAACTCTGTCACTCTTTTATTCTCCTTAAGGACAGAGACTGCACAAAAGTCACATCGTTTCCCACAGTGCACAGTGGAAAATGTGAACACATAAAAGACAATGTCACAACCAATGGAAATATCCAAGAATGCATACTCTGTAGGGTGTCCTGTCCAAGGGTAAAATCAAAGGGCTTCCTTCTTTCTCTCATCCCCACAATCTTTACATGACAAGTGCGATGGTAATTGCTCTCAAGGTGATCAACGTCTTCTGAGGAAGGAGCACACAGAAGTGAGCAAATACATATTTGTAGAACCTGGTAAGTTCTCTAAATGCAATGAAGGCAAAATTGGCAGAAAATCAGCCTGGGGAATTTGTGTCTGTGTATGTGTGTTTGTGTGTGTGTGTGTGTGTGTGTGTGTGTGAATAAGTACAGCTGGGCTGAAATGAGGTTCTATTTCAAGGAGATGTTTCTAAGAAGAATTCTGAATCTTTAAGATACTTAAAAAAAAAAACATTTTTGATATATTTGAAATCATATGACAGAAAGGTCCGCCTTTGCAGAATCTCCATCATGAGTAAAAGATGAGGGTTGCATAACTAACTTTCTAGGTAATTAAAATATTAAAATAGGTGAAAAATTAATAGTTAGAGAAAACAAAGAGAAACAGTGCAGGAAGATGGCAGTCCCTATATGATAAAAAAAAAAAAAATTAAAATGGGACCTGCTGGGTTTATCCATCTATTGTGACGACTGTCAGTTTCTGGCTGACTGAAAGTCTGTAACCTGCCATTGAACCCTGCCTGTTGTTCTGTCTGTGGGAATATTTCTCTGCGAGACAAGCCAAGGCAGGTCTACAGTGGTTCACGAGGAGGAGTTTGGGACTGACTGTAATTTAGGAAAGTCCAGGCTCCCAGTCAGGCCCTGTGGTGCACAGCCTCTGGGAACAAGGGGTCTGTGTGGGGTGGCAGTTCCGGTTCCCCTTGCCTATTACCTGGTCCTTCTCCTTCCCACCGCTGTGTGCATCAGGAGGCAGCCTTCATGAACTTCATACACTGGAAAAATACATGAGGTCAGAAACTCAAGTATCCAATTTAATTTGATAATCCTTGTCAGGGGAATGTTTCCCCATCGAGGCTCAAGAGATATTCCACAGCCGTGCCCACAACGTGGGACTTCAACCACAGAGAGTGTGAGGTCCAATTACTGCAAGGACTAATTACCTTCATAAAATAGGTGGGGACGGAGGGGCTGTGGAGGGTAGATACCATTTAGTTTTTTTTTCCATTGGCCCACAGAAGGCCCAACCTGGGAAAAATATCACCTAGGCACCCGGTCTCAGTGGGTCCTAGTATTTCTTTCCTGGTTCATAATTGCTAATTCACTTAAGTAAAAATAATATTTGTCCTCACAGGTGCCAACCTAAGTAAGCCATTGCTTTACTTGGAGTGGCTAAAAAAATACAATTACATTACATTCACGAACATTCCTCCTTCTTATAAGAATGCAATTAACGTTTGGAAAATAAGTTGCTGCTGGATAATCGAAGTTGCTAATTCTACAAAAACTAAGGACAGTAAACCGTGTGTGTGTGTATACATACATATATATACATATATATGTGTGTGTGTGTGTGTGTGTGTGTGTGTGTGTGTGTGTATTTAAGCACAGAACTATATCACAGAGAAACCAGATCTTGATAAAAAGAAATCAGTATTGATAACTTTTGCTTTCTATAACTGGAAAAATCTAAAGCCTCTGATTGGAAAGACTATGGGTACTTTGCCCCCATTTGAGCACTCTATCCAAAGAAACATCCACTCTTCCAGGGAGTTGATTTCCACAGCAACTTGCTACTGCTTCATTAGTGCACTTAGCTGCAGAAGCTCTTATATCTCTGTTAGCAAATCTTGCTAAAAGTCTGCATGTTATGACTTGTGCCAAGCATAAAGTATAATACAGCTTGATTTGGGGTAAGATTGAGCAATAACGCCAGCAATAGTGCCTGGACAATAAGGCCGTTTTAGAACTGGTATTCAGGGAGAGGAAGCCAGTATTTTAAAATATGAATGTTTAAACCAGTTTTCTGCCTCTAATTTTAGACCAGTGTATTTATATATGTATTAAAACTCTGCATCTCTCATTATTGAGTACATTAGGTATGAATTATGCATACTAGCCTACAAAATCTTTAAAATCAATTAAGGGACAAGGGACACTTCATGTGAGGAATGGCCGTCTGAACATGTAACTGCTCAAGTCTGTTCTCTTATTGCTGGTTAATTATGTCAAAATTTGTCCAGTCTTTGCCTATAGGGTATTTTTATTTATGGGTAAGCAGTGCATACTATTAAAAAAAAAAAAAGCAAACCTAAAACCAACTCCATGAGCAGTGGAAGAGAAGTGATGAATTTCTCAGTTCTTGTAATTGCTTCATTAAGCTCAGCCAGACAATGAGAGTCAGCCTTCCACAGCAAATTCGGGCTGTGAATCAGCTCAGAGTAATTCAGTGTTAGGTCATTCTGTCCCAAGTGCACTTCATCCTTGGCACATGGGACACAAATGCTCAAAGCACATAGACCACTTTCTAAGCCAACTATGTTTATAGCATTATTTTTGTAGGGATCTGTGCCGTGGCGGAATGGGCACAGGGCGACAATGGTAGAAATCTTCATTGTCTTTAATCTGCATAAAAACTCCTGTGTGCATTTATGGAGATGGGCAATTATTGATTAAAATGTGGATATTCACATTGAACCATTGGACGAAGAGAAGTCTAGATGAGAACTGAAAAACTGACCCATCATTTGGCAGTATCCGGGTATTTCCTGCCCTGAAAGCAGTCCTGAGGAGTCTTATGTTAATCTTCCCAAAATCTCGACCAAACAAAACAACAACAACAACAAAAAAACTTGAGCAAAACAATGTGCGAGTGTTTTAATAAAAAGGGCATTTCTGTGATTCTTTTCAAATTTATTTTTACTGAATGATTTTGGAGCTAGTCTTGTCCTCTCATTGTCTCACTTGAAGATAGTCTAGTATTGTGCTCGAAGTTTGGAGCATCTCATACCGTGGCGAGATGCTCATGGTGTGATTCTGATGTAGTATTCTAAAAGGGAATGGATCATAACACGAATGAAACCACAGGTAGCTAGAAAGTTGGGAGAACCTATTTGAATACTACCAGAAGAGCCAGGTTCGTTTTAGAGGGAAGACTGAAGTTTTCAGTGTGAATAATGAGAACACTCCCATGGATCTTAGAGGACATGCCTTATCAATCTGACTTTTAAAATTGAGAAATACAATTTGATTTATTTTTAATTTGTGAACTTTTACTGCTAATTTTAACTATAGCTTTCTTTCTCCTGAGAGAATACAAAAACTAGCTCATGAGTGTTCACAGGAAATGATCAAATTCTATTACCTAATATTTGAATTATGCCCATCCACATATTATTCATTCATTCAGTTAATACTTCTGAGGACTTTGGGTGCAAAAAAAAAAAAAAAACTATTCCAGGAGCAAAATGTACTTAACACCATCCTGATGCAAAAAATTTATACTACAGTGATTGTAGGGAGTGTCTAAGGGAATTATTACAGTGTAGACTCAGATCAGTTGCCTTAGTCATTACAGAAACAAGGTGACAGCACACAGGACAGAATTATTGACTCTTCATGGGAAAGGGAATCCAGGAACACTTTCCCAGGGACATATCATAGTTGACTTCAAATACACAATGCAGAGCCCTTCACGTAGAATGACAAGGGACAAAGTATATACTGAATTGATTTTCTTTTCCTGGAATAACATAAAATATATAAATCATACATTATAATAAAGTCCGTATGCCAAATTTGCTCGGTTCAAAAATCTAAAAAAGGTATTTTAAGATCCACAGTGTCCAAATGGCTCAATGGTGTTTTCTCAGCATACTTGATTTTAAATGAGGAGATAATCAGATATTATTGTTAAACAACACATCTGGAGTCAAAAAACGGGGTAGACTGCAGATGGAAATTTTAGGCAGTGTTTGATAAGTCCAACCAAAGGGAAGTAGAGTTGTTTTGTCAATGAAATATTCCTCCGTTGCTTAATCTGAAAACTCTGGGGTGGGGGGAACATCGTGTTCTCTCATTTTCATATCCCAGAGTCCTCCTGGTAAATTTATTTTTCTGCAAGTGAGCTTCACAGCAGCGAAACTGTGGCTCCAGAAGAAAGCAGCAGATGAACCTTTTGACAACCCTGTGTTACGTGCATCAACCTTTGTCTTAGCAATGTGAAATTTATTTGCTTAGTGCAAAGTTGACAAGATCAATGTGTGTCAAAAGCAATTATTTTTATTTAAGATTTATTTCCCAGTGGTTAGTCTTAAGATGTTTCTGTTACTAATGAGGACGTTGAAGTTGGAGCCTATGAGAGTTCTTAGGAGAAACAAAACAATCTGGAAAATGCATGCATGAGAGCCCTGAAGCAGATTTTAGTCACATCAAATTCCTTTTAAGAAGAAAAGTATCTTTGTGTGCACGTGTGTTTGTGTGTGTGTGTGTGTGTGTGTGTGTGTGTATGAGTTGGGGGGAAGACACCCACAAGTGTACATGTACAAGAAAACACAAAACCAAAGATCTATGCTTTCTTTATCTTTTCTTTTTTCTTTCTTTCCTTTTTTTTTTTTTTAATCTGTTGATATTCTCCAATGCACAGAGTTCTGGGTTTTATTCTTGTTTTATACTGCCTGCTTATGTCCATTTACTTCACTAGACTATACAATCCTTCTAGAAAAATAAAGCCACTTTTTCATTTATCACCCTAGTCTACCCTTTCTCGCCCTCATTCTGCATCCTTGACTGTGTCTTGACCTGAATGTTGAAGCCCTCAAACCACCAGCCTTACCTGCACAGAGATTACCTGGGGATCTTGGCAATATACAGATTATGATTCAGTGAATGGGTCTGAGCAGGAGCCTATTTCTAATAAACTTAAAGATCACAAACATGCTGCTCTTTGATGGGTCTCCTGCTCTTAGAGTTGGATGGTCTGTTGTCCATCTCACTTTGGGTTCCCCAAGGAGCCAAGATCAATTTCTAGCATGAAACAAATTATTTCTGCACAGATGTGTAATAATTTGGGATAAGATGATTTTTTTAATCTAGTGTGTTTATATAACTTTAAAATACAATTACATGGGGATTATACCTGTACTTACATATGAATATTAGTATTGTTCCCTTCAAAACCCCTTCAAAACAATTACCAACTATCTTCTTGATATGCAAATTATGTTTTTAGAATTGTCTGCAAAGGTTCAAAAATAAAGAGACATCTATTCATTTACACATATCATGACTTCGAAAATATTTACCAAGTCTCTGAAGAAAAAAAAAACCCACTAGATTTTTAGGGACACAGTGGTAGTACATAGGGAGAATGAGTGTTATTAACTTCTCAAAGAGCTCAAATTAGCAAGTAGTTATGTCTCAACATAATAAACACAAGTGTAGATGCTCTTAGTGTGCATGTTTTCTTAAACCAAACAAAAACCATTTCAACATAAGATTGACCTTGAGTTTGGCGATGTGGTTTCAGATTGAAAAATCATTATTTCTCTCAAGTGGTGAAACTTTTGCTCCATGTAGCAAACACTTGGATTTGGATTAGGAACTTCATTTCCAGAACATATATACAGTCTCCCCAAATAAGTTTCTTGAAAAAATCTATCAAGGAGAGACAGCAAGGAATTGAAAGAATAAACTTCATTGGTTATTTAGACATGTTTATTTCACTAGCTATGGATTAGGATCTGTGTGTGTCTGTAAAAACACGTGTGCGTATAGACACACACAAACACACATGTGAATACTGTGTACCACATTTAATATTATTTAATAGTTCACTCAGTATGTTATTGCTTTGTAAAAATAAAAGACTACACTTCATGAATTCTTAACCTGTACCTCATTCATGGCTTAAAGGTGGGTACTATATTTTATTATCCAAACTGAGACCCTTTGAGAAGTAAACGAAGAACTATTAATAGTTTGTCTAGGAAAAAAGGCACAGTGGAGACTGTTCTGGGGAATCCAGAGAAATGATCATCTCCAGAAAGGCAAAAAATAAAATAAATCTCTGCCCTTAGTTTGTTTATCTGATGTATTTAGTAGTTTTTCTTTTAACTTAGCAGTCATTCTTCAGAATATGTATGCTGCCCACTGTATCGCTTATATAAGAAACATTTTTAGGGTAAAATCTGTACAGATTTTTTTAAAGTTGGGGGGATTCTGCTTAGGATATGCCTATGCCGTTCGGTGATTTAAGCAACCTATGAGCTCTGAGAGACTCATTCGATCAGTGGTTGTGTTTTCTTTTATATGGATATGTGAACAGTTTCATGAATGCAGGGCATTATTTTATAATTTACAGCTGCATTTGGCCAGACGTTCTTGAAAACGGGAGGGGTATGGATTGTACAGTTCTTTCATTAAATCATGAAAAAATTATATTGAAATACATTGAAAAGAAAGAAAAAGAAATAACTCACTTGGGCTTTATAGATTATTTCTATAGATATAGAAGGAAAGAAAAAAAGTGAAGGCCAGTGTCTCTAGACTCTGAATACACAATAAAAAGAATTCTATATTTTCAATAGAAATTGAAACTCACTTTTCATCTGAAATGTTGTTTTGCTTTTGGTTCTAATGGGCTTTACCTTACTTTATATATGACGCTAATTTTTCATAAAATTAAATGTCACCACATATTTAAATTTGGAGAGGTTATGTTTCACTTTTACTTTTGAAAAAGTGTCTTCCTTATGCAACGTCTTTGCTTGAAATAAATTAGATTAAACAAATAGTTAAATAAAACACGAACACAAAATTAACCTAAAAAGACTATTGATTCTTATCTTTTATTTCTACTTAAACATTTCCAGTGAAATTTCTTAGAATATTTCTATAGTTTTTTTTTAAGTTAAATAGTTAAATTTGGGGGTTTAGCATTATCCTTTCATGTCTGTATCTGTTCTTTGGGAACACAGTTTTCTTTGACTCTTTTCTCTCCTTGATTATTGGCAGGGAAAATTTTATTTGTCTTCCAATTTTTCTTCATCTTCAAACGCTCTATGTAAAAGCCTTGAGATCTAGAGAGGCAAGTGTCTGTGATCATGTTCAAGGGAGAAGGGAAGCTAAGTTGAGTGGTTCAGTTCTGTGTGGGCTGGGAGACAATGTACATGAAGCCCTTTAGTGTTTTAATCTACCAGTCCCAGATGTGTGTATGACAGATCACATATCAAAGAATAAATACTGTGGTGTAACTTAGGTTTAGCTGGGTCCAATGACATCAATGCTTTCTAATTCTATTTTTTTTTTTCTTTTTGGTGCTGGGAATTAAACCAAGGACACTTGATCATGAGCTATACCCCAGCCCTTTTCATTGTTATTTTAAGATAAACTTTCACTAAGTTGCTGAGGGTCTTGCTAAGTTGCTGAGGCTGTCCTCAAACTTGTGATCCTCCTATCTCAGCCTCCTGATTTGCTGGGATTACAGGACAATGCTCCCAGAACTGGCTTTGGTCTCATTTTTGACATCAGATTTCAATTTAAACTGTAATACAATGATGAAATGAATTTTCACAATTTTTCTGTTGGGTTTTTTTTTTTTTTTTTGGCCTTTGCAGAGAGAGAGATGAAAAGCTGACAGGATACATTGGTAGAAGAGAGCCTTAGATATTTAAACTAGATTTTTTTTTTTTTTTACATGAAGTTTTTAAAAACTACTATTTTTAGTGCAAGGGCAAAGAAACATCTCTTAGTATTTTGTTCAAGCTGTTGAGATTTGCCCAGAATCCCCTGAGAGAAAAGACGCTGCGTCAGACTATAAAAGTTAAACTTGTTTGTGTTTATTATGTCATCGCAATCATCCAAAGTCAATTCTAGATGATTCCTCATAATCTATTCTTGAAAGTTGACAAGTTTCTTCCTGTGGTCTGACCATTTACCTTGGAATATGAATTTTGGGCTAACATGGACATCATTTGAAAAGATGGTTTCCTTCTTAGAGCCGCCATGCACAGCCAGTTCACAGACATGGATTCCCCAAAGTCATACCCCTGTTCCGCAAACTAAGATCTTTATGAAAGTATTACTGATGATGTCCCAGTCACTGAAACTGTTCTAATCTCTTTTTCAACTTTCAAATACTCATTCTCCAAGTGTCCTTCCTTGGGGGACTATCTCTGAGTTCAACAATTTGTTTAATAAGGTTTTTCAGTTCTATATTTGTGGTCAAAATCATCCATTAAGTATTCATGTGAATTGTAAATATAACCTATTCATTTCCTTGGAGTCCTTCCAAAGTCTTACGGTGATATTCAGATCTCCTTAAATGTTTTTCGAATATGGATGAGAAATGTTAATTTCACTGTCATTTTATTATGACCATTGTCTTCCTACTTGTGACATCTAACTCCATGAACAATTTCTTCCCCTTTAATGAAACAATAGTGTTTTATAAATTAAAGTAGCCATTCAATTACAAAACAGAGATACCAAATTGTATAACTATAGGTTTAGGTAAAAAAAAAAAAAAAAACTCAGACAAATTTTTCAGGCTCTAATACTTATAATGAACGTGTATTTTACACATTGTCCCGTGCTGCCTTTTATCTGATGCACTTTATAAACACAGATTACTTTTCCTGGAACTAATTTCATTCATTTTATAGGTGGATGGGGTGTATTTTGTAATAAATTAATTTCTCAAGATTAAATTGCCCAGGCAGGAAATGCACGTGTCTAATTACGGAACCATCATTTAATTAAGCACTTATTACTTGTTGTGCACAATGATGTGCTTTCTATGTCCAATCTCTTAAATCAGCTCTTCACTGTATGCATAATGATCACGGTCTTACACATGAAGGGAACCAAGAGACAAAGCTAATGAACATACGTTAATAAACAGGAGTGAAGTTCAAGTCCTAATCTGTCTGAATCCAGATGTCAGGACTTGCCAATCTGTGTCGCTATTAAAGCACATTTATTTTTTCTTTAGGAAAAAAAATAAATGTATTACTGGGCTGGGGATGTAGCTCATTTGCCTAAACATCCATGACAGCCTGGGTTCAATCCCCAGCATCAGAATGTTTAAAAAAAAATTACTACTTACTCTTTAGATCTCATGCAAACACTGTTATGCAAAATGAGGCTCTCATTTTACTCTTTCTTTCACCCTTACTTCTCCCTTTTACTATCTTACTCCACATTAGCCACATCTCATTTCTTCCATTTTCCCCAGTGCACAAAGATAATCGTTTTCAAACCCGTTCAATGTACAAAGCTGAAATCTACTTACATCTTTCCCTTAGATTTTATAGTGATGCTTTGGCTTCGACACACACACACACACACTCCACATACATAGAGTAGTCAGGAAATTTTGATCTGAATCCTGTGATATTTGAACTTTCTTTGAGGGAGTCCCTGGATTCTTGGAGAAGGAGAACTAAAGGAAAAGTTGGAGGATATAACATTGTGGACCGTGGTTCAGCGACCAATCAAACACTTGGTCGTAATTTTGATTTCAAAGGCAGAAAATATCCCAGAAAACTGAAATAAAAATGCTGTGAGGAGTCTCCCCATCTCAGACGATACTCAGAATACTTGAAGGAGTTCTCAAATTTAAACGTGCACGCCAGCCCCCTAGGGAGCTTATTAAGATGCAGAGTTTGAAGCACACGTTCATTTCCAGGAAGTGCCCAGGAGTTGCACACACTACAGGGCAGCTGAGCCAATCCTGTCTCCTCGAACATTAGTCTTGATTTTTTTCCCAAAAGCCACACATGTAACTTTAGTTAGTCTCTACAACCAGTAGCAACGCGCTACAGTTTGAAGACTGGGGGGACAAAAATGTGTGGTCACTGACATTAGGTATTCAAAGCACGAAGCTTTGTGTATAGGCCCACATGAGTCTAGCTGAATTTTATCAGCAGATGTTGAAGGAAGGGAGTTATTTTATTCCTGCAAGGCACCACAGGCTCAAACCCAGGCCTCATTAGACTGAATACTTCTCAGATGCTTAGTCCAAAGTGGTGACTGTAGTTTCCCCCTTTTAAAAAAAACACCCTGGGTTTTGAATAGCAGCCTTACACAAGGAAATGAAGCCTTGGCTTCAGGGGTTATGGACATAAGGCATCAGTATCGAAATCTTAGTGCATGATAGTATTCCTGTGAATGATACCTTTATTTTAGGTGTGAATTTGGCTAGACCACGATGTCCATCTGTCTGGTCAAACACTAATCCAGATGTTGCTGTGAAGATACTTCACAGATGCAATTAGCATTTACAATCAGTTGACTTGAGTAGAGGAGTTGCTCTTGACCATGTGGGTGGGCTTTTACCCATCAGCTGAAGGCCTGGAGAGCAAAAAAATGATGTTTTTCTGGAGAAGAAAGAATTCTGCCTGAGGACTGTAACAGAGAAACTCTGCCCAAGTTTCCAGCCCACCAACTGACCAGTGGATTCCATCTGAAGATGTGAGCATCAGGGCTTGCCTTAATTTCTACCCTGCCAACCTCCCTACAGAGTTTGGCTTGCCAGCCCCTGTGATTATGTGAGCCAAATCCTCAACAATAAATCTCTTTACACACTCGCCTCTTGCTCACACACACCTCCACACACTCCTGTTCTCTAGAGAGTTCGTTTTGAACTCTTAAACATTTACTCTCTTCATTCTAATATGTGAACCGATTTACTGAAAATAAGTAAATTGATGGAAACAATAACACTAAATTCACTAAATTCACTAAGGAATACATGTTGGCATTGCTTCAAAGTTATGCTATCCAGAGCTATGCACAGATGACTCACTGGCCCCCAAATCCTCCAGAGAGATTTAAGTCCTTAGGGTATAGTAAAAAATGGGGAAAAGAGGTGCAGGCATCTGAAAGATTTAAAAAATATATAGAGAGAAGAAATTAGATACCAAGTGTCACAGTGTATAACCAAGTGCATTGTATTGATTATAAGTGAAGTTTCATTAGGAAAGGGGAAATTTATTTGTACAGCAGATGGTGGGTCTGATTTGAGCCACAAAAGGAACAGTTGGAGTTTGGATGCACAAGATCCTGCAGGGATTAGGATATCCTAAGCTCAGGTAATTGTGTGAATCAACAAATAGAGGTAAAAATGAGATGTTACTGATAAAGAGGAAATCCAGATTCATCCGATCATCGTGCTCTCCTTTCCTTGGGCCATGTATACCGCAGCTGTATCTGTTCTCTGTTCAGAGATTCTCCTTCATGACCATGGAGGAAAAAATATATATATATATTCCATGAAAGTTGTGCCTTCCAAGAGCTAGTGTGATTTTAACATTGCACATGAAGGTCAAGATCTAGCAGCTTTTTACATGGTAACCCAGGACAGAATGATGTGATGGAAATTAACACCTTAAAATATATGTGTGTGTGTGTGTGTGTGTGTGTGTGTGTGTGTGTGTGTGTGTATAAAACACAGCCCCAATTGGACTTTTTAAAACCTCTGCTTCCTGTACCTTATGACTAAGTGTGGGTAATTAAGCCAAGATCACTTTTTCCACTCCACCCATACTTCGTAAAACCTGTTGTAATTTTTCCTTGATTTATTTGTTCTTTTGTATTTTTCTTTCGCAATTTGCTACAACTAATGATTTCAAATGAAAGACTTTCATATCAATAGGTGACCCAATGATTTACTGATCCTTTTAATGCTGTGAAAAGAGAAATCCATTACGTGGTGGGGGGTGGGAAGGGGTAAGGGGGACTCCTAACAGTGGTGTTCTATATTTATAGCTTTGGCTGTGACTCCATAAGACTCTATGGAGGTGGCGGGAGTGGGGGACTGTGGTGGTAAATGACACTCATTTGTAAGTATCAGCAATATTCACCAAGAAAAACAAAGAATTGATTTGTGGAATCCATTAAGATATAAGCATGAATAATAACCTGAGAGTCAGCAGTGTGGGACTTTAAAAGGTATTGGAGTTTTAAAATGCATTATATTTTGCAATTTCAAAAGCGTGTGTTCCAAATGGTAAAACATATGTCCAAATCTGGTCCATGAAATAAAACATTCAAACCAGAAACTGTATTTACTTTGGCTTCTTCTTGGTCTTTCTCTTTTTTCTAGGCACAAGTCAATCAATTAACATTTTAGGGACTCTACTCTGTGCCCAGGTAGGTGGCAAAGAATATGGAAGAAGCAAGGACTATGTACCTGTTAAAATAAGCAAAGATCTTGAGGATTCAGTCCAACACTTTTGGGGTCAACCCTTCTCTTTCCAGTTGCTTCTCCAAACATCTCCTAACTCAGTTGCTGCTTCTTACCTAGGGTTGCCAGAATTAGCAAAGAGAAATACAAAACAACTGTTATTTATCTGGCAACCAACTATCCATGTATTCTTGGGATCCACCTTTTTCCATGGCCTTCTGCTGTAGAAGAGACACTATAAAATAGTCGGGTACAGTGTTGCACGGCTGTAATCCCGGCGACTTGGGAGGCCGAGACAGGAGGATCAAGAGTTCAAAGCCAGCCTCAGCAATGGCGAGGCACTAAGCAAGTCAGTGAGACTCTGCCTCTAAATAAAAAATGCTGGGGTGTGGCTCAATGGTCAAGTGACCCTGAGTTCAATCCTGGATAACCCCCCAAATTAATAAATAAATAAAAGGGACACCCTGGTTCCTCTTAAGAATGAAGAAAATGTCTGTTTATTATTACAAACCAGATTAAAGGCTTGGAGCCAAAGGGGAAGCTTTTTCAATATTATTAGTGACCAAGGTCCACAACATAGAGGACACTTATTCTCTTTGCGCTCTTTCTCCTCCTTCCTTTTGGCCTTGTTTCTTTATGACACAGATCCTTGCTTTAATCATGATAAAAAGAAAGAGAGATTGCAGGACTCTCCTCGCACAGCCCTTTTGGGGAGCAATCAAGCTTCTCCAAACCAAATCCCATCCCTGGCCCATGCTGCCATCTTGGCTCCATGGAAGGCAGCTCCATGGAAGGCAGCACTTTATTATTCAGTAGAAAATAAAGCGCCAGGGCCTTTTCCACTGGCTCATGGCAAATACACTCTGCTCAACTCCTTGGCACTGCGGCCTATGTATGGGGACAATCCCAGATTGTGGCAAAAGCAACTGCTAGTTTTGACAGAAAAATCCCAGACTGCTTTATAATATTGAGAGTTTGGGGCAATGGGTTCATTTTAATCCAAATTTTTAGAAATGTGTAGTTCTCTAATGGTAAAATCCTGTCTTTTTAGGAATCAGAATATAATGGTTATTATCTCACAACTTTCATCACATTCTCTCTGCCCTGGACCTTTGATGTCTCCTTCACCCCAGCTTCTGAAAGTGTTGGTCAGCAAGGACTTGCTTAGAAAATGAAAATATTCACTCAGGTATCATAAGCCCGGCTGTGGGAAACCTCTCTGCTGCCAGCACAGTATGGAGGCCTGGGAAGCCTAGCGTTCTGTTGAAGTTTGCAAGCTTTTCAGTGCATATATGCCAGGCTGTGATTTCAGATGGAAATGGTGCGATATGTGGTCATTTGTGCTCCAAAGTCATTCAAAGCCTGGCAATATGGCTGATGTTCAGCTTTGCTTTGTAGTCAAAGGGATACTAGAGAATGACCTATAACCAGGATGATGATGGAGACCCTGGGTAGAATGCAGTCACCAAAAGTACCTTACCTAACTTTTCTAGCCAAAATAATGGTGACCGAATGTTTCCTAATAGCATGTCCATTTGCACTTTAGACTTTTTAAAAAATTTTTTTCCCTAGAAGGGAATCCTCATGTCCTGGAATCCGTCACTTGTGTCTTGAATATTACAGACTTGGCTTTGGGGAATGGCAATTTTGAAAAGTACATCTTGCTGATTTAGCAATACCAAAATGTGTTGTGTGGTGTTTTTGGCTACAGTAAACTCAGGGAGAAGAGGGTACAGGCCAAAGCAGTGCTGGAGAAAAAAAAATATAGAGAACTTCAGCACTCCCCTGTGTTGGTGAGAATTCCACAGACCACGGCTGGCATCCTTCAGTGATTAGAATTGATTTCACATTATTGGGGGGTGATGTTAAGACAACTCTCACAATTTTAGTGAACAGCTGAATATGGAGACCACCTTCAGAAGTGGATTCAGCAGTTTTCCCAGTTGCTCAATGGGCCACTAAATTCTAGGCAGCATCCAATGGGGAATGTCCAGGCTCCAAAGTACAGACTTCACATTCAGCTCAGAAGTGCCTCTAGGGTTTCAGAACAATCAGAGGCGCTTTGGAGAATAGGATCACTCTCCCTTCAGTTCTCTTGACTGTGAAGGTTGTGAAATGTCCTTCTCCAAAGACTGGCCTAATGTCCCTTCATACTCTACTCCAAGGGGAAATTAAATATGGAACACTTTATTCTTGTTCATTTCTTGCTCTGAAACCATATACCTATTTGCAAAATTACCTTGCACAGTATGGAGGTGGGGTGTCTTGATTCCAAATATCCCAAATCATAGGGCTGGAAACCTTTATGATGGACTACTTTGGTTAATTTGGGGTGTTGCCCCAGATTATTTCCTGTGTCCATGGTTTAAGAAACACACAGGCTAAGGGGACTATTACTGAGGGAGGTGGTGGTTTGTGATGGGATCCCAGGCCTGGGTGTGGTTTTGCAAGCACCACCTGCAGACAGCAGCAAGGTGCCAGGCTAAAACTGGCATGAGGACAGTGAGGGAGTGTCAACAGAGCCCAGCTCTTCTGTGCATGTGTTTTCAGGGCCTCTTGGTTACTTGTCTTCTCTCTCTCCTTCCCGTCCTTCCTTCCTAATTCACCCATTTCCTTCCTAATTCACCCAATTCCTGTTCTCCTCATCAGGAAGACCACTTATATCTTCCTCCTAGGAAGGTAGGCAGAGAAAACTGAAGTGGAGAGAGAGCCACCATCTCTACTCTGTTTGCTGTCACAGGCTTCCGTACTAGGTACTTTGCACATTTAGTCCCTGCAGTGTCCCTGAAAATGTGAATGACAAGCAGACATTCTAGCTGGAACTCAGAGCGGTCAAATGATTAGCCCAAATCAAGGTCCCATAGTGGCTAATGGACTTGGGTTTCAAATGCAAGTATGTTTTCTCAAACAATCTCCCCTTCTATAAAGTAAGCCTTAAATGGATGGCATTTCACAAATTCTAATTCAAAGAGACTGATATAAATTTTTCATGAGCCCTAATTCATGTCTACCTTGTCCCATCTCTTTCTCAAAAAATATTTTGAAGTTGTCAGACAAGAAGCACCAGGACTTAGATAAGGTCTTTCTTTCTTTTTTCTTTTCTTTTTTTTTTTTTTTTAATAAAGTGAGTTCTGAAAATAAGTTCCTGTTGAGTGTATGGGAAAGAGAAACAGAGATACAAGTTCTAGAGTTCATATTAATGATCAACCATGATTGCTTCCTACACCAGGGTAATACTGATGACAGTTTTTAAAAAAAACAATGTTGAAATGATTGTTATAGTGAGGTATCCAGTTCTATTCTCTACATGATTTGATTTATTTAATCTTCACCCAGCCTCCGTGAGATACCCACCTTCAATGAATTCATTTAGAGAGGTTGATGGATTTTTTTCCCATGGACACATTGGTACACATATGTGTCTGTGTCCTGTTTTCATTTTCAACACCAAGTGCTGTATTTTGCTTATCCCATTTGATTGACAGTCATACAGTACTTCATTTAGCAATGGTGCATGATTTCAGAGAGCCCTCCATGGGCACCTGATCATCTCTTCGTAGTGTCATACTAGCATCAAGATTAGTATTGGCTATTGCAGGCCTCAGGTTTTGAGATGCCAAGCCCTAACTATGGAAATGGATGTTGATGGATGATCAAGGGTCAGAATTAGAATACATTGAACCATTCTAGATCCAAATTGAATCATTTTTGTATTCCTTTGGCTTTTGTTAAATAATATTTTGAAGAAAAGTACATAGTAAGTGAAGGCAGGCCGGGTATGTGTTTTTTTTTTTTTTTTTGGTAATGTGTTTGTTTGCCTTTCAATTTTTATATGCTGATGTCTTCATTTAATAATGAGGCACGGTGGAAGACACTGCGGAGCAAGTGGTGATATACAACTGGAGACACAAGGTTGAGTAAATGAAGTGGTGAAATGGTTGTCAGCAGTATTTTTGTAGGTGCCTGCAAAGATGAATTCTGAGAACAAAATCCAATAAACACCAAGTGTGTAATTTTCAAACTAGGAAACAGAAGGCAGAGGAGAATGGAATTTTGTAGGCATGTGCTGTGTTGTGTCCATTTTAAGTAGATGCTCCGTCATCTTGTCAATGCTTTTACCAAAATGATGTTGTTTTACTCATTTTATAGTCACAATCATAGCAGGTCAACTTTAAGAGATTGGGTCTAATGCTACCTTGCTTGTAAGAGGTATCTCAGGTGTCGCTGATCCTTTGGGCCATAAAACCCATGATGGATTTAGTCCTCCAACATGCCAGTCATGTTGCGGCACACATTTTAACGTGTGCCTTCTGTGTAGGACATTGTGTACACGGCGATGCTGTAGGAGGGTATTGCCTCTTGCCAGGAACAATCTAGAACAAGATAGGCCATTCTCTCTGGGAAATGTGAGGGCTCATCTGTTGAGCACAAGGGACTGAGGACAAAGGCTTCCGTAAAGTCCTTTTGATCTCTAGGGCTTGGGTTCTGGTTGGGAATCTAGTGCTGAGACCTAAACAGCGGAATCTAGTGGCTAAAACAACTGAAGTGTCTTTTTGTCTTACGCGAAAGCCACCTGGGGGTAAGCGGTCTTCTCTTATCTCTTTGCTCCCCATTCTCAAAGCACCAGGCTTCTGTCCTTTAGTTCAGTTTTTCTCCAAGACGACTGCTGGAGTTCAAAGCATCAGGTCTCCACTCTCTGCAGGAAATCGAAGAAAGCTGGGGAAGGGAGAGAGGCCAAATTCCCCAACTATCCTACCTTCTCCTGGAGTGCTTTCCCAAATTCCAAATCATACCTTATTGGCCACCCTGAGCAGTAAAGGAGTTTGCAAATAAAGTCTTTTGGACTGGGCACATTGCCACGTGGATTAAATTGGGGGGCTCTATTGCTAAGAAAGAATGGGATAATGGATATTGGATAAGCTGCTTGAAGTATTAACCACAATTAGCCAATCAGGTACTCACTCCCAGAGGCAGGACTTCCAATATAAATTCATTAAAATAACATCCTCACGGCCGTGTGTGTGGTCGGCGATCATTAACCAATAATTGGATCGGCTGCCCACTCCAGGGAGGAGCCACGGGGCTGCAGAATGTGGAGAGTGTGAGTTTGAGAACCACGCCGTCTGAGGACTGTCGCCACGGACTGGGAAAAGAGGGGATGACTCACAGGTGTTCCCAGAGCTTAGTCACTGCCCTTATGGATCTATGGGAACCAGGGAGAAGCCAACCAGGAGAGGGACAGCCATGTGAAGCTGCATTCCTCATTGGCACCAACCCAAGAGACAGCCTCCACCCAGGCATCCATCCTCCTAGCTCCTTGAGAAGCAGATCAAATTTAAAAAACTATTTGTTTTGTTCTGAGCAAACGGCCATGTGATCACAGGACTAGAAGGAACCCAGGGTCATTTTCTCGTGGAAGCAAGAGGACGTCTGTAATTTCCCCAGGTAGCTTTCCAAAGTAGATGATCAGTCAGCCACCCTCCAGAGTCTCGGCTGATTAAACCATTTAAGACTTTTATCCATCTACCCTTGAGTTGGTTTTTAACAACCCCCGAGATTTCTCTGTCTCTCTCTCTTCCCGAATCCTACTTCCTTCCAGCGTGTGTGACAGTCTAGCTAGAGGTAGAGGTGTGGCTTGGATTTCCATCACGCAGCCTACCCTCCAATCAGCCATGTCATGGTGGAATTTTTATTGGTCATAAATTTTTTTACTGGCTAGATTAATGTGATTGAAAGCATCACACCCAGTAAATACCGTCTGCTATTTGCTTTAGCAATACCTGTGGAAAAGGGCGACTTGGGACCCAGGCACCATGGAGCTGGTGAAACCATTGGCTGCACACCACTCGTTGGGGGCCCCTTTGACGGATGACCAGAAGTTGCTCTTCCAGGGAGGTCCGCCCAGCGAGAGGCTCCATGGGTGTATTGCCGCTGCCATGTGCAGCCATGATTCACTTCACTGACTATCAAAGCTTTCTACAACTTTGCTTGCTGACTTTTGACCAGAGGTTCCCTTTCAACACGAGGAAAATCTGCCTAGAGAGAGAAAGAGAGAAAGCACATTACAGGGAAATAAATGGCAGCCGTGTTTCTGGCGACCTCGGGTTTATTGCCCGAGGAGCTTCGGCCTGAGCCTGCCCGGTGGTGCGGCGGCGGGGTGGATGTGTATTGCGGCATTTTATGGAGCGTGTTTTATATCAGCATGGATGATTATAACAACAAGGGGGATATTCAATAAAACCTTGTGGGATGGCAAATGCCCTCCCACTAAACACTTCTCAAAGACACCAGTGGAGTGTTTACAAAGCACTGCCTTCGAGAGTCGACACTCACAGAAAACTGTTCTCTGGGACAGGTTTTGGAAAGCAGGAGTGGAATCTGCAAGCGATGGTCCCCATCTGTTCCCTCCCCTCTGACCCTTGGTTGTTTGACCACATGGTCGTGACCCTGTATTGAGTGGGGGAGATGGTCTGTGGAGATGCTCTTGCTGCTTGGCCTTCATGATTCTCAGCAGTGCCTGAAGCCCTCCTGATCCTTTCTTCCTGGAAGAAATGCCAGATTTCCCTCCTTCAAAAAAAAAAAAAAAAAAGTTACAAAAGAGAAACACAAACAGAGAATGAGCCAAATTGCTCCGAGGGCCCTAGAATTGAAACAGAGCCTCAAAAGTTGCATGTACACAGAGAAACCCCAGAATGTCCCCTAAACCCAACCTGGAACATTTATCTGCCTGGATTTCTTTAGTCTCAGGCCAGTTTTAACCATTAGATGACTTGCAATTACAAAGTTGGCAACAGCCGCGTTCGACGGTGGCTGGAGGGAATTCTCTTTGTAAATGCAGTTTCTTGGGTAGATGCTGTTGGCACGATTGTGGTCCACCTTCAGTGCCAAATCCAGAGACTTGGAATGCCATTCCTGGCCTAAGGTCCTAGGTATCTGGGTCTGGGGATGCAAGTTGGGAAGAGAGAAAGAGAGAGAGAGAGAGAGAGAGAGAGAGAGAGAGAGAGAGAGAGAGAGAGGCTGAAGACAGAAAAAAAATAAGGTAGTGAAGAAAAGTGGAAGGAAGGAAAGAAAAAGACAATTGTTTCAAAGATAAAGGGAAAAAAGAAGAGAAATTGATGGCAAAAAGGGGAAGAAAGAAAGATAAGGAGACAGAGAAGGAGAGTCTATGGAAAATATATTGAAAACGTAGAACCATCTTTTCTTTAAAACCATTGAGTGGTTTTTTATAAGGTTTCTTGATAGTTTTGAAATACTTGGGTGACATTTCCTCATCCCCCGACCCCTTCTCCCACAGTCATGGACCAAGCTGACCGATTCCGGTGGACAATGTGAGGCTCAGCTTGTGTCTGTGGACAGGAGGCGCTTGGACCACTGTGAGGTATCTACAGAGAAGGCCTTGATGAATCACAGGCAGCTTCTCCATTCCGCCTTGCTACCCTCCAGTGGCTCTAATCTCCACTGAATGTGCAGTGTTTATTTTTCCAAGCATGGTGCCTTCTATGACTCATGGCACTCAAATGCTACTTACTAATGGACCCTTGTACAAGTCAAGAATGTGACACACAGCGAGACACGCAGCTTAACAATCACAAACAACAGCACAGTTAATGGGGGGTGAAGCTCCGGTGACATGCGTCACACCAAAGAGCCGACTCCTCATGTTCCCGGAGGCCACAGATGAAGGGTCTCTGGACTGTGTAATAATGATAAAATATTGCCATCTGTTGGCATCCTGTGTAAGCAGGCTCAGACATAGGAGCACTGACGATTTTGCAGACGCCTCTCCCATGTCTCCAGGGAGAGGATGTGTGCAAGGCACCAGGGGCGAGGGCAGAACATGGTAGCTTGGCCTCATGGGAAGAAAGAAACACAATATGTTCAAAGTTCAACCTTGGCAGAGAGCACAGGCCATCACTTTGGTCGGATCCCTGACCTCTGGGCATGGCCAGAGAACCACCAAAAACCCACTAGCAGTTGCTGACATTCAACTAGATGCACTAGAGGTTATCAAATGATCCTGAGCACTAGGTATTTCTCTGCACTGCATGAGGAATTTGCAGAGTTTTGGGCCCAGGAAGATTTTTCTTTATTGCCAGAGTTAAAGGCAAGGGTATTGAGCTGTAAAAATCGCAATCCTATGAGCAAAAAGGAAAAATTACAATCATCTATTTTCTACTATAATCCATAAATTGTGGGGAAATGGGGCAAAATTGCTTTCAGGTTTTTGTTTTTGGCAAAACTTTCATAATAGTGATGAGAACAGAAACTTTTGAAAACCAGTGTAATATTGTTACGTTTCAGAACCCAGAGAGGGGCTGACCAGACCAAATAAGCTGGGCCCTGGGTTATAATACTTATTCAGGGACAGTGAAGTACCATAAATTGAAACTAATGTCCCTGCATGACACCAGGACCTAAGAAGAGCAATGACCTCAGAAATTTAAGAGATGGGAAAAAAATTGGTATAATAACACAAAGACACTTATCCATTCTTGCAAGTTCTGGAACTGGAAAAAAAAAATCCCCTACAAGAAAAACACATCAAAATGATAAGAATTTCACAGACACAAAGTTGAAACTTATGCTATTTTCAGATTTCAAGAGATCTCAAACCCAAAACCAAAAAAAAAAAAAAAAAAGAGAGAGAGAGAGAGAGAGAGAGAGAGAGAGAGAGAGAGAGAGATAAATTATCTCAGTCTTTAAAGCAGTAGAATTGAAAACTGTGTACACACAAATTATTAGAAGCTTCACAATGCTGGGCAGGGTGGCACATGCCTGCCATCTCATTGACTCGGGAGGCTGAGGCAGGAGGGTTGCAAGTTCAAGACCAGGCTTGGCAACTTTGCAAGACCCTGTCTCAAAATTAAAATAAAAAGGGCGAGAGATGAAGTTCAGAGGTAGAACACTCTTAGGTTTAATCCTTAATACTTAAAAAAAAAAATAGAAAATGCAGAACACAAGAGCAGAAAAGTGCAGATTCATTTAATCTCTTCAAATAGAAATTCTCACATATAAATACTATATGTAAAACCTTCATGAGAGCTTAATTCTTAAATGCCATTTATTTTTTCTTTCTGTATATAATCACAGAACTGCAATAGTTTCTACAATTAGAAATCTCATTCACTGAAAAAAAGATAAGGAGAGATACGTCAACCCCCACTATTATAAAAATGAAATGGTTTGTACCGAAAGTAGGTACCAAAAAATATAATAGTTCCTGGTCATAAAGCATGGTTTCATAGTAAGACATACAGATAGAAATAAGTTTTCGTAATTTTCTTTTCTTGGAAATCTGTTATTCTTAGGATCATATTAACCCAGTCATTCACTTTCCAGGAAAATAAATTTATCTCAAACTATCCTTCCTTTCTTTCCCTTACTGATTTAAGAAGGGGTTGAAGAACAGAAGGGTAAATGCAAATCATCAACCATCAGTGGAAATATTTTTTTAAAGACCTATCTAGCATTAGAAAACATTGATGTTATCGCACCAGGGCAACCTAAATTACACCACAACATTTCTTCTTTGATGCGTGGCCTGTTGTCATATGTACCACAGGGACTAGTAGACTAAATCACTGAATAAAGGGCTTCATGTGCATCATCTCCATAACCATAAACTCCACCCTCACACGGCTACCAGTTAGTCTGGCTTCCCTTCCACCTTGAAGACTATCTCAGCCACTCTCACCTCTCTAGGTTTTCCCAAAGTCCCATCTGGGAGCAGAGATTAATACCTCTTGACTCTTTAATCTGGTCAGTTTAATACTCCACAAGCTCATTTCATTGTGTATGACCACAGTTCTATATCTTTATTTAAAACAACAACAACAACAGCAAAAACCACTTTAAATGGCATGGTTATGTTGCATTAAAACTAAAATTTCTCAAGTGACCTTTCGTGCACAGTGACTGCTTTGTAATGGTGGAGCCCAAATCTTTCAGCAAGGCTGCAAGAATACTGAAAAATTATAATCTGTAAACATCATTTGGCCATTTTGGCCTGTGTCTCAACTCTTGAGTTATCTGGCTGCTTGGTTTCATTTCTGAAATGCACTCAGGGTTGCAGTTGAATGGGCTGCTGTTTTCCAAACAGCACCTCCGCGATCACTTCTGCCTGAGTGTATATCAATTCATCACCGGCACACCTAGGATCTTTAACATTTAGTGGATTAAAAAGAAAAAAAAAAAGATCCAAGTGCCACAGTGTTGCCAGCCATGTTATTAGCAGGGCTCCTGCTCGGTATCACCTTGCTGAACAGAGGCTGCACTCAGAATGTTTGTTCTGCTACAATTAATCACATGCTTTTCAAATGTCAACATAATTTCCATGGTCTGGTAAAAAGTAGTATTCATAATAGAGAAAAATAATAGAGTTACCATTAAAAATTGATCTGTCACTGTTCGTTTGAAAATCATTGGTTCTGCCTGAGCAAACCGTATGGAATTTTTAAAGTTTCCATGCGGTGTCTCCCCATATGCGGGCTTGGAGGGTTTATCTGGCTTTCTATATTAAGCCCAAGCTGGGTTGAAAGAGCATAGAATGAAGGAAGTGCAGTGGTTTGATACTTTCTGGAAGTCACAGCTCTGTGTCCAAGTGTCCTTGCACAGAGTAGGCTCTCTAATCGTTTCTGTCATTTGTTGATATTTGAAGTATGAGTGACTCTCAGTGAAAAAATACAGAATTTTATGGTGGCTCAGGCATTTGTAAACTTTCCAGAAGTAGGGATTTCGGATAGAGGGAAACTGCTCTTCTATCCAAAAATATTCTATAAAACAGCATACCACGAAGCAACCCCATGTTCAGGTGTCTTAACGGCAAGCTCTGAGCCAGCTTTTCGTACCGTGAAAATGAATGCACTCCCTATGTAGCAAATTCCTCAAAGAAAACACTTTCTTTCTTGGTTAAAATGTAAGCAACCCAAAGCCAAAATTACAGTTTGCCATAGTAAATTCAAGTCATGAATGTTGCATAGACAGTGAGAGTCCTTCAAAAAAAGAAACCAATAATTGGTGACTATTAGGGGTCACATTTCTCTCCTATGACTTTTGGATTTCTATATTATTAAAGAATGCTAGAACCCACAGGGGGCCAAAAAGTAGATCTATATAAATGATTTGACATTGAAGAAGAAAGTAAAAAGGACAAATATTTAAAAGAGAATCAGAAAAATATTCAGCTATTTTTTTTGTATCTTAGTGATTAGATTCCACCTCGTTAGAATTAATGAATTAATCAAAACAGCTAGGGCATTAGTTATGTCTCTATTACTTGAATATGTATGTGTGTGTGTGTATATATATATTTGTAAAATTCAATGAGAATTTGAGAAAATATGAAACGTCACATGAAGAGGTTTAGACAGTTGTGTTCATGTACAGAAAAACCAAGTTACCATGGGAGGGCATGCATTTCAGTTGTTCTAACTCAGGACTAGTGACAGAAATGTTGGGTCCAACATGACCTCTATCCATGCTGTAATAGACTGTGTCCAGGGGTGGGGAAACCTAGCTCTTCTGTGTAGAAATGGAGCCTCTGTCCATTCAGACACAGCAATCACTTCCTCTCCAATGAACCAGGCCAGATACCAACCCATAACAATAAACCTTTCTTGAAAATAAAGTCCCGACAAAATTTGTTACAGGTCGCCCTTTAGTCACATTACTTCTGAATGAAAAATACCTAGCCGCCAGACTGCAGACTTTTAGTGGCAGGTACTAAAATTTGCCAACGTTATTTTTTTCCAAGGTCTGTTTTAAAAGCCGGCTTCCCTGAGATCCACCAGACTCCCTTTAACCCCACCTTCAGGCCTGTTGGCAAAGTCAGGTGGGAGAGGTGGACTTGTTGAATGAGGTGTGACTGATCATTGAACCTTCCTGCATTTCGCATGCTCCTCCAGAACTAGACTGAATGAAACTATCAATCTGAAATCCTAGATAGGGTGTTTGACAGACACAAGTGCAACAAAATTTTAAAGCATTACCCATCAAACATGTTGTATCTATGGGCGAGACTGGGCCAGAGATTTCCTATTACCAATTTCAACTGTTTGGTTACTTAAGACCCACAAACGTTCAAAGCCCTTGTTATACTTTTAAATAGCAGGGATTTTTTTAAAAAAAGTTTCCCAAAATAAGAATTACCAAATAAAAATGATTAGTAAATTCAAAAGTCAAATTACATAAGTCATACAATTATCATAACATAGAAGAAAATTGAGCATTTTGTTGTTGTTGGTTGTTGTTTGTTTGATGCATTGAAATCAATCTCAAACTTGGAATGCCTAAGTCCTAAGAAAATTCCCCACCAGGATCAAAATCCCCTGGAAGAGTTTTAAACACAGATTCTTGGGCCCCACTCCAGACCCAAAGATTCAGATTGTACAGGGGAGAGCCAGATATCTGTATTTTTAAATCACTCCAAAAGTTTTCTTTTTTTTGTTTAATTTTTTGAAAAATATTCTTGTAATAATGTCTGTGAACTACAGCATATGGTTGAGATCCCATTTTCTGCCAGGCTCTGTGTTAAGGATTTTGTCAAAATCCTTGTATTTAGATGTTATTTGTAAAACTCTTTCCAAAAAGGTATTGATCAGCATTATTCTTCTAAATTACAAGTCTGTGTGCTTCTCTGACTCAGAAAAACCACTTGTGAGATTTTATGCTATATATTTGCCTAAATATATGCATATTTTTAATTACAAATAAGGAGAAACCATCAAAGAATATGTAGAATGGAAATTAACTTAATGAACTATATAACACCTGACATATGCTCTTTTGGTGCTGTAAGAAGGGTAGTGAAAACAGCGTATGGTGGAGCACCCTATAATCGCAGCAGCTTGGCAGGCTGAGGCAGGAGGATCATGAATTCAAAGCCAGCCTCAGCAAAAGCAAGGTCTAAGCAACTCAATGAGACCCTGTTTCTAAATAAAATACAAAATAGGGCTGGAGATCTGGCTCAGTGGTCGAATGATCCTGATTTCAATTCCCAGTGCATACCTCCCCCGCAAAAAAGATGGGTAGTGAGAAGAAACAAAGAAAATCTCTATGACCTCAATTGGGAAAAATATACAGGATATACTGGTCAATTTTTTAAAAAGGCACAATTAAGAATACATAATACAATACCATTTGTGTAATACACAGAGGATAGAAAAAACCATACTTTTGTATTGGCTTTGACTTGCCTAAAAGAAAGTCTATGGATTCACAGGAAACTAATCACTGTGGCTACCTATGCAGGGAGAACAGGGAGGAGTACAGAATATTAGGATGGAAGTGAGAACTTTTACGTATATTATAATTTTATTTTACTATTTTAGATCATATTAAATGTACCGACAACATAATATTTTAAATAATTAAAATATTCAAAATGATTTTCTCATTTTATGTTATTCTTAGAAATTAAGTTTTACAGTCTTTAGAGAATGAGAGTTTGTCTATCTAACATTTTTCTTGACGATACAACCATACAAGGAAATGAAATAGAAAATAAAATAAAACAATCCTAATAAAACAACCTTTTTAAAATAAACCCAAATGTTTAGGAGAACATGTGCAAGTTGGAGATATGACAGTCTGCTGTCTTGTTTGAAAACTACGTGTTTTCTAATTTCCGAGAATGACTGGACATCCAGAATGTACTCTAGTATAACCCCTTGCCTGACAGCCATTCATCACAAGCCCAATAGACCTGATGCAGGACATAAAACCCTCAGACTGAAGACAGCATCTCACTAACACAAGTGAAGAACAGGATAAATCCATGTGAAACTCAAAATTCAGGGGAAACCCTAGAGGTGGGCAGGTAATAGTTACTAACTGTGACACTCAGCCAGAACACCTGGGAGGGCACACCCAGATCTTCTTTCAGGAGTTCCTGTCTGTTTGAGGTACAGTAGATGGGGAATGGTGTATGTGTGTGCGGGTGCAATGCAATGGTACTACAGAAAGTTGGCTAATCCATGGACTCAGAGCTATTCTCTCATGGTGTTTTGATGCAAGAGAGATAGGACTAGACTCTCACAGTCAGATATTTCTTAAATATGACTTCACTCTTAACCTAGCATGCCAAAAGAATATTTCTAAGTGTTAGGCATATGGGGATTTCCAATTACCCACTGGACCTTCATGCACGGTACCATGCTGGAGCTTGTAGAAGGGGAGGGTAGGTATCCTAAGGCTCCCACCTACACTCATTTTCCCAAAATACCACCTGCAGCTCCAATGAGTATGTATGGCTTTCTTGCTGCAGGGTTTGGATTCTTTTCCCAAAATAAAAGATACCCAACCCTTCATGGAATTTTTAGTCATTTCATTCCTAAGGGGATGATTCATTGGTATAAAATTAGGCAAACACACAGAAAAAAAAAACAGTTGCAAAAATGCAAGCATCCATATATGTCATTTTTGAAACCAGACTGGTGTCACACCACTATAATGGCAATTGCCCCTCCTTGTCCCTGGAGCTTAACTTGGCAACTGTTTTTCTGGGTTACTAGAGCAATAGTTTGAATCTATAGGCAGAGTGATAGATAAATGTGTGTCATTGTCAACTTGGCCTGTGACTAGATTTCAATCCATTGGGGAAAAAGATATGATTTTGCATAGCTTCTCTCAGACAAAAATGGAAAGCAATTATTTGTCCTTACTGGTCTCTGAAAAATAGGACCATCCAAGGTTCAGTGTCCTCCGTTCTAAATTACTTTCTTACCTAAGTCCCAGGTTCTAGATGTTAGAGGTCCCGTGATGTCACTGTGCTCAAGAAAGTAATTTATGCCTAGTTATTTTATTCATGAATAATATATATTAAGCTATATGATATTAATTATTCTAGAAATAATACAATACAATATTCTATTTTAGTAACCATACAATAATAACAAAAATAATCACCCTCAAATGATTCTCAACCTGGAAAGATCTTTAGTATATTTAGTCCAGAGGGACACAATACTTCTATTTTATTTATTTTTATGTGTTGCTAAGGATCAAACCCAGTGCCTTACAAGAACAAGGCAAACGTTCTACCATTGAGCCACAACCCCAGCCTCTCAAATTTATTTTTTTCAAAGAAGGGCAATTGCCATCTGAAAGATAGTGGGACTGACCTAGGTCATCACCTAGTTGATTGACAGGGTGTGGCATCTGCGTCACAGATTCCTGGCTCTCAGTCTAGAGTTTCTTCTCCTCTGTTATATTACCTTCCCGTACTCATTAGAAATACTCTAGTTTCAGTTTTCGAAAACTATATATTATTTCTACCAAAAGATTTAGACAACTCGGCTCAGTCTCTCAGTGATCTTGTTTTCTTCTTTTAAAATTCTGTGTTATTAGCTTTCTTACAATAAGCAATAATTATTTTATAAGCACTTGTAAAAAAATGCCTCTTAAAACACTGGTATTACATCATCCTGTCTGGAAATTTCTTGAAAACAGAAAACACAAGTTAAGAAACAAAATGTAAAAGTACGGTTGTTCTGGGTCCCTCAGCAGAGGAGACCCAAGGTTGTTTGGTTTTGCTTTGCTGTTGTTGGTTGCTGTCCCTCTCGGTGCATTCTGTCACTCGGTTATCTCTTGATATTTGTAAACAGAATCACACATTCTACTGGGTAATGATCCCAGGAAGAAATAAGAGATGAAGACAAGTTTTTGTCCCACCGTTGATTTGGTCCAGCTCATTTCTAGTTGGCTTTCCACTGGACATATGCTAGGCATTAAAAAGGCTGTGATCTCCCTCTTTACATAGCATGCTCTCAATCAGAGGGAGTCCGGCCACTGATCTCCTCCTCAGATGTGTCCATTTTTATGACATCATACACAGAAGACAGATCTGACAATTATTTTCAGCATATCTTATTTTGGAGTAAAAATTTTAGAAGACACAAATAGCACTTTTGTATTTTTGGAAAGCATCTTTATTTATTCTTTCTTTTTTTTTCCCCAATTTTAATAATGTCTTGAACATAGCAGAAAAGGCTTTCAAAGAGAGCTAGGATTCCTTCAGGGAGGCAGGATGTGTCAGAAGAGTTGAGTCCTTTCCTAGTCAGCTTAGACAACCAGTCTTTGTCAAAAAATTACAGATCTTAATCTTTTTCTTCTCTCTCTCTTTCTTTCTTCTTTCTTTCTTTCTTTCTTTCTTTCTTTCTTTCTTTCTTTCTTTCTTTCTTTCTTTCTTTCTTCTTTCTTTCTTATCAAAGATATAGGAACTTCTTTGAAGGCCAAAGAATGTAGCTTCTATGATTGAAAAATGCCCAGTGACTTTCCATTCCACCTCTTCCTTTCCATTCCTTCCAACTGCATATCTTTCCAGAACTGTAAAACAAAACAGTAGAGAAGCAGAGAGGAACACAGATCTCTGAGTGTGTCGGTGTGCTCAGACTCCAACATGCACACTGTTATCCGTTAACTGGGTAATTTTCTGAGCAACTTGACCCTCAGCCTGTATTTTTGAATGAATAACTATTTCTCTGGATTCCAACTTTTTTAAATCAATAAAATAATATATAAGTGAGGACTGTCCATTGCACACCGAGGATAGAGATTTCAGGGAGGTCTACAGGCTGGGGACCCGTAGATTTTTTGGTAAATTCATGGAGAAGATACTGTGCTGACTCACGTGTAAACATTGTAATGCTACATACAATTTTCTTTGACTAAGAATTTGGCTGACAAAATAAAGAATTTGGACATCACTGCTTTCTGGAAATTTTAGGGTTTCTCCCAGTTCCAAGATTTTATAATTTTGTTTATTATGCAGGTAGTTGAAGTTAATGACCAAGACCCATCTAAGTGCTCACAGTTAAATACGTAATGTCAGGCATATACGATGCTACTATGATAATATTCAGTTTTTTCAAAGAGAACTTATGCTCATCTCTTCATTTTAACTTTTACCATTTCTACTTTGTAGTTAAGCAGACAAAATAAAAGAAATACATTTTGGTTGCCGGAGATCACATAGTGAGTTAACTATTGGAAGCATTAGGATCCAAATTTTCTGGTCGAGTATTGTTTCCATTATCTTACCTGAAGGTTGAAGAACAAGCAGGGGTCCAAGGCACGTTGCTTGTTAAAGGTTGAAGAATTTTTCCATTTGGAGAATTTGGAGCTGGGAAAAGTTGTTACAGGGCATCTAGTTTAGTTCTCCAGTCCATGAAATAATCCCCTGTTTATTAATGATAGCTCCTTCCCAAGCATGCCACCCCACTCCAGGGCCAGTCATAAAGCTTAATGACAAAAGAATAGCAAACAGATCCAAGATAAGGTCTTACTTATCAAAGTTTGATGTAGAAGGATGAAAATTCAATAAAACCTCATCACATGGGACCCAAATAACAATTCTACTTAATAAATTCTCGAAAGGATTTATCACTGAAGTTAAAATACTTGACATATTTGTAGTTAGCTCATTAGTGAAGCTGTTTAATTTCCAACAGGTGTCTCATGGACAGGCAAGGAAACAATGCTCTTATAGTCACATATTCCATCTGTTTCCAAAGACCACAATCATGGACTGGGGTGGAAAATCAAGGTCGGTTTGACCAAAGAAATACTTACCACCTCTGCTGCTAACTATTCCTTTGGATATCCCGGGAACCTCTCAGGTGTGCTGGTCTAAGTTCTTCTCGTATCTTACACAGATCTTTCTTCTGTTGTACCTATTTCTGTCTCTGGTACCTTCAATACTGGGCCTTCTCACTGTCTACTCTAAGATCCAGTAGTGCTGCTCCCAGAAGTACCCAAAACAACATTTGTGTTGTTGGTATAAATTTCTGCTTTAACGTCCATGTATATTTCAGACTCAAGAACAAAACACAGACGATGAACCTTTGCAGGAGACCCATTCTGTGTTAAAGCCACAACACCCACTGCTTGGGTCTCTCAATGTCTTAGGTATTTTGTTAACGAGCATTTTAATTTTATTTTACTTAGCACTTTTATTGAAAAATTTCCTTGCCAAACATGAGTCCAGGAAGTCGAGATCCTTTGTAAAATTGCCCCTTCTCTTTGACTTCTAAAACTGACCTTGAACCAGACTTAAGGAGTCTTCAACTCTCTCTTCCTGGGTTGTCTGTTCGTGAGGTATTCAGAATCCCTTAGGATGAAGCGGTTGCCACTAACCTGTGAAAGTGACCAAAGTTGCCATGCAAATATCTGGTTTAGCTTTTCAAGCTGAGACTCCCCACTCCATGTAGAGATTGCATATTTTCCAACAAGATTTCCATTGTAAATTTCCATGTAAACCCACTAACTATTTTGTTCCCATTGGTAATAACCCCAAGCTGTTTATAGAGGCACAATAATCTTCAGAGTTACTCATATTAGGAACTATTGAAAGAATGGCTGTAGAAACTGCCCATGGCTCTTGTTCCCCAAGGAAAGAACTCAAGATACAAGGTTTGCCCAGTTTAATCTTGGTGCCAAGGTACCCAGAGACTGTGCCTTTGAAATATCCCTGCTCATGAAGTTAAAATAAATTAAGAGGACTGCCTATTCCAGGAATGCTCCCTAAAATGACAATTTTTTTTTCTTCGCGTCCAGTGATTATTTTTTCAAAAAGGTGCTTTTAAAAAACCACCTTTTTTTTTTCTGCTAACGAAATGCATAATCTGTCCAAAAACAAGGCTGTGGTTTAGCAGGTTGTTCTGCTCAGCTTTCCAACTGAAAGTAAACAGGATGCTCTGCTTCATTTTCTCTATTTTCCTTCATTGACAGTCATGCCACACTGTCTGCCCGCTCATGGCCAGAGGCAAGTTCAGATGGAGCCCCATCTACGCGGTCACACCAGGAGAAACGATTTCTCCTCCCAGAAAGGGAAAGACATAAAGAAAACTGCTCTAGGGTGCTGGGCCTTTATCCAGCCACCATATAGAGGAGACCTGGAGACCCCATCTCAGGAACTGGCTTAAGCAGAGAACAGCAGCTGCAGAAAACGTCCAAAGTGATGATAAAACGAGCAAAAGCTCAGATGAGGACTGAGTGCCCTTTGAGGGCTGGTGGTCAGTGTTCACAAGAAACGCTTAGCACGATCCAAAGATAGATTCGTTTGTGCATGTATGAAAAAAATGAAGGGATGTCTGACTTGATTGTGGGCCGTAGTGTGGGGACATCTTTACCGAACTTGATTCTTGGGTGTTCTATCTACCCTTGAGGAAACACATAGTGATAGGGTCACGCGGCTTGGCTACGCCAAATTTGTCATCATTGTCTTCCTTAAAGAGTCTCACAGGTAAGAGTGTTAGCAGGAGGGTGATTCTTCCTTCGTTATATACATTTCTAAGTCAAATACAATTTATATTTGCTTTGAAGTTTTTACAAGCAGAAAACACATTGCTAGGAATAATTAGGAAGTACTATGTCTTAGGTGATGTGTGAAGAGGACAGGTCATTGTGGTATTGATTTTTGTATTCTCTAAATTTTGTAAGCATTATTTGGTATCCATTCTACTGTTCAATATAAAACATAAAATAAACCAAGAGAATAATGTCAACGTGTGCAACTGTAGTTCTCATATTATAGTTGCTTTGATTTTTCTTCATTCTCCTCCCATTAACTCATATTCTACAACTTTTTTTCAGAGGGAAGAATTAGGCCATTTGGTTAAATGTCTCCTTAAATTGCATATCGTGGTACGAACCAGCATTTGGGTAGGACCAATAGGTGGGTCTTAAACTCACCTGTTTAGCCTTTAAAAAATTTTTTTCTTTGATCTTTTTAGTTATTCATGACAGTAGAATGTATTTTGACATATCATACATACATGGAGTATAACTTCCTATTCTTGTAGTTGTATCTGAGATGGAGTTACACTGGTCTTATGTTCATATATGAACATGGGAAAAGTTATGTCCAATTCATTCTACTGTCTTTCCTATTCCCATCCCCCCTCCCTTCCCTTCAATCCCCTTTTTCTAATCCAATGAAATTTTATCCCTGCCTTACATTGTGTGTTAGTAACCACATATCAGAAAGAACATTCAGCCTTTGCTTTTTGGGGATTGGCTTATTTCACTTAGCACGGTAGTCTCTAATTCCATTCAGTTACCCTGCAAATGCCATAATTTCATTATTCTTTATGGCTGAGTAATATTCCAATGTGTATATATACCACATTTTCTTTACCCTTTCATCAGTTGAAGGGCACCTGGGTTAGTTTTGTAGTTTAGCTACTGTGAGTTGAGCTGCTATAAACATCGATGTTTGCCAGTTTATCTTACCTTTGATGAACATCTAGAAACTTGTCTATCATATCTTCAAACCAGAAATGATTCTTTAATGAAATTGTTCATGAAACAGCCTAAAATCTGTTTCTTAAGCTTCATCTCCTGTTTGTATACTCAGACAACATACACAGAGAAATATGACAGAGAAGCTACACAGACAGTTATGTTGTGTACAAGCCAACTCACACCCAAATGCATTTCTGGAGCCGAGAATATAAAGGATGCCATATTTCAGATGTCCTTAAGAAATCTGTCAGTCGGAATACTCACTTCATTTTCAAAGATTTATGCCCTGGGGCTTCCCCAGTGCAGTAAGCCCAGGGTAAAAACTGAATATGCTGATGATTTGAATCCATTCAAATGAAAAAATAAAAATAAAAAAGCAAAGTGTCTCAGATTGTTTCAATTCTGGATCAAGCTGCAGGCTTCGAGATTAAGTCTCTATCCTAAATTTTTGCACAATGCTCCTATGTGGTCTACCAAATTAAAAAAAAAAAAAGAGTCCAATTTCTTATAATGCTTTAGGCATCCAGGGTCTGGGTAGATTAACTTTCCATTCATGAAATGTTTCATTCAGGTGTTCAGGAATATTGCAGGAAAAATAAATGAAAACTTAATATGTATTTGCATCGAGTCATTTTACCATCAATAACCTGGGCTTACTGGAAAATTAGAAAGATAAACTGTAAAATTGTTTATATTCATTACAAAAATATGTTCTCCGTATTTAGTCGCCCTGTTCAGGCACTAAAAGGAATGTATGCCTTTCTGTTTCTTCTACCATAAACAGTCCTGAGTCCTACACATCAAGTTTACATACACAACAGTGAGTTTAACTTAAATATAACCCCGGTTCCAGTTATATCTTTTTACCTGGTTGAGTACAAAGAGAAATTTGTTCCAAGTCCGTGCCACCTGTGAGGACCCGTTTCGTCTTGGGTTCCGTCACCCGATTTCCAAGTCAAGTCACCTTCCTGTCATGTGTGTTTTCTGGCTGAAGTTTCTGGGGACAAGGAGAGAGGATTCATTCTCAATGTGATAATCCTCCTGAAAACTCTTGTTGCCCAAAGAAATAAATCCTTGAAAGATTCGTGCTATTTATTGGGATCGTTATTTTTTTCCATGAAAAAGTAAAATTCTCAGTTTTGAGGGAATGCAGGATGTCTTTGTTCCCTAGAGCGTTCACATGGAGCCCTCCCTAGGCAGAGAAGGCAGAGAAGGCAAGATCCCCTTAGAGAAAGGAACGTGTGAGCATGAAACCCTAGAAAATCTGAGGACATCTGAGTCAATGGGAAGGCTTCCTCGCACAAATCTGCTCAGTCGTCATCGCCTCTTGTCACATCGTTCCAATTGCTGTCACTTATTTGACTTCTTCAGTATTAGATTGAGCTTTGGCAAAGCTTTGCTTCAGGGTTACCAATGGACTGTGTCATCCTATGTTTGAGAAGGTGAACAGGACATGAGTTTGCAGCAGGACCTTTTGCTGAGGCACAGAATTGCCATCCTAAGAGGCCTGGTGCCCACCGTGGCTCCCAACCCCAACACAACACCCACTGGACTGGGATGTACGTAGGAGTGAGGAGAGACTTTGTTTCGCTAGTGCAGCCTCAGCTCCCAGACTAGAGCTTAGCGTGGATGGGGGTGCATCCTCAAAACAGTCCCAGGCTCTGCTTTTTTAAAAGGCTTTAAAGGTTAAAACAAAAACTCCTAATGACTAGAAGTCACTACGCTAGAAGAAAAAGCCAGGTCATTTACTTGCAAGAGAAGCAGTTTATTTCAAGTTTAAGATATCTTACACCCATGCAAGGAAATCTGGAAGCATCGTACAGCTCACCCTTTTGCATTTACGGGGGACTCTAGAAGTTCACTCCCATGCTCTCCAATGCTTCAGACGGAAGACAGTCTTTAGTTCAATCAGTATTTGCTTTTCCAATAGTCCTCCATTTTATTTTCTCTGTACGGATAAGCAGACTTTTAAAAGTGTTCAGTCTCAAAACGGGGAGATAAATATTAGCCTAGCTCTCGCTTTGAATGGAACTAGACGGGAGATATTGACAAGCGCATTATCTGAATGTCAGAGAGGAAATTATCCCACAAGTCACCCGTCTACCGCTTACAACCTCTGGCCTTAGGCTTTTCCTGTCTCAGCCTGAAGAGAGAAACTGCTGCTGCTGCATTTGATCCAGGGGTTTGATCTGGACACGGCAGCGGAACTGCCCCGATCCACCTCAAGCACTGGCAACCGATTGCAGATCTCTCCGCACCCTTTATCTCTCTTCTAAGAGCACAGAAGGCTCCTAGGTTTTGATCTGCCCGTGAAAGGGGCTCTGGACATGTCAACACAAACTACCACGGCAGAGGCTCTTCCCTCCTGGCAGCAGTTCACCTGCACCACACGGGGCCTGTTGGCAGTTGAACCTGTAGTAAGTGGATATTGTCCTTTAGCGTGTCAGGGTGCAGACGAGAGGGCCGTTTTTTGTCAGTCAATCCAATCATCTAAATCACCTCTTTGTATCTGAACCTGGGAAAACAGAGCAGCAAAGAACCTCGAGAGGATGTGGTTGTCATGAGATAATCAACCCCCGAGGAGCTCAGACACACCTGTGTTCCTCCGTCTCGAGCCCGGGGAGAGTGACTAAGGCAGGAAACCTGCACCCCATTTCCTTCACCCCATCACTCCTTGGTGCCGCATTAACTGCCAGCCTATAAATACATCCTGATATCACCAGGTCACGTTGCACCCAGGACTGTCGTCCACCAGGACAAGGGGCAAACAGACAGGAAGCCAGAGGCTGTGATTGTTTCTCTGGCAAGGATTCACAGATTAAAAAAAACTGATGCAAGAGCAGAGTCTACAGAGGAGGAAGGCCACGGCCGTGCTGGGCTCTCTGGGATTTATGCTGTGAATCATAAATGCACCACCTGGGACAGGCCACCTTGGGGAAAGCAGTTGGGGACAAAACCTTCCTCCTCTCAGTCAAGGGGTTGCTGCAAATGAAATCACTCTGCATGACAGGAAAGACAAGAGCTCTCTTTATTTCCTCTGGGTCCAAACCTGCTTTGCCTGTGAGCCTTTGCTCATGAACAACTTTTCTGCCAGGTGAAATGGAGGGTTTACAGGCATGGAAAAAAATGTAAAAAAGAAGAAATTTTTATTTCCCTTCTCCACACTACATGCATTTCATTACCCCAGACTTCTCAGGCTCTCTGCCAGAAATCTCACATATGAAGGAAAACTAGTTAAAATAAAACAAAAACCAATCCCGCCCATTTTGATTTCCATGTGGAAAAAAACAAAATCTTTCCAAGGGTCAGTTAAGAAATAGAAGTTAAGAGTCACACCAACCTAGCCCTCTGTGCACACAGGATTTGGGGGACTCCTGCTGACTGCCCTCTTCCCGCCGCCGGGAAGGTGGCACTCTGCACAGCTGCTCTTGTCTCCAGCCAGAGTATGTTTGCTACCGAGGTGGTCTGTGCACTGTGTATAAAAACCCATCTCTGGGTACATGCTTCAGACCAAACAGAGTTCCATAAAATCAGTCCATTCGAGAGAAGAATACAAGAAAACCTGTATCCTTCTGCAAATTACCCAGTTCTATCCTAATTTGTGAGTCATCCTGATGCCCTGCCTGGCTGGAGGGGGGAACTAAATTGCATGTAAGTTGCAGATGGAATTTTTTTTTTTTTTTTAGCTGTAGTTGGACACAATGCCTTTATCTTATTTATTTATTTTTTATGTGATGCTGAGGATCAAACCCAGTGCCCTGCACCTGCTAGGCAAGTGCTCTACCACCGAGCCACAACCCCAGTCCCAGCAGATAGACTCTAAGATGCAGACATCATCTGGGAGACGAGTGAGAATCTTGGAAGGTGATCCCTTGGCAAATCTTGGGACAACTTAACCCAAGGGATATTAAGGAGATAGAATGCACGATTACCTCTCACAAAGCTGCGGGCATGTCATGGTTTTCCCACCGTGTCTCCTGAAATAAATGCTATCAGGCATTTATATATTTTGTTTTCTAATCTAGTAAATGTGAAGTAATACGTTTTTTGAGATCTTGCATTTTCTCACATGGTTATTGGCCACTCGGTTTTCTTATTTTGTGGAATGACTTATGCTAAATTGGGAAGTTTGGCCTAAACCTGTCTTTCCATGTGGATGATGAATATTGACCTCCCGACATCCGTGAAGCGAACTGCACCCAAGCTAGATATGCAACACATCACAAGCTATCCTAAGGATACACCCTAGTGAGAAGCAACTGAGATTCAGCCACTCAGCAGGCAACCTCCAGCCAATTTGAGGCTAAAAGCTGCCAAACATGGCCATAGATGGCAAATGCCAACTGCACCCAATCTGATTGTTTCTAAACGTCACTTCCTTCCCTCTATTAACACAGCCTGCACCATGTGGTGGGGTGGGAAATAGCCATCATGGTTAATAATGCTATTCAGTTCTAGAACCGTTTCCTTGTTCAGGTAAATTTTGATAATTTTAATTGGTCTCTATTTTTAATTTGTGCTTATTGCAATATTTTGCCCATTTCCAACTGAGCTGTCTGACTTGCTTGTTTTTTAATATGCAAATTGTCCTAGTAACTATCACTTAATGCCTCCTCTTCACTCATTTGTACACTAATTTGATAGGCATGTTCTGCTACAAAAGTTTCTCAGTGTTCATGGATCTGTCCTCAATTCCCAAAACTGACATTTTGATGATTTGTCAAGGTTCATCTAAATTCTTTACATCTTTCTCTGACTCACTCTCCCAGTCTTTCTGTGTGTGTGTGTTAGGGTTAGGGTGTGTGTGTGTGTGTGTGTGTGTGTGTGTGTGAGAGAGAGAGAGAGAGAGAGAGAGAGAGAGAGAGAGAGAGAGAGAGAAATAAACATAGAAAAAAATCAAATCTGCTCTGAGTTTATTCTGTTTCTCCTATCCTGTCCATGTACCAAGACTTCTGAAAATATGCGCTAATATCTGCACCTTTCCCTATTGTCATAATTTCCCTTTTTATTTTGTCTTTTCAAATAGCATCTGAGAAGTTCTCATCACCAATACAATTATCTGGTTTTAATTATTCCAAACAACATATCGTGGTTTTTCCCCAGCAAGATGCCCCCCTCCTTTGGAAAGCCATGTCTGTCTGGCTTGATAGTGACCAGGGAAGTGCAGGTGATCTTTCTAAGGGTTTCTTGTCCCCTCTAAGCCACTCCTGCACTTGGCAGCTCTTGAGAATTCATCATGGCTTGGGGTTACAAAGATGTTTCCTTATTCATATGTAACAAAATGAAATTGAACCCTGTCTCTCACCCTGCACAAAACTCAGTGAATCGAGGACTTAGGCATTAGACCAGAGGCCTTATGCCTACTAGAAGAAAAAAAATAGGTCCAAATCTCCATTATGTTGGCTTGGGAATCAAATTCCTCAACAAGACCCCCAAGGTGCAAGAAGTAAAACAAAGAATTAATAAATGGCATGGTATTCAACTAAAAAGCTTCTTTACAGCAAAGGAAATAGTCAAATGTTTGTAAATGGATGGAACTGGAGACTATCATGCTAAGTGAAATAAGCTAAGTCCCCTAAACCCACAGAGCCTACAGAATGGGAGAAAATCTTTGCCACCTGCCCCTCAGAGCATTAATCTCCAGGATACATAAAGAACTGAAAACACTTAACTCCAAAAAGAAAAACAACAACAACAAAACAAACAAACAAACAGAAACTAATAACCCGATCAATAAATGGGCAAAGGAACCGAACAGATACTTCACAGAAGAAGAAATATGATGGGTCAACAAACATATGAAAAAATGTCCAACGTCACTAGCCATTAGAGAAAAATGCAAATCAAAACTACACGGAGATTTCATCTCACTCCAGTCAGAATGGCAATCACCAAGAATACAAGTAACAATAAGTCTTGTCTAACATGTGAGGGAAAATGTACACTCACAGGTTGCTGGTGGGAGTGAAATTGGGGCAATCACTCTGGAAAGCAGTATGGAGATTCCTCACAAAACTTAGAATGGAACCACCATTTGACCTTCGGCATATACCCCCCAAATGACTTCACATCATGTACGACCACAAGAATGGGATGTTCGACTTCACATACGTATGATTTGTCAAAATACCTTCTACTGTCATGTGTAACTGAAAGGAACAGAGAATTTAAAAAAAAAACAAAGACGTTTCCTTGAGAAGGGGTCTGGATTCATTTCTTTCTGTCTTATCCTTGTTTGGGGTGATTTCTGAGAAGTGGAAGAACCATACATACTGTCTCCACCATGATCATCCTTTGAATTTCATGCCACTGGTTTTAATATGTAGTGACTTAATGATTCAGTTTTAAGTATTTCACAATTTTGACTTTATTCGCTTTTATGAGGTTGTCATTTGCCTAAAACATGGACTTTCAGGTTCTGCACAGGGGCTAGGTTTAAATGAGTTTTATTTCTATTTCACAGTTTTTAAGAATAGGGATCAAGTCATATCTTAAACGTGCCGGCTTCCTGTTTGAACCTGGAGGCCACGGATACGTGTGGTGGTTGGGGGGTGAATATTTCATGGGTGATTCTGTGTCCTTGATGTTTTAGTCAACATTTTTTCACTCCTGCTGCCCAAAGACCTGGTAGGAACAGAGGAGGAAACATTTATTGGGGGCTCACGGTTTCAGAGGTCTCAGTCCACAGACAGCTGGCTGCATTCCTTGGGGCCCCTCCCAAGCCTGTTGAACCCCAGGTTAAATATAATGTAACAAAGAACGGGGCAGACTTCATTTTAGTCCAACTTGAACCCATATTCAATGCCATTTAGAACGCCAAACAAAAAAAAAAAATAACAACACGAAACAATAAAAAAAACAATGACAACAACAAGATTGAACCTTTGTGGAATGTACCACTGCTTTACCTTGACCAGAGAGGAGACCCTTACCACGGTGTCTGGGGGGGGCAAGGTTTTTGCTAAGGCACAGAAAGATAGAAATTGTACTTGCCAAGGTTCCCTTCCTAGGACAGGAGATGGAGACTGTAGACGAGGGTTTGGGCTACGTTGAGGGAATGTCTCTGGTCCCGTGGCCACGACTGAGCTTGGGTGGACTTGGAGGTGGGAGAAGGCAGAGCACCCTTCACATACAGGGATGGCGGGTGCAGGTCCCATGGAGAATGACAGGTGCCAGAGCATCAGAACTAGAGCCCACAGAATTAGAAAGGAAAGCAAAAGGAAGCAGCCAGCTCTCGGGGTTCTCCAACAGGGCGGATGCCTCCAGATTCAGGTTTCCCAGGACCAGTGTAAAATGGCCTAAATGCAAGGAATAGGATCAGGTTGAGCCCATCCTTCTTGATTCCTGTTTCCCTCTGACACCCAAATGAAGTCAACCCAACTCAGTTGAAGCTGATTTTTCTTTTTTTCTTTTTTTTTTTTTTATAGCCATGTATTGATATGTATACTGATTTTGGTGAAGTCAATAGTTCTTTTTTTAAAATGTTCTTTGATGTCTATAAAGAAGAGATTTTGAAGTTTTTTTTTTTAATTTTTTTTTTGTTTAGTTGTCATTGGACCTTTATTTTTATTTATTGATATGTGGTGCTGAGAATTGAACCCAGTGTCTCATACATGCTAGGCAAGCACTCTGCCACTGAGCCACAACCCCAGCCCCAAGTCAATAGTTCTTTTTTTTTTCTTTTTTTTTTATTGGTTGTTCACAACATTACAAAGCTCATGACATATCATATTTCATACATTAGATTGAAGTGGGTTATGAACTCCCAATTTTACCCCAAATGCAGATTGCAGAATCACGTCGGTTACACATCCACAATTTTACATAATTTACAAAACCTTTAAAGAAGAATTAATACCAATACTTTTCAAGTTATTTCAGGAAATAGAAAAAGAGGGAGCTCTTCCAAATTCATTCTATGAGGCCAACATCACCCTGATTCCGAAACCAGACAAAGACACCTCAAAGAAAGAAAACTACAGACCAATATCTCTAATGAACCTAGATGCAAAAATCCTGATTTTTGCATGATTTTTCTTGTTCACACTCTGAGGGTTAAAATATCATGAATTTTTAGATACCGTGTGGCTCTGATGCTCTGACAGTGTCTCCCCTTAGCTGTCACTCCTTTCAGGGAAAAAAGTTCCTCCAAAGTCTACACGAAGACCTCACGCCCTCGGATGGTCTCAATCACTAATTAAGAAACAGGTTCTTTTTATATCTCAAAAAAAAGCTTATAAAGCATGGGATTTTAACAATAAATGTTTCCCAGCTGGCTACGCTCTAATTTGTGACTGGTAGAAACAATCATCTCCCATCTTGTTTGGAAATTTTAAAATGTTGATTATTTTCAAAATCGCTGAAAGCATTTTATCCTTTATAAATTTGCTCAATATCGTGTAGTTTTCCCCCACAACCAACCAAAGCAAAAAAAAAAAAAAAGAAAAAAAATAACCCTGACAAATACTACAAGAAAATGTCACTTTGAGATCACACAATTTCTAGCTTAATTTCCAGAGAAATCTCACAAATGCAATGTGCCCTATATCTTACTTTGTAGATTTACTCGTGAAGGGAAATTATCTGGGGTGATTCTGCAGAATCTACAAACGCCTATTTGCAAAGTATATTCTGATGCTAGTTTTTTTTTAATTTTACTGATTATATTTTTACCGCTGTCCCACCCACAATTTCTAAATTCTTTAAGCCTGAGTGTTTCCCAGTACCCTTGGGACAGTGATTAGCTCGGATGAAAGAAAAGAAAAATTGTTATGTGAAAATTTCAAGAAATTGGCCAAAATAGTTCTCTTATCTCACATGGTGTGAGAAATTAGTCACAGACCCTATAAGGGAATATTTATTATCCCCACACACTGGGCTCTTTGTATAATGTCTATCAAAGTCTGGGAGCATACAGGAAAGGAAGAGAATATGGAATGATCTCGGGCATTGACTTCTTAAGGTGAATCCCCCAACATCTCCAACAAAATCAAATCAAATCCAAATTACCATTTTGATAACATATTTCAAATGACCATGGAAAAGAGTTGTTAATGCTAGTTATCCACTTCATCCAAAAATGGCAGACTTTGATCCTCACCCACAATCTTAAGCCTAAAAGAAATTAGACGGTAACTAAAAAGAAATCAGGCAGCTGTGTCAGAGAGAGCTTGTTATGGTTTAGATATGAGGTGTCCCCCAAAATCTCATGTGTGAGACAATGCAGGAAAGTTTAGAGGAGAAATGATTGGGTTACGAGCCTTAAATAAATCATGAATTAATCCCCCTGATAGGATTCACGGAGCAGAAATTGAAGGCAGGTAACCTGTGGCTGGAGGAGGTGGGTCATTAGGGTGTATGTGTTGCATCTGACAAGTGGAATCTTTCTCTGCTCCCTGAATATCACATAAGCTCCTTCTCTCTGACACACTCTTCTGTCATAATGTTCTCCCTTTACCTTGAGCCCCGAGGAATAGAGCCTGCCTTCTGTGCACTGAGACCTCTGAAGCTATAAGCCCCCCCCCCAAAAAAAAAACCTTTTCCTCCTCTAAAATTGTGTTTTTCAGGTTTTCAGCTCCTTCTCTCTGCTGCAGACTTGAGGATGAAGTATTTTCACATATTAAATTTGGTAACTGGACACAGGATCAACCTGGTCCACATATCTAATATGTGCTTCCAACTTTTGTAAAACATATGACATATAAGAAAATTATGCAAAACACGTATGTACAGTTTAAAATATATGTGTCACCCCTCATGCCATTTAATAAACTGAATGTTGTTTTAAAGGCTCTTCCATCATTTCAGGTGACCCTCCCAGACGGCATCCTCTTCAGTGATGGACAGAGTTATAACAACTCAAAGACAGTCACATCCTAGTCCCAGAATTTGTGAATATGTTGCCTTACACAGCAGAAAAGACTTTTACAGACATAATTGAGACCAAGGACCTCGTGATAGTGAGAGTATGGTGAATAACCCAGGTTATTCACATAACCACAAAAGTCCTTATGAATGGGGCTCAGAAGAAATCGGAGTCAGAAAAAGATGTCATGATGGAATCCAAGATTGGAATGACTTGCCACGAGTCAAGGAATATAGAAAGCTTCCAGAAGCTGGAAAAAGGGGGAAACCAATTCTTTCTGAAGCCTTCAGAAGAAACTATTCAAAACATCTTGATTTTATACTTCTGCTAGAACCATCGGAAAACCTCTCTCTCTTGGTCTCAGTCAGTCAATTTGCGACAGTTTTTCATAGCATTCACAGTAAATGAATGCACCCTTCTTCCCCAGGAAATAGCAACAATCCAAACTTTTGTGATAATTATTCACTTCCTTGCTCATTTCCCTTTCAATTTGCACCTCCTGACCATATATTTCTGAATATTGCACTTCAAGGTTTGTAAAGACTAGCCGTGAGCACAGACCTTGCTGTGTGAGGACAGGATGATATTGATCAGCTTGTAGCTTGTATGAGGCATCTACAATGAAAAAGAATGGAGCAATTGCTCTAGTTTCAGTTTCCCAGGAGTTTAAAAATTTCCTTCTGGGTGAATCAGCGGGCAAGTTCATGAGCAAGGCTTGAGTAACCCCAAATTTACCCAGCTGGTACACCTGGGGCAGTCACACAATGAACCTGGCACTGAATATTTGGCAGCAATTATTTTCACTGGGCTAAAATGTACAGTGATTAAACTCAGAAAGGCTTACCTCCAGCTCTCAAATGTAAGGCAATGCAGAATATGTGTGTAGCATTCCATAAATCACCTTATTTGGCCCAGAGAACAAGGGATGGAGGGGAGAGCAGGAATTACATGCAGAAGAGGGAGATAATAAAGTCTGTTCTAGGCACTCCATGGCATTCTGTCTTTTTAGGTTTAAGGATGGGTCAAAGGCAGCGGACTTGTTGGATTTGTGTCTTGGATCACATTGCTTCATCTCAACTGTATACAGTTTTATTTTTTCACCCTCAGCTTGGAGATTCCTTTCTTTATTTGTTTATATTACATATACTAATTTCCATGCCCCATCTCCTTTCTGTCATTAAAGTCTCATTTTGTTGGAGCACATCCTTTAGTAGTTTTCTGAGAAAAGCTGAATGGCAAGTAACTTTTAAGACCCTGAATGTCAGAAAATGACTTTATTCTGCCCCAGGCTTGAAGGAATCCCATTGGATATAGGGTTCTGTTTGTTTTCTTAGTACTTACAAGGTACTATAGTCTTCTTGATTTTAGTGTTGAGACGAGGGGAATTCTGAATCCTGATCTATTTTAAGTGGCTTGCCCTACCTGCAGGCAGAACTTTTGCCTGAAATTTCGACATGACATTCTTTAATATGATCCCTATTTCATGCCCTATACTATAAAATTAAAAGATAGGTACTCTGAATCTTAGTTTGTTCTTGGAAATATTTCTTGATTGATTTTTTGTTTCTACGACTCTTTCTGGAACTTTTATTATTTAAATTTTATATACTCAGTTGGATTTTCCAATATTTTTTAACTTTGTATTTCCTATCTATTTATAATAATTTTGACACTGTTTCTGCTTCCCAGAGGATTTCATCAACTTTATCTTTTATCTTCTGTATTGAGTTTTTATTTTATTATTTCTTTTTTTTTTTTTAAATAACAATGCTAGGGATGGAACTCAGGATCTCAGGCATGCTAGGCTAGTGATCCATCCCAACCACACCCCAGCCCATGAGTTTTTAATTTTATTTTAACATGTTTTTGATAGCCAAAATTTCTCTGTGTTCTTTAAACACTCTTGTTACCAGACTTTTTTTTCTTATTTAATAAAGGCAATACCTAGTTTCTGAAGATATGAAAAGTAGAGCCATCTTTGAAGTGTAGATTTTTCTGCATTGTCTCTCTACCACCTTACTTGTTTGTTTTTTCTCTCTCTCTGTCTCCCAGGATAGAGGCTAACTAAAGACATCACTTGACTTTTGACTATCTGTTCTACGAAGAATAATGGGCATGAGGCCATAGTTTAAAGTCATATTGACGTTAGTGTTTCTAGACTCTCTGATGGACAACTGGTTTGGTTTTCCTTGATGTCAGTATCCTAAGAGAATACCCGTCAGGTCACCCAGAGAACATTCTCCCTGCCGCAGTCGACTGTGGCTCTCAACACTCCCCATTTCCTGGCCAGGCCAAAGTTATGTTTGGAGCCACAGGAAGAAAGAAGATCTGGATGAAGAGTTCCCCCTTTTAGGATCCAGCACACATACAGTTCTTCATCCTGTTTTTCTTCATTACAACAACTGCATTCTCATTCTTGCCTGATATCTCTCCGTCCACAGGCTCTCTACTTCATAGCAACCACAGGAAAGATTCATAAGCCTTAAAAGGATAGTGAAAGGCAGCTGATGAGGATGGGCATCTCAGATTGCCAGTGTCTCCCAGCTTCTCAGCCCTTCTGACATTCACTATCCTGACTGGTCCCCCAGCCTCAGAGGCTCTAGAAGAGGCCACTGACGGAGACCTTAACAACTCTAATAGGACACAACCTTCCTCGCTGCAAGCTTTAGTTTAGCTTTTTTGGGTCATCTAAATCAGTTACCAGTGGTCCATCCCTTGACCAGCTTCCAAAATGGTGTCTTTACATGTCCCACCATGTTTTTGTTTAGCCTCTTTGATGTTTATATCTTATTCTAAATGCATCATTGTAATTTTAGTGGGATTAAAATTAAGAGTAATTAAAGAAAGAAAGAAAAATGAATGTGTCTATCCAGTCCATCATGCATGGATATAGTTATATGTGTATATAACAGCATCAGCCATAGATATTTTAAATCAAGTCGACGAGTAGAATATTTTAATATCAAAATCCGGAGTTGTGGTTTCTTTTAACAGATAAGGGGAATCACTAACATAAGTGATATCATACTGACTCATATCAATAGTTAATTGTGCTTTTTAATCAATCCTCCCCACCTCGCATTTGTCTGATGACAATTCTTTTCATTTCTGGTGCTTTGTGGGCCTCGGCACGGTTTAGGACTTTGAAGCTTTAGATGGTGGCTGGAATGCTGTGTGGGGGATGGTATGGTGACTGAATACAACTGATTTTTATTTTCAGAATAAAAATTATTAGGAAGGGGACATGGAAAGTGGATCACAGAAATTTTGTAATCATGCCTTGGGCTTAGTTCATTGGTAAGGTGCTTGTCTAGGGTGCACCAGGCACTGGATTCAATCCCTAGAACCTTCGGGGGAAAATTAGTTAAAACTGTCTTACTCTTTCTCTCCTTTCGAGGAGTAAGTTTCCTTCATCAGAAATCTGACATTAAAATGTAAGATTAAGCAATACGGGTATGTGAGTCACTCAAATAAGAAAATTACTCTTTACTGTCGTGGGGCAGAGACCCACGTGTAGATTTATTTTCATTTTTCACTTTGTAGTACTCATATGTGTTCTTCTTATCTGACACTTGCCATATGTCACCCTGTTTTAAAAACACAAATGCTCCAAATTTCTCCTAGTAGGCTTTAAGCTCAACAATGGCAGACATTATGGTTCATTTGTTGATATGTCCCTAGGACACAGAACATAGCAGGTACTAATACCTTTGTGAAATGAATCAACGTGTATATAAAACTCTCAGAATACATACATTCAATACAAATGAGAGTTTCCTAAAGAATGTTCATTGGAAGATAAGTTTTGTATAATGTTAATCATTTTGTAAAAAAAGAATGGTTGCCTGATCATTACAAAGTTGGGAGACGTATGGCTGATCAAAGCTAAATGAATTTCTTTACTGCCAGTGTTTCTATGTCTTTGGTAATTTATCAATTAATTAATAATATTTTTATGTATTTTTCCATTTGCTACTAATTATACCGGAGGCTTCAATGATAAACAATATCTGCCCAGATCCTACTATTATGAGACCTAAAGTCTAGCAATATGCAAACAAGAGAGAAACCAATGGCCCATTTCCCTTCAGCTTTATTTGAACAATGAACCTCTTTTTGAGGAACATCTCATGGTACTAGTATTTCATGGGACACCCTTTGGGAAACCTGGCTCTAGTCATAAAAATAACTATTTTAATTCAGAAACTAGTCGGGAATTTTTATGTGCAATTAGTTCCAGGCTCCATAATAAATGTGGACTAATTGATTATAAATACTACCAGATAGGCTACTCCAAGCCTAACTCCATTTACAAAAAAAAAAAAAAAAAAAAAAAAAAAAGTGGTGGAAAAACTAGCTCCCCATGGAGATATAAATCAACTCCAAGGGGAACTAATGACTTCACTTACTCTTCAGCTTTCCAAGCCAGCCTCACAGGGTGAAGCACATTATAATCAATACAGAATGTTGCCCAATCAGAACCCAGACCCTGAATGGTGTCATGCAGGAAATGGTACGTTTCTGAAAGTCAGAACGATGCTGTGGAAGATGCTGCCCTACCTTCCTGGGGAGTTGCATCTTATGGCAAGACTCATCATGACAGATGTTTTTCACATACCAATCAACCTGCATTACCCAATCACAAAAACCTCAAACTCACAAAGTATATTTTGGAGAAAGGCCAAATTCTATTAATTAACTTTTATCTCTATCTTGCTCTTTTTCTTTCTCTCTCACACACACACTTGCCTTTTTTTTTTTCCTAATGCAATAAAGTTTCAGTGAACCTCAGGAATCTAATGTTTATTTTAATTAGCTATAAGTTTTTGGACAGGAAAACTCATGGAAGTATATTATATTACCACATTGGACTCCAGTCCTAAAAGATAAAATGCTAAAATGTCATCCGTGACTTTCACTATTTTTATTTATATTTCATGATTTTGACATTTTATTTAAAATTTTGTCAATTAGAGTTAAACCATAAAAGCAGGACCCATTCAACTTTATGGATCCCATTGGTAATGTGATTAACAGGTTCCTAATTAAATCGAGAGATATTATCCCCAAACTTTTTGAGTATCATCCAACAATGCATCAATAAATCTTCAGACAACTCTACCTAGATTTTAGCAATTCCTCATACATTGAAAAAGTGGAGGATCTCACGAAGTAAAAGACATGATAGTTCCTGTCCATTTTAATAGAAGCAAGATGGAGAAAACACACCGCTCAATAACCTAAGCACGTCTTATGCACCAGGTGGCATTGGAGAGGAAGGGCAATGCAAAATTAGATTACTTTGCTTTCATTATTCACTTTTGTACATTCAATTTAAAAGGCAGTATGTATACACAATGGAGTTCTACTCAGTCATAAAGAAGAAAGAAACCATGTCATTTGCTGCTACATAGCTGGAACTGGAGAATATCATGTTAAACGAAATAAACTAGACTCAGAAAATAGAGGGTTGAATGTTTACTTTATGTGCAGAAGTTAGAGAGAAAAAAAAAAGAATAAAAAAATGGCATCTCATGAAAATAGAAGGAAAATTGGCAGAGTAGAAACAGGTGACCAAGGGGAAGAACAGAGGATGAATTGACCAAATGGTGCTCTGTGCATGTATCAATAGATCACAGCGCATTCTATCGTTATCCGTGACTATGATACATCAAATAAATTGAATGAATGAAAGGAAGATCAACAGAGTAGAGGAACAGGGTCAGAAAGAGGGAAGGAGTTGGTACTGGGGATTGAGACAGAGAAAACTCATATGTATTTATAAATATGTCCAAATGAACCCCACTATTATGTATAAGTATACTGCACTAACAAATAAATTAAGAAATTAAAGTACAAAAAGTGGAAACTCATCATTTTTGTTGAATGGGAACCATAGAGCTGAGGTGAAAACTACCCAATGTTTATTTTAGGGCTATGGGAAACTAATAGCAATGGCCTTCAATAAGTAACAGATATGTACTGGTGCCAGTATGTGTCAAATAGTTCACGTTCACATTTTGCTGATCTTGGCAATGGCCTGAAACGTAGCTGTTTTCATTGCCATTGTGTTAATGGGCAAAGCAAGACTCCAAAGTATTTAGGTGAGTTGCTCAATATCTAGCTGAGTGGAGAACTTGGATTGAAGCTCAGCTCAGTCCAACCCCAACGCCTTGGCTCCTTCCACCATGCCAACCCCTCTCTCTGGCCCCAAGACATAACCACATTCACATCTTTGCTGATCAGATTGATATGGCACTTTGTTCAAGTCCCTGAAACCAATTGCAAGGGGTTTATGCTAAGAGTTCAAGAGTCACCTCTTAGTTGATATCTTTTAAGCTAAAAAATATGCTTGAAAACCATTAGCAAGGTGCTCACAGTGGCTTGGGAGAGTAAATTTTCCTTGGCACAAAGGGGAAGCTCACAAATCTAAACCTGTGATCATAGCTGGAAGCAACACTCCAGTTTCTGGGAAGGCTGCCACCAACCTCTACCCCAGAACCAGGGTCCAGTTGCTAAGAAAGACAGCACCTGATTATGACAATGTTATTTTCATGCATAGCTGTGCAGGCCTGACAAAGCCATCCCATCACGTGACAAGTCACCTGCAGGGACCTGTCTGGGAATCAGTTGCTGGGAGCTGGTAACCAGCCTGGACAGGTTGAGCCAGGAGGTGGATTCAAGAAGCAATTAAACACACACATTTGTACACATGTGCTCCAGTGTGTGCTAGCAGACACACACATACCACCAACAACAACCCACTCAAACACCTGTAGCTTCATTTGCAATTAATAAATTAATTAAAATGTTCTCATGGGAAAATGCCTTAGTGAAACCATGGGTTTATTGTAATGAAACTCAGTGCCAGGACCTGCAGTATAACAATACTGATCATACCAAGAAGTGAATTATTGGTTGGTTGTTTTACATATGCAGAGCAGAGTGGTACATTTGACATCTCTGTTTCCCCTCCTTCTTTGTGTCCTCTGGTTGCTAATGTCTGCTGAGGATGTTGCCCAAACTTAATTAAAGAAGAGAGAAAGAGAAAGAGAGAGTCCAATAGCAAAAGCCATATTAGTGACAGCCATCCTCATATCATAACCCTTTCTCCCTTGGAGTCCAAACTGAGATCAAAGTTCACCTTGGAAGCCATGGGCTTCAAGAAATTTTAAAAGCAATAGTTAAGTAATAAATATCAAAAAGTTCATACTATGCCCATAATTATATAGTTTTTCACTGAAAAAAATTATTATCTGTGCAAATGATAGAGTCAGGCAGTAGAAGGTGGGCATAAGCATATATGAAGAGTCACCTTCATGTAATTGTATTTACTAATTATGATACACAGAATTATCAATCAAAATACAATTTGAGACCATCTTCCCATGTAGTCTTATTATAATTATTAAATACCCTGAATATTAGTTCCTTTCTGATTGTTTCATTCATTCATTCACTTATCCACACATTTAATTTTTAGCAAATATCCAGTTCCTCACTCTTACACTGTTAGTCGTATTGTACATTGATAAAACCACTATGGAAACCTGTATGGAAGTTCCTCAGATGACTAAGCATGGAATCATGACATGACCAAGCTATACCACTCTTCAGTATGTACCCAAAAGAATGAAAATCATCATACTTCAGTGACACATACATACCCATGTTTATAGTAGCACAGTTCACAACAGCCAAACTGTAGAACTAGCCTAGGTGTCCATCATTAAATAAAATGAGATATATATATATATGCACAATGGAGTTTTATTTAAACAGAAAAAAATAAAATTATGTTATTTGCAGGAAAATGCGTGGAACTAGAGACCATTATGTTAAGGGAAATAAGTCCAACTCAGGAGATCGGGAGTCGTATGTTTTCTCTCATATGCAAAACCTTGGGACAAAAAAAAGGGGGAAAAATTGGAACCGATGTCATGAAAGTCAAAGAACATCAGTAGAGGAAAGAGACCAAAGGATGGGGATCAGGAGGGAAGGGGAAGTCTGGGGAGTGACATTGACCAAATTATATTGTCATATTGTGTGCATGTTTGAATAAATAGCAACTAATTCCATAATCATGTATAACTGTAATGCACCTATATGGAAAGAAAAAAAATCCAGTTCCTTTTAAGTTTTCATTAACTCTGCCAGGAGCTTATAGTCTCAAATGAGGTTTTCAATCTCTGCACTAGTGACATTTTAGGTTGGATCACCTTTCAGGGCAGAAGGGGTTAGCCTGTGCCTTGTAGGATGTTGATCCCTGTCCCTGACTACTACCAGCAGCATACCCTTGCTCCTCCTTAGATTTGACACCCTAAAATATGTTTCTGGACATTGTTAAACATCCCTTGAGGAGGCAAAATCACTCCTAGCTGTGAACCACAGGCCTTGGGGACTTGGTTCCTGTTTATACATACTTGAAGGTCCATGTCTATGTTTCTTCTCAACTATTCTCTGAACATATAGCCTTGTCTCTTGCTACAAGAATGGAAAAAAAAGTGAGGCCTCTCACTCTATGCTCTTCTCTTTTCAAATATAGTGAGCCTTTATTGGGATGATGGATCGTTGTTCTTTACAGTAACTGAAGCTGACACTATGAACTTTCAAATTCATAATATCACATGATCAAGCTATGAGTACAGGAAATCTGAAGTCTCCTATGCAGAGAAAGGAGTCCGAAAGAAGAAAATGAAAGAAGTCTGATGGAAAAGTAGTAGACAGGAGTAGGCTCTTAGTTCCATCATAGCCTGTCTACTTAGCCAGCTCTATACTATTTAAGCTCCCTATTTCTTAGTTTCCTATTCTACAAAATGAAAATAATATTACTTACTGTGTGGGATTGTTGTGAAGATGATATGCTATAGCACTGTGATAGATAGAAAAGGAGTGCACAGCTGAACTTCCTTCCATCCCTTCATCTGCATTACTATGACCTATACTAATGCCACCATTTTTTTTTTAAACCACGTAGATGCTTTTGAGTTTTCTTACCTAGACATTTTTACCATTTGTAAAATGTGGAGTGCAATTTCTAGGGTAAGCGTTCATCAGAGACTCAGGCCTGTCTCTGGAAAGGATGAGTGATGGTATCTCGTTGATCAGGACCCATGAATCAGAGCTGACTTACCCTGAGTTTCTCAATCCACCAGTGTGTGTGCCTGGTGGAGTCACTGTGTTAGGATGAGGTTCACCCTGTGGTCTGTGGAATCAGGTGTCTTGATTATTCTATTTAATGACTATAGGAGCCCTAAAGGGACTGTGAGTCTAAATATTTGGGAATATTTACTATTTTTGGAAAACTAGATTAAAAAATAGAGCTGCAAAATCATTCACTGTGCAACACTGTCTGTCTCTTAAGGAGTCCAACCTAAAGCAGTAAGTCAGAGTTAAGATATTATTGACCAAAGATATCCTCATCAGGTGTCTGAAATGCAGTCTTGTTGAACTCTTCAGTGGCTTTTGTAAAAGTGCAAAATTATCCAAGTAAATGATGGAACCTTTGGAATCTCATACCATGAAAAGACACTTACAATGAAGAACAACAACAACAACAAATCCTGTCATCTGGCCTCAGAATAGCACTGTGACTGGTACAGTAGCTACAGTGGATTCTTTGTTAGGAAACAGGGTCTTTGTGCCTCATCAGAAGAGCCTCAAAATTTAATAGATGCCCTCTGAGCATATCTAATATTTTGTGTTGTTCTATTTTTAGGCTTTGAAAAGTTGGTTTTGTGCATTTAATTTCTCCCACATATTTTCCATTGGTTCTGCTCATGACTTTTACCCTTTCTTCCTTCCTTCACTGTAAATTTATTTTTATTTTCACTTGTGTGATGAAATAAAGAGCAGTGTATGCAGGGAGGGGAAGTGGAAGAGCAGAAGAATTTACTTGCTTACCAGCTCATGGAGCAAAGGTTTAGATGCTTTAAAGACATTAGCTCATTTAAATTATATAGCCTGGAAAGCAAAACATTTTGATATCCATTTTAAAAAATTGAAGAAGAAACTGAGATCTGAAGAAATTCACTTTGCAAAAGCTGCAGGTGTTGACCTCTAGAGTGGACAGTCGAGGGTAGGTGATAAAGCCTTTGTATTGGCACTGTCCCATATCACCTACCTGATGTGCCCCTGACACATCTTCCAGGACTTCTTCCTCGAGGATGTTCCATCAGACTGGAGACTGAGGGGTCTCTATGGTATTTCGAGTTTACCTCCTGGCTGACTCTCCTCCGGGAGCCTGCTCTCATTTCTGAGACATGGTATTCAGAATCAAGGCTGCTCCCCAGCATGCTTCACATCTTGTTCTCCATGGGGGCAGGACTTAGCAATGGGTAAGAATTATGATTAGAATAATGATTCTAATCATTAGAATCATTATGATTAGAATAATGATTCTCTTTATTCCTCTGGCTGTCTGGACAACAGCTAGCTCAGAAGCAGCGACAAATGAGAATTTCCAATGTTCACGGCTTATTGAAGAACAAGACTGTGCTGAGTGCTTTGCTGCTTTTTCCAAACCCACAGTAACCCTGAGATCAGTTATTCTCATCATGCAAAGCAGGGCACTACAGACTAGAAAAGAGACTAACAGGCCAAAGTAACTCCATTGAGATCCTACAGCAGAGCCGAGAGTCAAATCCAACAGATCCTGGACAGCTAAACTACCTAGAGAATTGACCTGAGATTCAGTTCTGTTCTTTCCTTCCATCTGCCTTAGCCCTGGATTTAATTTCCAGTAAGTTGGAGCACAGAGGCCAAGAAAACACCCTGAGCTCAGCACCACTGCTGTTTACGCAAGTGTAAGATGTGCCCAGGGCAATAGTTAGCTGGAGGCAGTTCTGTCCAGCTCAGATAAGAGAACAATTCGAAGAAAGGAGCTGCCAGCTCTCAAGGAGAGCCCAATTTCTGGCTCCTACATTCCTTGATGTTTATGTGAATTTAGGAGGCCAGGTTTTAATTTGACACTATCTATCTTTGGGAAATCTAATTAGCAAGTCATAGGGTTTCTGTCTGCCGATCCTCCCAGATAGCAAATATGTGTATGGTAAACACAGGGAAGAAGACAGCAGGACCTGAGTCTCAGAGCTTACATACAGGTCCTGGGGCAAGGGCTCTGACTCAACCAGATGACTCAGTGTACAGGCAGAGAACACACCGTCCTGGACAGTCTTCCTCTACACCAGATCTGGAGACCCAAGATGCAGAAGAAGCCCTCCAGAAAAGAAAACAAGCAATGTTTGAATATCATTAGTATAACTGGGCTCAGTTGTCACCTCTATCAAAGATCTTGGAGACTGAGATAGCCTATTTCCCATCCATGGTGACTGCTGACCCAAGTCAGGCTCAGCAGTCGTCCTGTACTGTTCTGAATCTTACTTCAATGCAACAATTGCTCCAAATAGGAATGATGTAGCTGGCTTATCTCAGGCAAAGCCAGGTGTGAGATGGGGATGCACCACCCCTTTGAGACATGCCAATGACTTCATATCTGTGAATCTGTTTCCTCATCCAAAAATGTGTGATCGAAAGGTATGTTTCTCACTGTTTAGTAACCCAGTACAAGCAAGGCATTTGGCATAGAGTACACATTCATCAACACCATTCGTATTGATAAATAACAATGACTGAGCAAATACTAATTATAGAATTAGCAGCTATTGTTTGCTGCTTATATCACAGAACAAATGTACATCATTTTTATTCTTTACAAAAAAAAAAAACCCCACAAAATGTGGTTGAAGACATGTTCATATTTGAATCTTTTTTTTGTTTGCTTGTCTGTTTTTATAGTGGGATCTCTCAGAGCATTTTAAAGTGTAATGTCCTAAGAAGAATGTAAAAACTAAAAACTGAATCACAGAAATGTGCCTGAATATAAGATAGTATTATTGACAAAATCGCCACTCAAAAAATAAAGCAAACAACAAAAACCCATAAACAAAAATTTTTTAAAAATCTTACCTTAAATGAAAAAGCTTTCCTATGATAGGCTACCCTGTTAACTACTTATTTTGAAATGTAATTAGAAATTTATTAGGTTTAAGTAAATCAATGTCAGCTTTTGATGTATAGAGAGATGAACTGAGAGAATGAGTTTTTCAATAAAACAAGATAAAAATGATATCCTTGTAAATTATCATCAGTTTAAAAAAGAGGTCTGAGATGACTACACATGGACCTCTACAGGACACGCTGAACAAAACCAGTGACCGTTATGCAATCGAAATGGGGACGTGTGCCTTGGGACATAACTTCCAGTAAAGCTCCATCCATCAATGCCTGAAGGACAGAGTCGCAAATACTTAGGTGAAAATCACATCCTTTCAAAAAATGTGGTCAGTGACTCAAGTTGTTTCTTTAAAACTCTGGCTGTTCAAGGTTTTGAAAGAAAATGGTTTTGTGAAAAATGAGTGGAAAACACAGTATTTCTAAGTTCGTCTTATTTAATCTCATGTGGGGCTATAAATATGTTACCAAGCTAATAAGTAGAGAGAAGTTACCTTTATTTGTAAAAGCCTGTGATTTTTGTTTGGAAAAAAAAAACCCGACTTTCTCTTTTGCAGATCATTTATTAACATGGTGTTTTGGAGTTTTTAAATTTTGAATATTTCAGAGAGCATGTGAATATGCTAAATGTTCCTGTGGAATATAAACATTCACCAGCTAGTTGGTGCTATCTTGTAGAAACTTACCAAATGGTAGGAAGATGTGGCACATTTTTTTAAAAAAGGAATTCTATAGGGTTGGAAGTGACAAAGCCATGGGACCATAGGAGAAAAGTTATAAGTAAACTATCTTAGGAATTCGCTGGGAGACATTTCAAAATAAACCACAAGTATGAGCACTAATACTTTCTGTTTTCTCTTTTGTTTTGTTTTTGTCTGTTTCTTTGGTTGTTTGAGGTTTGGTAAGGAGAGAAGAGAGGGGTGACTTAAACATATTTGTGTCACACTGACTTTGACAGAGACGTCCACTGAGTTAGATTCAGATTTAAGTGCATGCCATAAACATCCCAAATTCCCCCAATCAACATATGATGGCTTATTAGTTATTTATTATCACTCCCAGGGCATCGTATTCTCCTGATATGCATTAATTATTCTTGGGTGATACACAAAACAATACTAAATAAAAGAAACAGAGATCTCAATCTTCAAAATCAGGAATAAAGATGGAAGATAGTCCTTAGGCCAATAACAAAATTGTTCTAGGTTATGTTATCATGCAATTGATAACTTGTTCATGTGATCTCGGTACATCTTTTGGTATTTCAGCATCCCGAGAAATGGTGTTTGTGGTCCAGATTGCAATCTATGCTTCAGCAAAAGAATCCCATCTTCTGTAGCTCCTGAATAATTACCTCTCCCCTCTGAATTTTCTCAGATATTTGCACTTGATAAAACTTTGACTCCTTCTGATCCACAATAGGGGTATTTTCCCCCATTAAATTAAGTTTTATGTCTTATAAATCCTGCTTGATTATTTAAATACTTCCTTCTGAAACACCAGAGAAAAAACACATCCTTAGCAGAGCCATTCTATTAGCATATTATCTAAGACATCACCAGTTTTATAAAAGATCATTCAAACTATTGTCTGTGTCTCTAGGTAAGAGAATACTAACATAATCACATCTCGCTTGAAAATCGAAGTGGCGAAGTGGCATTAGCGCTCTTAGGTTAGTCCTTAATGCTTATTGTAGTGATTGTGACTCTGCAAATGCATACACAAAGCCCAATTCAAGCATGAGCTAGTGCACAATTCTAAGCCCCAAGCCACACTAGGAGTGAAGAAATGGTTTCTTACAAGATGCCTTGTTTGAATTCTCTTCCCTAACCCACCTGTTCTTTGGAGTAACAACTCTGTCAAGATTCCTGACTATATCAAGCTTCCTTACCTTCACCTGTAGCTAACCTCAGAGATAGAATTTCATTTCCCTCTCTTGGCTGCGAATTCTCATGATGAATCAAGGCTATAATGGATTTACAATTGTCTTTTTTTTTTTTTGAAGCATTATTGTTTTCATTGGATGCAAAGAGATGTATTTTCTTTTCTCCCAAGCAAATATACGACATCTGGCCATTTTCTCCCTGTCGAAAAGGCGTTCTGCCATGGCTAAGCCATGGCCGCACAGTTGTTAAACAGCAGGGATTATCATGCAGGACAGTATTAAGTGGTATTTAACAGCAAGACCAAAGTTCTCTGTCAAATGCCTGACTTAGGGCTCCTTGATTGTTAGCATCCCAGCCTGGAGACCTTTTGCACAGAACCATTTTTCATTCTGACAACAGACTACTGTGGCCATCCAGAAGTGCTTTGCCGAAGCTGACAGCCAAGCATTTCTGAGGCAGAAATATTACCAAGGAGTAGGGGATCGAGGTGGAGGGGAGGCATTTCTATCCCCTTTCTCTCCAAGTGCAATGGCATTCCAAGCAGTAGGTGTCCCAAGTCAATGACTGGTTAATCTATTCAGTATGATCCCCTGTCTAGTCAAAACAATAGAGGGGTAGAGGGCAGGGGGGGGGGTGCGGAATAGCGGCCTCACAATGGGATTGTCTGGTGTGCTTTACCTTCTCCATCTCTTCTAGGCACATTCTCATTGACACAGGCTGGGGAGGGTGACCGCTGAGACTGTCAATTTAAGTACCAGTCTCTAAAAGGTTTTTTATTGGGGGGGAAGGGGGAGAGAGAGAGGTGTTTGACAGGTCCCTAAAGTTCAAGTGCAACCATTTTATGACCACAGTAAGACATCAGTTATGGAACTTATGATATGATGGGTGCAAAGGCAGGAAATAGAAGAAAGAACTTAATGAAAGTTTAATCTTCTGGGGAATTTGTTCCTCTCCAAGGCATAAATTGAGTGACCTAAAACTAAATTTCCCTGTCAAAGGCTGGCATCGAATTCATGCACATTTTACAGCTCTCCTAGAAAGGAATATATTTTTTAAGAATAACTATTTCTATTCTTATGTGAATATCTGCAATTGCTGATGGGGGGAGGGGGCGTGCTAAGAAGCACTCCCAATAGATTTATTGGAAAGGTTATTGCTTCTCTGTACAGCGCACATAATGGAGGAGTTATGTGAATGTGGTTCTCTGAATGTTTGTCTGTTCTTGATTTTAGCTATACATATCTGTTTTTGATTGACTGGAAAAAAAAAAAAAACCTTTGGGAAATATCACATGGGGCTTCCGTATCTGGAATCTAGGATCCTACATCCAAGCCTTAGCTTTAAAACCAGTAATGCTAAATGGTAGGTAAGACATGGCTCACATTTTTTACTGCATTTGTTGTGCAATATAGATTGGAGGTTATGTAGCCAAGCGTGGACTGACTTTCCTAGATCTCCAGGGATGAAAAGCATGTTCTTAGTCAGAGGAATAAGCAGAGAATATGGAAAAGGACCATGTTGAATAAGATGTTAGCAAACTCATGGTCCCATCTGACAGCAGCAGCACTGATGGGTGGAGCCCATGTCCAAGTGAGTGAGGAAGTCTTGGTTTCTGTGTCCTTCCTTTACCTTCCTAGTAGCACAGCACATTTGGTGCTTGATCAGAGATGACCCTGGGAAATCTTAACCTCATGGCAGACCATTCCCCGTTCATTAGATGACCTCAGTAGGAAGTCATGAGCAAATGTCTTCATCCACATGCTGTGTGTTGATTGACACCATAGGCAGTCTGTCTAAGATAAGCATTTGTAGGATGTTCATCAATGCTATGTTGCACAGGCAATCACAAACCTCTAATAACATGATGAAAATGAAAAATAAAATTGACGTGTGGTTATTGGAAGAGTGACTTAATAGTCTGTGTCCACCACCCACCCCAGGTCAGTAATGTTGCTCTCAGATCAAGTACAAATGTTTAAATCCTCAATGAGAAAGGCATTTCCTATTTAGGTTTTTTCCCATGTGTTAAGGGTTAGATGAATCACAATGAAGGGGAAGCTAAAGGAAACATCTAACAGAATACTACTGTGTGTCTGCATGGGTGTTTAATATGATTTATTATGAATATTTTCTAGAATATTTTTAGGTTCAAACCAGAAATAAACAGAAAGCGAAGAGATCTTCCACATGCCTCCTGCCCCGACATGAGCATGGCCTCTGTATTATAAACCTCCTCCACCCACATTGCTTCAACTGATGGACCTTCATTGACACATCATTATCGCACTGAGTCTGTAGGTTACAGTATGGTTCTCTCTTGGGGTTGAACATTCTATGGATTTTGACAAATTTACACAATGACATTTATCTGCCATCACTGTATCTCACAGAGTAGCTTCACAGCCCTAGAAACCCTCTGTGCTCTACCTAGCAATCCTTCTTTTTTCAAAGCTCGATTCAGCATCCCGGATAATGATCATAAAATACAACTTTTTAAAAAGTTCTTGTGACAACTGTTTCAGAATTTACAACTATAAAATGGCCTGGTTTAGGTTTCTGGGAAATGTTGTATCCCTACAAGGAAGAGTACAGACACTGTATTTAAACCCATGTCTTACTACTTATGAGCAACTTTATTTACCCATTTCTCCTTGGAAAATGAAATAAGTACAGCTCATTCATTGCAAAGTTGTTTTAAGGATTAAATAAGATCATGCCTTTCAGGGTTATTAATCTATCATGACTGTAAATAAATGTGGTTTATCACTTAAATAAGTGTAAATGTTAATTATCAGTGACAGATAAAAGAGCAACAGCTATTCGAATGATAAAAGTGAAGAAGTTACCCTAACACTGGAGGTGTAACAGGAGAATTAATGCCTATAATTTATTTTATTTTAACAATATACACTAAAGATACTTCGATTGCAAAACTTTTAGCTCATTGTGGAATTGAGCAAGCACCTCCAATTATTTTCTTTTGCTAATTAAATTCAGCTTAATCATCAAGATATCTAGAGCCCTCTGAATCATAGTTTCCAAATAGGATTTTCACTCTTCCTTATGTTTCAGTGCATATGTAGAAATGCACCAAATATTCATTCTGTGCCATGCCACATGGACAATATTTGGCCAAAATCAAAGTGGAAGCTAAGGCCATAGAAGTGAATCTTGGTATGTGAGACTTACAAGAAATGTTATCAAAAGTTCCCATCAGCGTCATATTTCATCATTAAAAGTATAGTTATCAAAAGATTAATGCTATAATATACTATAGAACCACTTATTTCTCATAAACATCATCTCAAAAAATACTGATTTCTTTTCAATCTACCATTTACATAAATGTATTCTCACTTCAAATGGAACAACTAAGATTTTGGTTACATTTTTTTTTTATAACAGGGAACATAATACAAGTCTCTGTTATCAAAAAAAAAAGTTGTCAACATTTTAGATGTTTCTTGAAGGAATTTTGTTGTTAGAATTTGTCATTTATATAAATATCAAAATTCTTTACCTTCAATTACTGAAAACAGCTGGCAATTTATAAGCAATTATTTCCACTTTTTTAAATTAAAAAGTCAACCTCAAATCTTTATAGAACTGTCCTCTAAATTTTCTTGTAAATCTATAATTTTGAATTTTGTGCAAGTAGTTGAAGCACAATGTGAATGAGTATTTCATTTTTCTCTATCTTTTTCTTTCTTTTTCACTTCCATTATACAGTAATCATTCTTTATCCACAGTCTTACTTCTGGTTTTAGTTAGTCATAGTCAACTGGGATACAAAAACATTAAATGGAAAATTCCAGAAGTCCACAATTATTTTAAATTGTGTGCTCTTCTAAGTAGTAAGAGGTTTCTTGGGGTGAAAGGTATGGCAAAACCATAATGTAATCACATCTTTTCTCCAGTATATCCACAGTGTATGCACTACCCTCCCTTTAGTAGCTGTGGTTATCACATTGACTATTTAGGGCACCACATATCTTAACTCTGTCTCACAATGCCTATGTCATTATGAGATATGGATAGACTACCAGTCCCACCTAAAGCAAATTTTGTAAGTCAGCCACTATTATCTCCATCTCCAAAAGAAGATTTCCATTTTATTCTTCTCCCCACATCTTGACTTCCAGTCCCTCTCAACTTTTTGCTTAAAGAGTTCCCTAGTTAGGATGATCTACCTCAGCCCCATCTCAAGTACTGTCTATTTCAGGGTTTTTAGTCTCTTCTAAGTACTCCTGACCTAATTAGGTAGGCTGTTTCTTTTTTTTAAATAACAGCACATTCCTTCAGGTTGCCTCCAGAAATGAAGATCAACTGCAAGTTCATAGAGGCACAAAGAAACAGGAAAACACAAAAGCCAACTTTCCAGGCGAGGTTCCACAAAAACTTAGGAATGAGAGGACCCTGTGGCATCCAAGGCAGCTCCAGGGACTGTGCATTGTCACTACTACAGCTTTAAATCAATCTGTCCCCAGAATTAGAAAGAAAGGACACTTCTCAGGTTTAGATATTTTCAAGAACCTCTTTGGGCTTCATCTGGACCCATCCTTCTCCATGAGATGAGGAGGCTGCCAAGCAGAGCACACATACTCACCGGAGTCACCCTGCCCACCCTACACCACATTCTGAGTCGCGAGGGTCCAGAAAGTCCCTTTCCTAATGACATAGGATCTTCCTCCAGAGCGTCCGTCCAGAAAGGGAGTCAAGAGGCAGCTGTTGGTAAAAAGAGTTTGGACATCTGAGGTCCGATTTCCATGTCCATCAGAGCGAGGTCTCCTTGTGTCATGTGCTAAGGAGATGGGATAGAGAGAAGAGGGAGCAGGTCTGTACTCAGAATTAGTCCCTACCTTCCCCAGGGAAGCAGCATTCTTGTAAGTCAGCCACTATTATTTCCATTTCTAAAAGAGGATTTCCGTTTTATGGACGGTCATATTGCCGGTAAGAATTCTGAGAATCTGAAACTTTCATCAGAGTTTCTAGGACTTTACAAAAATATATTTGTCAAATGAGGAAGGTGGGTTCTATCTTCTTACTCAGCCTATTGGTTTGATTTATAATTTGTAAATATTTGGATAGATGATATTTTAGCTTCTATGTGTTTTCTTGTCCGGGGCCCTACACAAATTGAACGGGGTATTTATTGAAGAAGGGCAAGGGGAAACTTGCCTATCATTTTCCTAAGCCCTAGACACTGAATTCTTCACCTAATCTTACTAAAATAGGCCTTTATACTAGTGGTTGATTTTCAGCTGGTGGTAGTCTTGGTACTTCTTCCCACCTCCAATCCCAGGCATTTTTTTAAAAAAACATCTAAGTGGTTTTGACTGTTTAGATAGCTAGAGATGCAGAACGTAACCCAAATTGGACAGGAGATGGGATGCTGTCTCTTCCACGGAGTATGAGATAGTTATATATAAGAAGGTGTTGTCTTGCTCCAGAAGTCAGTGATGTGTTAACACAGGAACATTGGACTAGAGAGCAGATTAACACATCATCTGCTGCCAAATACTCATCCCCTAGTCCATCAATACAGGGTCTACATGGGGTGATGTCAGACCCTAGCATTTCGAAAATTCAGTGCTAAAGCTTCTCTTTCCTGGGGACAATGGATAGAAGTTCTCCAAGGAAAAGGCTTTGTTTAATGGCAACGCACATATTAAGTCTGCCTTATGTTTAAAATATACCAGCATAATCTCAAAGCTCTCACAGGACTTTAAGGTATCTTTTTTTTTTTTTTTAAAGAGAACTGCAAGTATTAACAACATATTATCTTGCTCAATACCTTGAGGTGCCTACTTAACATGTATGGCAGCCTAATGTGCAATACAGATAGAACACTGATGAAGAGAGCTCTTTTGCCAGGTCGCTTTAAAAGGCTTCAACTATCCAACCTACATGGCTTCTGGAGGGTTCTACCAGAGGATATCACAAATGGCCTTTCCCTGGAGAAGGGAGCATTGATGTGGTTGGCTCAGCGTGGACGGGCACTGCCTTGACTTGAACCGGGGGGAAGAAGCTGGTGAGCCAAGCGGATCCAGTGACCCAGTTGAGAATTGTCCTATAAGACTAGAAGGTTAGATAACAGACGGTGTGTTGTCTCCCTTGGGAGAATTTTCATGAAGAGTGCAGCATCTTTGAGGTGCCTGATGGGAAGAAAGCTGAGACCCTGAGAGCTTAGAAAAGCCGATCGAGTCGCAGTCCAGGAGTTGGCTTGCAAGTATCAGACTCTGGGTTGTGTCTGGGAGGATTTGGAGTCATGGCATTCAAGGTGAGGTGCCACCTGAGCTTGGGGTGGTAGCAGAAGTAGCATATAAACCTGGCCATTCTCATCCTAGCAATCAGCTGATTTCTGCCCCTAAAAGCCTGACTAACCTGGTTTTCATTGGCATGAATTTTACCAGTAGTTAACAAACTTCTGGATGACAGTCACATTTTCTTACATTTTATTTTGTTCACTTGGCTAATGTCCTTGGAGTGTCTGTCGGGTTCTGTGCTGGCTGTCCCCCACCCACTCTTGGATTTGATGCTAAAAATTACAGAAAGAAGTGAATTTCATTTCCACCTTTGACTGATGAGGCAAACAAGGTTGAAAAAGTACAAGTAATTTTCCAGAAGTCACACAGTGACGGACAGAGGTGGAATATAAGTCCAGTCTTCATGAAAATTTCCACTATTGATTTCTTTAATGTGAAACAGAACCTATACTTAAAGAACTCAGAGTTTGGTAGTATGCCTTATATCTAGTAGGTGGTTAATACATGCTTTAATAAACTTTTTAAATATTAATTTCACACCTGATTATACAGACAGATTTGAAGGCTTAACTGGGAGTCATGGGTAAGAACAAGTCTGCTGTCTCTGAACTTCTGTGGTTGGAGGTTTGCAACAGGTGGGTAAACCTGCCATCTAGTCCTTTATAAGTGGACCATGGAGGTAGCAATGTAAGTCCCCCAGGGAAGGGCAAAGGGAGGTCCGTTGAGCAAGACTCTGTGACCACTGCCCTATTACAGTTTCAACTAGAATCTGTTTATAGAACTTCTGGAAAAGACCTGTATATTAAAGACTCCATTTGAGAGAAGAAATGTCTAGCTTGAGATCCAGTTTGAAAGCATTTAAATTAGATGATCAGGGACTGTATTTTATTTTTAACCTTTGATTAAAACAGTTTGGTGCTGAGGACAAACTATGACAAACTTTTTTTATTTTTTTTTAAGAAAGTGATTTAATTTGACCAAGTTTAAGATAGTGGTATAAAAAAGATGATGCTAATTTATTTTGCAGGTAAGTTCATTTATTATAAACACACATCCCACCTCTTCACTCTGGAAGTCTTCAGAGCACCTGTTGGAACAATTTATACGCCAGCTGTCATGACCTGGGAAGAAGAGATAAAAGATGAAAACCATGAAATAAAACTCTCAAGAGCCAAGGAAGAGACTCAAAAACAGAGACTCAAAAAGCAGCGCTAAAGACTGGCCAGAAAAGTCAACTTATTCAGGAAGTGATTAGCACAGATATTATCATTTTCTAGGGGAAAGCCATACCATCTGGCCAGCTGGGGCTCTGTAAATCAACAGTGTCGCCGGAGTTGGGAATTCCATTAGCCATTGATTTCAAGGAGGTCAGCATTAAAATATATATATAGCTAAAACACATAAAAACTATCCTCTCTGAAGTGTGTGTGTGTGTGTGTGTGTGTGTGTGTGTGTGTGCGTCCTGTGTTAAGAAAGCAAACACTGCTGCCATCCCATCATGTCACGTGGCGGAAAAATCACTGGAGCTGGCTGCTTTTTTGTCCCTAATGGCTGACCACTTGGCTTTACCTGTGACAAGACTCTCTGACAGCCCCTCTTTTGAACAGATTTCAACTGTTCCACCCTCTGCCTGTCAGAGAAGTCAGACTTGAAGTTCTTTGTGCCCTACAGGATGAGGGGGATCCCTCCATTAAAGAAATATGGGTCTCTTTTCTATTTTCATTCTCCTGCCAGGGGAACATTTTTATGCTTGATACACACACACAAAATGGAAATTTCCTGTGGACCCCACCCTTGTTGATAGGTGCACCTCAAAAAAATCTGCAGAGGTTTTCAGCCTTTTAATTCATTTAACAGCCTGACTCTAAAATTAAAAGTATCTGGAGATACCTTAATAGACTAAAAGGAAACCTAGTTTTTATTTCCTCCTTCGGAAGAAGCTCAATATATTACAGGAGACACAATTTATTATATGGGCTATTTTGGTAATTTGTCAGCTATTGAGATACATTCTATTGAGCTTGGCTTGACTCTCCAAAAATAAGTTGCAATTGCATCTGTAGAAGTGACACGGAGCCTTGCTCTTTGAAATGTCCTTGGCACAAATGGGCTTTTTAAGACACCAATGTTCTAGGTGAAGTTGACAGAAAATGAAGGCTATTGGAACAGTGAGGAAAGGAGTCCAAACAGCAGGAAGAGGAAGAAAGAGGCAGAAGTGAGTCCAAATAAGTTATGTGCACGTTCGAATCCAGCTGCAAATCCTGCTGATGTGTGTGTAACCATAAAGCACGAGTAAAAATACTAAAAATTGTTGAAAAACATAAACATACAGAGTCAAACAGGTAATACGTATAATTTCCCTTGAAGTTTTTAAAAATATTAGGACACTAGAATCAGTCCAATGTACAGGTTTTTACATTACTTGGCCTTATAGAAAAATTCATTTTTTGCACACTTTAATGCATCAGATTAACTTTTTTTTTTTGTACCAGGGATTGAGCCTGGGGTCCATAATCATGTATCCACATCCCCAGTCCTTTTTTAAAAAAAATATTTTATTTTGAGACAGGGCCTTGCTAAATTGCTCAGGCCAGCCTTCAACTTGCCATCGTTCTGCCTCAGCCCCTGGAGCTGCTGAATTTATAGGTGTGAGCAACCACACCCTGCCTAGATCATCATTTTATAAGTGCTTATGTTTTGATTCAGAGTTAGGGAAGTCTTGCAGACCAAAAACAAGAATCCGACCTGGAGATTTAGATGAAGTTATTTCAAATTTCCAGAAAATGTTTCCTGGGTCAAATTATGGCTTGTTTCAATTAACTTATAAGGTAGATCATGAGATCCAGGATAATGCTCCATCTCATTATATCCCCAAGGCTTCAGAGGTTTTCCTTGAAAATCAAAGCATTGTAACCAAGTTTGGTACAAAGTAATCCCAATTTGTTAGCTACTCCCAAGGTTCCATTTGATACTTGGATTTCATATACAGTAGTAATTTGTCAGCCGTTGCAATTAATATGTATATATTGGAATGCAAATGTATATTGGACTTAAAATATCAGTGGAAACTTGGGATACACATATGCATGCCTGCATTCACAGAGACAGGTACATGTGCCCGCGTATGTAAGAACACAGGTGCGAACACATGGATCTTATCAAGACCTGGATTTAATGAGGAGCCAGTAGAAATTTTTAGGATATATTCTTTTCCTCTGAGTTATTGTTAAAGAAATTTTCTATAATTACCATTTTTATCATTGTGGCTAAAATATTTAGTTTACCAAGATATTTCTCTTTTCCCACTCACTGGGGGACCCTATAGTGAGTGTCAAGGCACATAAATCAACTTCTTCATATTTATAGCACATATGACATAAAACAATAACTTTATTTGGGCAGGATCTTTTCTTTGCAAAGAAGAAATATACTTGATCAGAACTTAGGATCTGCGTTCACTTTCGGAATTCAATACTGGTTTAATCTGACCTCTTATTTATCTGGAAATGTTACTTTACGTGTCCTTCTTATGCAGTTCCCAAATAGAGAGGTCCAACTGGGATTGGTTTTAAGTGGAACATAATAGAATCATATGCACTAAAGCCCGAAAATGTGAACTTCAATCTTGGCCCAACTTCTTACTGTGAATGTAGATAGATATTTGGCAGCATGAACGCTATTTAACATAATTATTTTTAATATTTTAAGTTAGATTTTAGTGATTCAATATTTCTATTCTTAAAAGACTCTAAACTCATCAGATATCAAAATCTCCATTTTCGAGTGTGTCGATGTAGCAAAAGTAAAGAAATGAGCAACTGTCTAGCTAATTAGATGAATAGAGATTATCCATCTAGAAGATTTAAATCTGAAATGTCAAATAGTCATTTTATCGTAGCTGGTGGAATTTGAGAGGGTGTTGAATTATCAGTCAAGGAAAATTAAATGTAGATGAATTAATAATTACATGAAATGTATTGATGAGTAATCGCAGGCAATAAACATTTTTATGAACTTGGAAAGGTAAGCGTGATGGTCACAAGCAGCAATTGCTTCACACCGCAGGGTGGCTCTCCATGAACACAATGGAACCAAGGAAGACGGATGATAACTCACTCATGGATATCTTTCTCTAGCTAAGGAATAAAGACCATCTAGAGGAAAGACTTGCACATCTCCATGGGATCTGCATTAGCGTCTTTCTAAGTTGGATCAGTCCACAAGCATTGCCACCATTTTTGATGGAGGAATGAGTTTTCTAAACTCTCAGCAGAAAGAAAACCAAGGAGAAGAATCTGTGGTGGAAATGTTGAATCTGAACAGCTGTCCTATCAACCCCGCAACTTGAGCGTTTGGGGGAGACATTCAGCATCAGGACTTTTTTCCTGATCATATTACCTTGACATCCACTCACAAAACCATCTCCTAGAAACCACAGAGCCTCCATAAATTGTGTGATAATCCAGATATTGGTGCTTTGCAAGCAAATCAGTCTGCTTGTTTTCTGATCCAGGAATATACTCAACATTTTGCAACATTTTGAAAGTATTATTCTATCACTCATCAAAGCATTCATGGACCTGTCCCTATATCCAGGCAGGTGACACATAAACAGAAAATATATTCCTTGGCAACCCCCTGGACCATGGTTCCACCCCTGATACTTAGCTAGCACCTTTCTTAAGGAAAACCTCTATGTGCCATGGGCACATTTATAACTCAAACAGTCTTTGATTGAAAAAAATCTAGCTTGTGTCTCTTTCTTGAATGATTCAGAAGCATTTTCAGATAAGATTCCCCATAATCCCCACTATAAACCATCTGCAGCACAGCTAGGTTTTAAAAGCGACATGCCGTCATATTCCATAGTGATTACCACAGTATCCCAAGCTCCTTTTCAACATCTCAAACCTTTTTTTTTTTTTCCCCAGTAGTCAGTTGTATGGTTGGAAAGTTCCCCAGCATCAGTTTTGCCAGAGTTAAAAATCATCTAACACCCACATAAAGGTACCCCCCTCCTCTATGAACTGGGCTTTAAATCTTTACCTTGACTGAGTGAGAAAATAAAACCGGGCAACAGTCAATGTCTCATTTGTATGTATTTGTATGAATTCTGTAACCTGAAGGATATCTCCAACCCAAGGAAATGTAACCATGAACCCATAGCTAGACATTTTCCAAAGAAACTTTTTTTCAAGGAATGGCTTTTAAATGCCATAGGAGCTCAATCGAATGGCAGAGATATTTGAAATATACACAAACATACAAGCCTTTTAGATAAACACATTTTCAGGGAGCTTTTGATGAAAGTGATAAGTTACATTCTCTACAACTACACACACTGTATTTTATTACCCTTCAGTAGACACTTATCAGCTATAAATGTTGGGTGGTTTAGGCTAGGAATCAACCCTGAGGGAAACAGTGGGAGAACTCTGGGACTCACAGTTCTATAGATCAACATAAACCTGAGACTCAATTTTATTTTCATTTATTAAAAAGGTCTGTGGTCCGCTTCTGCAATTTCAAATCCATTAGCTTCCTGCCCCTTTTAAGGAAGGAAAAAAAGAGAGAGAGAGAGAAAGAGAGAGAGAGAAAGAAAGCAACTGCAGATTTTATGGCCTGATTGCTGATGGCCAGGCTACTGCTGTATTGGTTTTGAGTGGAGAGTCCATTATAGATACATTATCCATAAACCATGCTTCCCGTGAAACCTGTAGCTTCCAATTCGACGGGGGAATGAGTTGTGTTTGGTCAAAGAGAGGCAGGGAAAGGGTCAGGCCTCCCGGAAGCTCACATGGGGTAGGCACCAGTATAAATTACAAACTTTTTACTTCCACATAATTATGTCTCAAATATGCACTGGTTGGATTTCGCTCACCGGCCACCAGAGGAACTTGGAAATCATATCGGCAGTAGATTAGAAAGGGAGTTTTCTCTGCCATGTGTGTTAGAACAATATATTTTTTTTCTGCCTTTGAAACCTCCTGATTCTTGCCACACAGATTTAGCAGTTGACTATGGCCATGTGTTTTTTACTTGTCTCCTGTATTGTGTGATTAAACCTTGTTCAACAAAGACACAGAAACATTTTAATGGCAATAAAATAGATGAAAATATGGTCTTGTATTTTCCCTCCGTAATCTTAAATCTTTAATTCCCCAAAAGGAAAAAAAAAAAGGCTTCAGTGTTATTGCTTGTTTTCTCCTCTTCAATAACTACTCTATTTGTGAACAGAGACAGAAAGGTAATTGGAATAGTTAGAATGATATAATTGACATTCCTGTGATGGGAAGCCCTCTCCAAGGATGGTTCTCATTTATCTTTGAATTCCAGTTCCCTTCGTCCTTAATCTTGGCACATAACAGATGACCAATAAATTTGTTAAACAGAGCTAGGTTATTATTAAGTGGAACTAATTGCATGAAACTAGCCTAGTCATTCTTATAATGGAAAGATACTCCATTTCCATTATGAACATAAATGCGGTGTTCACTCAGGCACAGCACAAAGTAGAATTTAGTTCTTCTGGGAGGTGATTTTAATTTACATCATCCTTCTCAATCTACCGCCCACATATTTCCCCTTTCAGCGCAGTTTCTGCTCTGATTTGCTGGTATAGATCCAAGATAAAAACAAAGAATCAGAAGGTGGTTTTAGATATAATTCCTAAATATCTGGTTTTTGTCTCAATGATGCAGTCAGGTAGTACAATCTGATTTTAATGCCTGTTCCATTTATTCGGCAGTTTATCTTATCTACCTGTCATTTCTGATAATTATTTTTATAATGTTGCTCTCTAATGAATAAAGACCTGGGTTTAAAGTCCTTTCTTTCATTCACTACAAAACATGACCTTCCTCTGTTGCTTTCCTAAACTAGCAACTGCTTTTGGGTTTTGCTATGTATGTCCAGTCATATAACACATTCAATTTAATTAGCTACAAAATGTGGCAGCATTAGAATCATGACCACCATCTATGAATTGTAACTACGGATGCATTTAATGCTGATAAGACTCGGAAGGTGGAGAGGCGCATCCTTCCTCACCCTTTTTCATCCTACAATGATGGGAGACTCCACTGTCAGTGGTCCATCATCACAGAGCTGTCAATCATCAGCCACAGTTGCCCAACCAGAAGCACAGGGTACACATTGGCAGGTCTGCTAACAGAAGCTGTTAACAAAGATCTGCTGACCCTGTGCCCCTTACAGATGTTTTAAATTCCATCCTTTGATGCCCTTTGCCCTTTGACAGGAAGATATCAGTTCCTCATCTAAAGATGCTGGGCCACAGTGGGCAACCCAATGACAGTGGAATTACCCTTCCTTGCTGGAGATAGGTTTTGATCATATGATTTTGCAATTAAAAAAAAATTCCACCGAAAGCATCCAATGTGTCATGTTCCCTGATCCTCTTTCTGAGATCAAAAATAAATAAATTTAAATTGATAAAGGTTCAAACATGCGGGATTAACTGCAGGAGGTAGGACCTTTTATCTAGTGCTGACAACTATAACGTAGTAAATAGCATTATAGAAAGTAGTAAAGAATTTTCAAAGTGGGAGGCCCCAGGACCGTTATTGACTGTCGTCACATTACCCCTCAATAAGACCACAAAACCAGGCAGTAAAACTGTGAGGCTGTGGTTCTCTCCTAACCAAGGGAGAGGAGAAAACAGGAGTGGTTATGTTTTTTGCTTTTTTTAGGGATCTTCTCATGAGGTCAGCCTTTCCCTGCTCAGGCCTGGTTCTGACTGCTGCCCAGCTGTTGTTCCGTTCTCTAGGTATCGTGAGCTTTGTCACGGACACCAGACCCTGAGCTGTGGGTAAGCCTTCTTTGCCAATCCCTTCTCTTGTATGAGGAGAGTCATTTCAGGGCGGGGTGTGTGCACATGTGTAAGACACAGTCCTTTTCCCTCAGCCAACGCTCATGATGATCCTCGTTCAGCAAACATTGCATACGGCCATCTCAGTTTCCAAGACCGTGAGCAGCACCACCCATCATCTCTTAAAATTTTATTCAGAGAGCATATTTTGTGAAAATAAGATAGCAAAGAAGATTCATAGACTCTCACCACCACCGGGAACAGCTTTTGCACAAATGCAGAATCTGAAATTTGAGAGGGAGGTGGTGGCAGGGCGTTAGCCCTGATCTCAGATGGTAGAAGGTGAATGGATGCGAGGACTGTCCAAGCAGGCAAAGAATTAGGGAATCCTACATGCCCTTAGACACTTTGCTTCCAACTACTTCATTTGGCAGATAAAAGAATTGTGTCTCAGTGAGATTTAACGACTTGCTGAAGTTCATCCAGGAGATAGATTGCAGAAAGTGAATGTCTTGATTCTCATCCGTTAAGAGTGTCTTTTATTGCACAACCTCAATAATTCTCAGCAAATTGTCCTAAAAGGGATGGGTGGGTGGACGTGTATTTCATGTAAGCATTATCTATTTCTACAAAAGCATCAGCTCCCCAGAAATATTTTGCTTAGCCTAATATAAAAATTGGCTTGAATTGCATGCAGATCAATCTCACTGGAGAGGAAGAAAGCCTAGGTATATTTTCAATGTTCAGGTAACAGAGATTTAGAGGTAAAAATGTTATATTTAATCCACAGGGTGGATAATCTTGGTGCTTTCATTCACAGTGTGGCTCTAAATTTCATTTATCTCTTCTTGTTTATGGGTTTTCATAGAGGAAAGATGTAAACGTGTTCTTTGTTTTAAAAAAAAAAAACAGGAAAAACTGGATAGAAGATTAAAATGCAAATGTAAGTGAATGAAAAAATACCCAGGCATCCTACTTCAACATCCTTTTGGGCTCCCTGGCAATACTGCTGCCATCCCAATTGCTTAGCACATAATTAGCTTGGATTTTGGAAGCCCACGTTTGTAGATCTCACTTACCACATTTCCTGTATATTACTAAACATTTCAAATGGAGACGGAGAGAAAGCAGGAGAAAGTGATTTCCACTGGCAAAAGGCTCAGCTTTCTTCTGTCTTGTAAAACAAAAGAGGAAAACTAAAAGTAAATTATGCCGATGATGACTTCTTTTCTAGAACTGCCCCACTCTTCTCTCCTCCCGACTTAAATAAAATCCGATGATGCAAAATGTGACTTGGCTCCTGACTCTGCAGGCCATCAGCTCGCAATGGAAATGTTTTCTTATTTTTTATTTTATTTCATTTTTTTTTAAAATGGCTACATATTAAAAGTGAACTGGTCTTTGCCAGCTTCGGATAAAAGGCTATTTATTTTCAACCAATTTGATAGCTGCAGTTTTCAGTAATTGAATTTTCTGTGGTCAGAAAAGCAGTAATCTTAGAAACCAAATAAATATTTTTTAATAAAATGGAACACTGAGCAACCCTATAATAATGTCAAAAATGTAGCCACTTATGGATGAATAAATATTTTAAGAAATTTACATTTCACCCAAAGCTGTATGTTTCTAGCTTCCCTGGGGATTTTGAAGAGCGCAACATTTTGCTTTGGGAATGGAACAATGTGGCGCTCAGATGAAATATACATGCTCTCTATAAGCCTTTCTTGGTGTTAGGGTCTTGTACGCCAGGAGCTTTGTAGATGCCTCTGCTAAAAGGTCTCTGTCATTGTCACTCTCTCTTGGCACTGTTGTAAGCCAGATAACTATTAGGTGGGGGCTTTCCTATGCATTATAGAAAGCTTAGCATCCTCCCTGGTCTCACCCATTAGATATTATTAGCAACCCCCATCCTGTCACTTGTAGCAATGAAAAAATGTGTCCAGGCATTGCCAAGTATCCCTCGGCCTGGGTGCCGTGATGGTTAATGTTATGTGTCAACCTCCTGTAGTTAAAGGATGCCCAGACAGAGGGGAATACTGTTTCTGGGTGTGTCTGTGAGAATGTGTGAGAAAGAGATCAGCATCTGAGGGAATAAAACTCATCTATGGGGGTGGGCTTCACCCACTGAGAACACAAAGGTGGGTTGCCAGACTCCAGACTGTGCACCACTGGCCCCCCAACCACCCCGGATTCAATTTTCAGCCTTCACGCTTGGGTGAATTAGTGGCTCTCCTGGTTCTCCAGCATGCCGTGTATTTTGGACTTGGCCCCCATGATCCTGTGAGCCAATCGCCATCACAAATCTCTTAGATACCTAGAAACATCCTGTTGATTCTTCTTCTGGTGCTGCACCACCCCTGGCTGAGAATTACTGGTTGAGCGAAGGGCTTAACTAAGATTGGTGAACACGTTTTGGTGGATTTTATAAATGTCCGGGATGGTGGTTCCTTTGGTTGGTTTATCTTCAGTGGTTTGTGTTGAGCGTGAGCAAAAGCCTCTCTAAAGACTATGAAGAGGGCTGGGGCTGGGGCTCAGTGGCAGAGCGCTTGCCTAACATGTGTGAGGCACTGGGTTCAGTCCTCAGCACCACAGTAAAAATAAATGAAGAAAATAAAGGCATTGTGTCCATCTACAACTAAAAATATTTTTTTAAAAAAAGACTATAAATAATCACTGTAGAAGAAATCAATTTAAATAGATTTGTATAGTTGAGTTGGTAGAAGACTCTATAAAGATCTAAATTACAGAGGTAATTACATTTGTCCTAGGCCCAGTCCCAGAAATTAATTTTTAAATCCTTGATTGTTAGATTTCTGGTTGGATATATAAAGTTTTATTCATCTAAATTCTTAATATTTAAATATTTATTATTTTTGCTTCACATATTGTACATGTTTCACTTCCAAGGTTTGATTTCTTATAGGGTACAAGTTGTCTGATAGTCAGTGAATGAAAATGGATCCACAGGTATGAGGGTTGTCACATTTCACAGTACAAACAAAAATTCCATGTAATAAGCAAGAAGCTCCTGGTAGATATGGAATTCATTTTTTGAACTGCAACTTATAGGAAGAAGAATGTCGTGATGGGGGCTCCCCAGCTCCACAGGTAGAAAGCAATGATGTAACTTAGTGGTAACATAAAGGTACCAAACTCATAATAACTGGAAAATAGGGATTTTGAACATAGTTGTATGTGTTGTAACCTCACTGTACCCATTTGATAGATTGGAAAGCTGAGATTTAGAAGGCTTAAGCAAACATCTTCTGGATCTCAACAGAAATTGATGTCTCACACTTCTGTCATAGGACTGACTTTCAAAGTCGGGGGAGAAGTTGCCTAAGCTGTCAAGTTCCAGCGGACTCATCCAAATTTACCTCCATGGCCTTCCAACAGTAAGCGATCCCTGTCTGGAGTCAGATAGTATGATTTCAATTTCTTCTCTAGCCACTTAACAGTTGTAGATTGTGACCTGTTAAACTCTGAGTTGGTTTCCACAGCTGTAAAAACCGTGATAATAACTGGACCCATCCCCATAGAAAGCTCATTTTTAAAAAGAGGGCTATCCTTTGTCTAACAACCCCACTATCACCTCTGCCATTCTCCCCACTAAAGCCTCCCCAGCCTTTGGTAATCTCTCTTCTACTTCTATGAGATCTCCTCTTTTAGATGCCATATATGAGTGGATCATGTGGCATTTGTCTTCCTGTGCCTGACTTACTTCACTTGACAGAACATCCTCCAGGTTTTGAGTGTTGTCAAAAATGACAGGAGTTTTTCTTATCATGATTGAGTAGTATTCCATTTTATGTCTCTATCATATTTTCTTTATCTTTTTATCCACTAATTGAGACAGAGGTTAATCCCATTTCTTGGCAAATGTGTGTATTACTGCAAGAAGAGGAAGAAGTTAAAGAGATCTACTGTACTGCATGGTGGCGATAGTCAATGTTGACGTTTTATATTCTTGAAACATGCTAAGTGTGTTTCCTCATCACAAACATTATCATGAGGTGGAATAGAATATATTTTAATTGGTTGGATTTAGTAATTTACAGTGTATATACACTTCTAAATAGCACATCAGAAAAATAAATGCATGGAATTTTCTTCTGTCAAGTTTCATGTTAAATGTGTGACATTTTTATACTGAGCCTTAAATATGTGCTCTCCCAGCTCTGATAAGGACTGCATCTTTAGGAAATATGAAATCCAACAAACCTGTAGAAGTATATTTGCCTCATTCAGGCAGCTTTATTTTAATGTAACCCTTCTTTTGGAAAGTTCCAATCCTGGCCCTACCATAACCTTTGTGACCGTTTTTGGCAATTTTTTTTATTGACTTGGAACAATAGTCTTTGTTGTTCTTCTGGTTTTCTTGGCTACAAAATAAAGCTGATACCATGTTCATGTCTTGCTACATGTATTATGGTGCATTGAATAACCAGTGGCAGTCAATATTTAGATGTAAACTGAATCATGCCTTTCAGTTTTTGCTATGAAAATACGAAGTTAAGGAAATGTTGGCATCGATTTTCTTCCTCTCCCCATCTCTAATCAGGACTCTTCCTAAAACACTAAGTAGATTTTATATGAACTGTCCTAAAATTTTTGATAAAATTTTTGATCATCACGAAGTTGAGAACAGTTTAGAAAGTCAAAGAGAAATTAATGGCACCCAACTTGTTTCTCCTGTTGGTTAGAGACAAAGAGGCAACAACCAAACAGTATCTGACATCCATTACGAGAAATGTGCTGTTGTTGACATTTCACATGAGAAGAAGGCAAGGACCAAGATATTTAAGCTATCACCCTTGGGTCAGAAAGAAAATTAAAAATGTCTCCAAAATACATTGGAAGACTGAGAGGCCCCAAGGAAGCCACGAGGTCTGCCCCTCTGTGTGCTGTGGAAGCAGACCATAGCGATTCTCAGCCACTTTCCAACGTAAAAAAACCCAGCATAGGCCAAGATGTGGATTAGAACGCAGTTACGATTTTCAATTACATCTAACAATGAGGTCATTGTCACCACCCGTTTGCCTGGGTCTAGAGGCCAACTGTGACAATGGCTCACCTTGGTGAGTGTGTTTCTAATCTTTAATGGCCTTGAACATGCCAACATTCATTTACAATTCAATGAACACACAAGCATGTCACAGACTTAATTTCACATGTCACAATTTTAAAACGAAAGATTTCCATCACCCTCCCTTTTACGGTGGCTTCCTTGGTGTTTTTGGAACTTTTCTGGAGGCAGTGGGCACTGGTTCAGAGTAACTCCAAATGTATACGTTTGGTGAAGAGAAGGGGAAGGAATAGCTCCCTTTTTATTAGTGGATCCAGACCTATCCGTTGGCCTGGAAACTTCTTTTATGCTTCTGCATATGCATTTGTTTTTGCTGATTCGATTCATTATTCAATTAAATGAGTCCCTGTTTCATAGTAACGACCTCCCTCTAGCCTATTCCTTTCATGTTAGTGAAAACTAAAACCCAGGTGGTTTTCAACATGATACTCGCTGGAAATCAGTTATGAAATGACCTGTTTATTAATGATGTGTCAGGAGACTGACATGCTAATGGCAGGCACCGGCTGGGGGAGTGCTAATATAGAAATAACAAGCGCACGTTATGTACAATATGTATTCTATAGGACTATAGCCTTCACTCCCCGGGGACACCCTTGAAACCCAGATGTTTTATCTCAAGATTTTAATCCCAGAGAGTGAAGATTTTAAAGTGAAATCAAGCCCACTCCAAGTCACTGTTTGGCCAAACTTCCTCACTGGGGACTCGTGTGAGCAAACATTTAGTACCAGATGTGCAAAGGATTAGTGTCGTATCAGTTAATTAGCCAGACGGAGGGGAAAAGTCAGTTTGCAACCCAAAAGTAGACAGCAAGAGTGACCTTCAAATGCAAGTTGAGGACCAGTCGGTCTATTGATTAATGTCGGTGAATACTTCGAGGTCCGGTGGCTGTGGAGCAGAATGAGAGTTGATCTAAAATAGGAAAGAAAAGGGCAACTTTTATTTAAAATCAGGAATTTTTACATAAAGAGCTCTGGCCACAAAACTATAAATAATATACTGCAGAGATCCATACAGACCATTTTTTTTCTTTTCTTTTTTTTTCAAAATAGACAAAAATATGTCAGACGGTTGATATTAGTAACAGGTAAAATAAACTTACGACCCTGGCAACTTGGGTGGGGAGGGAGGTTTTTTTATCCCCCTTTTTCTTGTTCCCTTGGAGTGTTTTATAAACTAACTCACAGAGCAGATGGAGAGGAGAAAGAGCAATGATCTGATGATTAGGTATTATTGCAAATAAAAATCCCACCGTGAAACAAGCCCCTAAGTAATTTGTCCATAAATATCCCCTGAAATGCTATGTATCTCCACAGCCACATCTGCATGGATGGGATTGTTGTGTTCCATCTTCCTGTCGCTCCGTCTGGGTGTGAATATGCTGTCTCTCAGAGTCATGGCTTATCCTGGAGGCCAAAGTGGGTACTCTGCCGTCACCAGCAACGTTGGAGCCCTAATGTGGAAAGTAACTTGAAGCCACAAATGTCATTAAGTTGAATAACTTCTGGACGTGAATATGTACTCTATAAAATAGCAAGAGAATTAAGAAGGCATCAGCATACTTTTAACAAAAGGGAGGAAAAATATTACATTCTTTACTCACCTGGACTTCCCATTGCATTCTGGCAATTTCCCTGCATTTAAGAAACCGTCTCCTGTTGCACAGAATAGATGGCTGAATTCTCAACTGGTCCGGGGAGAAGGCTTGTGCATTTGGCAGGTGTAGAAGCTTGTGCATTTAGAGAGTGTAGATGATCTGTCTGTGTAATTAATGAAGCTTGCTGGCTTTTGTGCTAGGAAAACCAGGCGATAAAATCGCCAGTTACTAAATACCTGGAATTCAGTTGCTCAAGTTGTACCTAGGCGGTAAAGGAATCTTTGAATTTCAGGTCTAAGATTGCTTCTCAGTCCTCCCTGTCAGTTTGCTCCTCTCTGCTTTTGATGTCCTGCTTACCTGCCTTCCAACAGTCTGGCCTTTCCTCATCCTAGGCATTATTGCCTTATGTTACTTACCTATTCTCTTTCCTCTACATTGCAATTTACTGATCTACCTTTGACTCCAGTATCAGGCCCTTATTTGATATGGAGTTAGCATTAACCTTTGAATATTCTGCCAGAGTTTCTAATTTACAATTCATTTTCTTGTATATTTCCTCATTCAATATTGAGTAGCCTGGTCTTTCCTAATCCCCATTTCACAGAGGGTCATTGAGGCTCGGAGAAGTGCTGCGAGTTACTTAACACTACATGCCTAAAGGAAGAGTAGAAGGACCAGAAATGACCCTCGGTGTCCTCAGACCTTGCATTCTTCCCTGACTCTACCCAGCACACTGCTGGGAGAACAGGAACCAACTACCAGACTACCTGAGAACAGCAGCTAAGTGACATCTTCAAGTGTCCCTTGAGGTCAGTCAAATAGGAGCCAAAATAGAAACAAAACTCTCATCTGGGAATTTTTCAAAGCCTCGTTCTTAGAAGGAGAGGTCATCCCTTTATAAGAAAATGTTTTGACGTTGAGAGTCAGTTTCTCACCTCAAAACTGCTTTCTTGATTTGGGCCCAATTTAATGAGAACCCCAGGATTGATAAATGCTCAAAAAGAAAAAAAAAAAATCACATTTCCAAAGACGCAATGATGATTTGGAATATTTGTTGCCGCCTAAGGGAAGTATAGAATCAACATGGTTATTTACATAAATTTCTATCATAAATACGTCCTTGCTGTTTTCCTGAATCTTTATTTAATAATAATCATAATAAAATTAAGTTTATCTTCACTGCCTTGCTCTCGGTGCCAAGCTGCTAAAGTCAGCAAACCAGTCTTTAAAATTCTTTTTTATTTTTTTTTAACTCTTTTTCCACAAAAGTCCCAGAATAGAAATAGCATATGACTATGTGATGGTTATATTCATGTGATGGAAAAGCACCGACTCTCAAGTAGAAACAAAAAATTTAGATAATTATGAGCAGAATCAAAATTCCTCTTTCAGTTAAGGCGAGTGACATCTTCGAGTGTCTAACTGATACGGCTAGAAGAGAGTATAAAGAAGATTTAGTCCAAGGGATGTATAATGGGCAGGAGCATGCGAAGATCCAGTGTGAGGATGACCCTCGGCAAGAGCCATTAAATGAGAGGATTCAAAGTCCCTTCTAATGAAGGGAGACTTCCCGAATACAATGTCTCCCTGTATTAGCTGGAGAATTCGCTGTATCTGGGGATGAATGTACACTTGTGTTTTCTGTTCTAGATGCCCGGGTAGAACATGATTCGATTAACTTAAGAAAACAAAAACAAAACCGAACACAACAACAAACAGTATTCTCGGGATTTGCTTCTAATTTTTCCACTGTTTTCTCCAATGTCATCAACCTCCAAATTTTTGTTGATTTTTCCTGTGAGAGAAAAAAAAAAAATCCTGGCTAAAATTCATTATCTCTTGCCATTTACACAGATTTGAGCTAAGAGCTTCAGAGGCCTTATCTACTCTTAAAAATTCTTTTTCATCGACCCTCTCCTCTTTATTTCTTATTCCAACCCTCAGGTCCCCATGCCCAACACTGATAACTTTGGAATAGGCCATTTGACTGAAAGAAATAAGCTATAAATGAATGAACTATAGATGAGTAAAATATACATAAATATATAAACATTCATTAAACTTAAGTATTATATATGTAAATTAATATATAAACATAAACACCATAGACTTATACACAACATGTAGTAGTAAAGATTGTTAGGTATTTTTTAGAATTCTAAAAGTAAATTCCAAAGTATGCAACTAAGCCATTCAACATTCTATAATCCGCAAACAACCTGATGTTCCAGTGTCATTTTTTGAAACTTTCACTTAGCTTGTGGGTGATGGGCTGGTGGCCAGCATGACATTCACTTTTCCAACACCAATTTTGCACACTTTAAAATTTTATTTTTCTTTCAGCTAGAACATTTTTATCCTCTCTTTTGCACCTATCCAAAAACTTATTCCCTTCAGGATGTTTCAAATATTGCCTTTTTCCCTTGTCCATTTTCCTTGTAATTATACTTTTATCCATTGGATTCATTGCCATATTGTTTGTGGGGTCACTGTCAATGGAAAATGCAAGGTTCTTGCTCAAAACAGTAAGATTTCCAAGATGGCAGCAAAATGGCCTGACACCAGACATGAGACCTTTCTGAGTGTGAGGTCCTGTCTGAAGATGTCCTGGGCCCAAAGTAAGTGCAGAACACTCCTGTTTCAGCTGGAAGGAAGGCTGAGGTGGACTGGCTTGAGTCAGGAGTACTTGACAATGAAATCCAGCAGTTCAGGATTAGGGCTGCCTGGAAGCACCATGAAATACAGAACTCAGTTCTGGCTCTGGGCTCTGTGGCCTTCCACATGGGCTCATGTGGCCACATTTGAGACCATCCCTTTGTAATGCACCCTGGCTCCATTAGTGACAGAGCTCACAGTCACATCACATTGCTCTTTCTCCTATGAATTAATTCATAAATGCGTCTACTTTGGATGGACTGAATTCACCCCAGTGTGGTCATTGTTTTGATGTTTGCTTGGCTCCTATGGTTTGGAATTTTACATACCAGCTCATCTTGAATAAAAAATTGTTTCATTCTCTTTTTTCTTTATAAGTCTCCACACTTCCAGTTGTATTTCTCCCTCCACCCACAACATTTCAAGATCCTGAGAACAGTACCAGGACTGGTATGAGCATCTGCTATCTGTGTATAAAGCAGGAAGTTAAACAATTTGATAAGGTGCAATACCTCAGCAGCTTCATGGAGTGGAAATTCACTTCTCATTCCAGTTACCATCCTGTGTCCATATGTCACGTCTGAGGACATTCCCACATTCAGAGCCTCAACATCCTTTTCATCTCTACCTTTGCTATCTCTTAGGGTCTTAGAAACTTCTGAAGACAGATGGGAAACAAAATAAGGGAGAGAAGGCATAGCATCCTTCTAACCACCCTGGACTGCAAAGAGGCACGTGGCTTCTATTCACATTGCTCTGGTAAGACCTAATCCCAAGTCCCACTGGCATACAAGCAGAAATAGGAACTGTATGTCACTGGCTTTCCAAAGAAAATGTCTTTTCTCTTCCTTGTCCTACATATTTAAACACTGTTTGACCCAAGGGAGGGGACATGGCTCTTTCTGTCTTTTTTCAGGGGTGGAGTGCCTACCCTGGCCCCAGGTTTTGGCAGTGATTCTAGTTCCTTGTCATTGTCTTCTCTAGGAGATTATGGGTCTTTGCTTTTACATGATACAAACTTCAGGATTCTTCTTCTTGGATGGAAACTCTGGTCTTAGTATGTGCACTGTGTTCTTATGAGAAATTAGGTCTTAATCCCATTTCTGATCTAGTTGGTGAAGCCAGGGACATGGGAATCATGAATTAGCTAAGATGAATCAGAGCCCATTCCTAAAATGGAGACCAAGGTCAATTTTATCCAAAGCAGACAAGCTGAGAGTTCAACTGGAAATTCGGACAATTCTTCCCAAGAAACACAGAGATGAGGCAGATGGATGCTAAACTATACCAACCACATGTCCACCCCCATCATTAGCCTTGGTCTATTCTGTGTTATCTTGAGTTGTCTATGTTTCCCTGTCTCCTTTAGCACTCAGCTTTCTCTGGCTAGGGACCACATTCTATTCATATTTGTATCCTGTAACAACTTATAGATTTTGGAACTTTAACATAAAAGAATTTAGTGAAATATGCATCCGGTAAGAAGAGCTCATGTTCTTCCCTCCTTGTTTAAGAGAAATAATTGAAGAAGAGAAATAAGGAAGAAAGACCTGAAGGGAAGGAGGAAAGAAGAAGAAGAAGGAGAAGGAGAAGGAGAAGGAGAAGGAGAAGAAGAAGAAGAAGAAGAAGAAGAAGAAGAAGAAGAAGAAGAAGAGAAAGAACTGAAATAGGTTTTAGAGTCTATTTGCATTTATCAAGTCACATATTCAGGCAGGGGGGAGAATGTCTCAAAAACACATTTGAATTGTTATTTAAATACTAAACTCTTTACTCATCACCTGTATTAGAAGCTACCAACTCCTCCTCTCCACATCCCCCCCACAATATTTTTTTTTTTAAGAAAACAACATCTTCCTTCTGAAAGCAAATGTGTCCACCGGTACTGGGTTGAAGACCCCCCGAGACCTGCTTTCCACTCTCTAGGAGTTTTTCCACCACTTATGCCCCTGAGACGGAGGATGGGCCCTGGCAGTGCAGGCACAGAGGATGGCAAAGGACAGTTCCCCTGCCTGTCTCCCCACCAAGTGCAGGGCTTGCTTTTCAGTTCCTCCTTATGGACAAAAAACGGTCTGTATCACAGTAAAAAGAGGGAGGAAGGTAGGGGGAGGTGGCTGGAAAAAACTCGCCAAGGGGAAAAAAAAATTGGAGAGCCAGCCTGGCACCAAAAATATAATTTAGTGTGCAGGTATTTGATTTGATAGAAAACCTGCATTGATTTAAAAAAATAGGTTCTTGACAAGGTCGTAATTCATTGAGAGAGGCCAAGCCCGCAGCTTAAGTTTGACATCCTCCTCCAACCTAAACCGTAACTGGTTTTAGGTGATCCCCTGTGAGGGTAGCATGTTGCAGCTGGCAAAAAAATAAACACTTTGGAGCCCTGTGCTAACAGTTTCTCTCTCTCTCTCTCTCTCTCTCTCTCTCTCTCTCTCTCTCTCTCCCCCCCCCCTCCTTATTTTTTTTTTTTTTGATTTATGCCACGAGCTAGGGAAAACAGTTACATATTTGTGCGTCCCAGTTTTGTTTGGCCTTTGCAAGCTCCCAGGGTTGGTGTCCTGCTGAGGGAGGGAGACAGTGTGAAAGTTGGGGCAGAACAGAGCAGGCGGCATGGGAAAGGCGGTGGGTGGCTCAGCCAGGGATGGCCGGTTGTGGAGGAAGAGGCTCCCTCCGCAGGGGCAGGGCTGATTGGCCAGGCATCCTTCTGTGCAGGCGGGCAGGCGACCTCCCTTCCTTCTGGGCCTCGGGGCCACCTACATCTCAGCTGAGCAGCAGAATGCTTTAGCACTGGGCACTTGTGAGTGGAGGACTGCCCTGGATCCCCATGTGGCGTCCATCTATCCCAAGAGTTTGCTCGATGGGTCCTTTCCATCTTTTTCCTTTCCTGCACAGCAGAGTCAACTCAGGTTTGGCAAATGCAAAGGGGAACCAGTGAGGGCTTTCTTTCCTTCCTTGGTGGCACAAACTGTGCCAAGGAAAGACAATGCCTATCAGTATTCCTTTCTGGCAGATGGGCCGTGGGCTTGGGTCTCACTTGGATGATCTTTTAGGGAGTTTTGAACTTCAATGGGGGGTCACTAGCTTTAGCTTCTGCACTCAACAGGGGTAATCAGGTCTCGGGGCTGGGGTCCTGTTTCTGAATCCAGTGGACTATACCACATGCACACGCCTGTCCCCATTTCAAAATGGATGAAATAATTACTAACTTGAAAGAGATTATAACTGGGACAGAGACGGGACACACCTGGAGAACTGGTGAATTCAAAAAAAAAAAAAAAAAAACTGGAATTTAATCAATAATAGTATACCGGTATTGCTTTCTTAGTTTTGAAAAATATCAGGACAACACACCAGAACTACATAAGAGGACACTGAGCAAGGGGAATATGATTGCTATGCACTGTTTTTCAGTTTGTCTATAAATTTTAATTATTTAAAAATTAAAACTTACTTTCCCAAACAAACAATTACAGAAAAATAAAGCCACATTGCTACTGTAATCCAAGTTGATAGGAGAACAGGACAGACACCCAGATGAGCTCTACTAAGGCCATGCAATGGGCTACTAACTCTCAACAACAGAAATGGCCTTGCTCCTCTACAATTAAAATTGGAAGGTCCAAACAGGAAGATGCTGAGAGCTCCGAGAGACGGTTCAGTGGGCCAACCAGGGAGGAGGGTGTTTTCTTAGTCATTTTCATCTTCATAGACTCCAAATCCCAATTTGCTGATGGGGAAACCAAGGGGTTGACTACATGTCTTTATTTCTTGCAGAGCCACAAGAGTGGTAGTTATTAGCCTTTAGTGAATCCCATCTTAACCCCAATGTTTCTTGAAAAAACATAAATAAGATTTTTTTTTTCCCCGGGAGCATGCAGCCCAACTTTTGAGAATCGACTCCAGTCATGGTTTACCACCCATCTACTTGCCAGAACCTCTAAATTACTTACATTATGACATCATTCCCCTTTGTGTATGTACTTGTCACATTGCATAAATACACCCTCTTCGCCTGCTTCTTTAATCTTTTCTATCCACAGCATATATCACTGAAATGATGACTTCAGAGGAGACAAATTATTCCATAATAATATGCAGAATCATTTGAATCACTTCTGGTCTCCATGACGATATGAAAATATAAATGTCTGCTGCATTAAGAAGAAGAAAAAAAAAAAAAACCTGTGTCGTGGTGGTATTTAAAAAAAATGAAATTAATTCAATACTGAAACCAGAGTGTTTTTTTTTTTTTCTTTTTACCACTTTGTTACCATAAGTACATGATGCAACTGTCCTGCCTTTTAAAATACACACACAGACCGAGGAGTGGATATTTTTTCCATCCTATTTGTCTCCTTTTCAGACACAACCACTGATTCACCAGTCTCCGGACAGGCAACAGCAACAGCAGCACCAGCAGGGGTGCCTGTGAACTTGAGTATAATAAAATTCTAGTATAACAGTGTGTTGAATGTTTGCTTTGGCTTTGCGGCCCTCTCAAATCCCCCTTTCAACTAATATTTTAAAATGTGGAAAGACATTAAAATGGAGATAAATTCAGGGCTCTTTCTGAAAACCGGGCGCCTCTTACACTGAGAATTCGACATTCTGTCCCTCGGTTCCGTTCGAATTCCCTTCATCGTGGTAATTATCATGGCGTGCCAGTTCAAGATGCTGCCTGCCTCGTGTCGCAACTGGCAATTCTACTCTGAAGCAGAGAATAAAGTAAGGGTCAGATTTCCTTTGGTAACTTTTCCTGTTTCATCACTGACATTCATAATGGGTCCTATGGCAAAATAGGGGATGAATGGAAATTTGTCATTAGTGCTTCCTAAGGTATAATATAATTCAAATCTTAGGTTCTGCTATCAAGCAATGATGCACGTGGAAATGTTCGCAGATCAATACAAGTTGTGCTACTGGAGTACAGCTTGACTATTTTCTCTCAGTTTCTTTCTGTGTAAAACCAGAAACAGAAATAGCAATAATTCAAGAACAGACTTAAATTGGATAATTCATTAAAAGCCCCCAGTGCAGAGACCCATAGACAATATATAATTCAATACTTATTGACTCTTCTCTGTGAAATGATTATTAATACTATTACAATGAATCCATTTTTATTCTTTTAAGTGATGTTTTATACACCAGCTGATTTTCTAATCTGTAGAGAAGAAAATAAAGTGACTGCTTTCATGGAGTTTATATTCTAATGGTAGAGATGGGCTCAATAAAAAAAACACATAAATATATAACCTTTCAGTTATAGGTGCTCCAAAGAAGAATATGTGTTTCTAGAGTCTGGGCTACTATCTTAGGTAATATTAGTACAGCCAGGAAAGATTTTTTCTGAGGAGGTGAAAGCAGAGTAAATACCTGGTTGGTGGGACACACAGAGCCAGGTGGCTGTCTGGAGAGGATTCTTCCAAGCAAAGGGAACAGAGAACACCAAAGGCCACTGAGCTGACTGCTGGGCATGTTTGTGGAAAATCCAAGGACTTTAAGGACAGGAGTAGAGGAACATCTGGGAATACAGGAGGAGAAAAAAATCAAAGAGGGAGAGGCAAAAATACTTGTGGAGTCCTTGCAAAGACCTTGGACCATAATATGAGCGGGAGGGGAACAAGCCATCTGAGAGGTTGAGCAGTGGGCAGTAAGAAGTCAATGTCATAAATTTAAATCTGGACAGGGCGTTGACTGGGATGGGTGAAAGGAAGGATAATAATGGAATCCTGGTATGATTTGGGGAGAGGGAGGATCATGATTGGATCCAGGGAATCAGTGGAAGAGTTGGTGAGCAGCCATCTTATTTGGAAAGTCAGCCAATAAATACTTCCAGGTGATTCAAGATGTTCTCACATTTTCTTGGAACTGCCCTATACTAGAGAGCGCTAGTGAGTCCCTTCCCGAGTGAGGACCTTACCAGGAGACACTGAAACGGTGCTGGGGATCCCTGAGTGCCAGGTTTGAATGCCTGCCTTACGTCCTACCTGGTGGGTTCACATTCACAAGAAAGAAGTAGTGGAAACAGGAGTCCTTCTTCTTCTTGTTATTATTGTTCTTAAAACTAGAAACATAAACACAAATACACAAAAATATGAGTTGCATGTCAAGATCGTAGGTAAAGAAAAGCCATGAAGGATAAAGAGAGGGAGAGTTATTATTATTAGAAAAACTAATTAGTAGAGAATGGAGAGCCCTGTCATGAAGTTATGTGGGTCATTAAGAAGAACATGGTGAAGGCCCATGAAAGGCAAGAAGAAAAGGAGAAGAGGAGACGTTGGTGGAAAACCAAAGACGTAGCAGCCCTTAAGAGAGACAGATGCATTAAAAGGCTGGTTATGTTTAAATAAGTGGGTAGAAAATGGAACTTATTGTTATTTCAGAAGCCCTTTTATTTGTCCTACAACGTATTTTTCATACACTTTGAGAAACTGCAGTGCATTCAAAGCAATTTTCAGCACTTTGAATATTGAGTATGAGCTTAATTTTGTTTCTTCTGGAACCAACAGTAAGCCAAGACTGCACCTGAGCACCATAGTTTTATTATAGTTTCATGATTTTTTAGAAAGTACTGTTTTTTAGAAAGTACTTCCCTTGTGCCCTCTATAAACTTCAAAGCAAATTATGTTGCTTGTTTACTGTCTGCATAATTGTTTGTAAATAAATTGCATTAAAGGATGAAACAGGGTGATTTGGAGGCAAGTTTCTAATTTCCCACTGGATTGTCTAACTGTTTTTGTGATGATTCATCCATTTATGAATTTAACAGACATTCACTGGCTATTCAAAGGTGAGAACATATGTAAATTTTAGCCTAATGGCATTTGCAGTCTGGTTGGGGTTGGGATGATGTTACTGGCTTGAGCACACAAACAATTGCATGGTGTGAGATGTGCTGTGCAGGAGAGTGAACAGGCACAGGAAGTATGAGGAGAAAGGAGGAATATCCTACAGTCCCTTATCTTTGGTTTCATTTTCTGCTGTTTCAATTACCTGAAGTCAACTATGGTCTTAAAAAAAATTCCAGGATAAAATAACTGGTAAGTTTGGAATTGTGTATGATTCTGACTAGTATGATGAAATCTCACACCATTCTGCTCCATGCTGCTAAGGATATGAATTGTCCCTTTGTCCAGTGTATCCATGCTGTATATGCTACATACCTGGCAGTAGTCATTTGATAGCTGCCTCAGTTATCAGATTCACTATTGAAGTACTTGTGCTCAAGTAACATGTATTTTACTTAATAATGACTCCAGTGCACAAGAATAATGATGATGGCAATTCAGGTATGCCCAAGAGGAGCCATAAAGTATCACCTTTAAATGAAAAGGTGAAAGTCCTTGATTTGATAAGGAAAGAAAAACACTATGCTGCGATTTCTAAGATCAACAGTAGGAAAAAAATCTTCTATCTGTGAAATTGTGAAGAATAAAACAAATATTTATGCTCATTTTGCTGTCAAACCTCAAAGTACAAAAGTTATGGCCAGAGTACATGATGAGTTTTTAGTTAAGATGAAAAGGGAATTAAATTATAGAGTTCATTTCCATCCATGATTTTGGGTATTCACTGAGGGGTCCAGAACATATCCCTTTGGATAAGGGAGTATTACACTACACAGATGGACCAGGCAGTCCCCTTCGAGGCAGACAGCATTCAAGCTCAGATTTGAAAGATGTAAAGGTACCAAGGAAGCCAAAAGTGGGGAAATAAATATATACCATGCACTGAGTCATGAAGACTGTGTGGCATGTTTGGCAAACCAGAAAGAGACCAGTGTGGCTGGGGTGGAGTAAACCACGGGAGATTGCTCCCTCGTTGCAGGAGTGTGGAAATAAGGGGGTAGATTGTGCCAAGTGCTATACATTGGACAATAAGCATCATCTGGGGCACACTTTTGAGAGCAAAGATAAATGTCAAGACATACAGGCACAGGTTGGGACTTCCTTAGTATATTAGAAAGTCTAGGCACATGAAGAATCTTGGGTTTTATTTGTACTGTAATGGGATGTCATGACTGAATTTTCTATTTTGTTCCAAGTTATGCACAAATTCATATCTTTATTCATATATATGTATATGTATTATATAATATATATTAGAGGATACATAGCAACACTATTCATAATACCCCAGGCTCAAAGCCACCATAATTCTTTTGACGGGTACAGTGGGTTTGCAATTTTAGTGAATATTCTATTCACACAATAGAGTATACTACACAGCAATGAGAAGGAATAAAATGTAACTACTTGAAAAAACATGGAATAACTCTCAAAATGATAATATTTGAGAAAAAGCCCTATTAAAAAAATACCTTAAAGTATGACCCAAAAGACTCCTGTCATGTTTCAGGTCAGAAAAATGTATTTTGAGAAAATGCATCACTCACTAAGGTCCTGTTAGTATTCTGTTTTTTTTTTTACCCAAATGTTAGTGTTATATGTTTACCTGGTTCCGATAACTCCTTTCTGAGATGTATACTTGATGTGTAACAAACATTTTCTACCGTGTCGGGGTTTCTTGGCATGGCACCGTTGACAGTTGTGCTGGGTGATCTGAGGTATTTTGGGAGGGAAGGTTGGTGCAACAGCCCCCACCCCTAGTCCTGCCAATCAACCATGCCTTCTGTGTCCTGGAGGTACAATTGTCTCTAGCTGAGGACCACTCTGTTATGGTGATAACAATTTTTGACATTTGATTGATTACTATGTGCCAGTTTCTCTTCTAAAGACTTCATATTTATCAGCACACTTACTTTACCAACATCTTGGAAAAAACAATGTGCTTCATTTTCTTTGTTTCCCAGAGAAGGAAACCGAGGTCAAATATTTTAAGCATATTTCCCAAGACTATGTAAGTAGCTGGCAGGTGACAGAGCTAGGAATTATATGCAGATTGTCAACTCCTCTGTGCCTTCTCTTGACACCATGCGACCTGTCTCTCGCCTCAGAACAACAAAGGTGATGCCTGGATTAAGGGAACTGCCAGGAATTCATGTTTTTCATAGTGAGGTGTCTTCAAACCTTTCCATTCTTTAAAGTCACACAAAGTTAGGATTCATATTTTTAAAGAGTACTATGAGAATCAAGTGTAATAACCAATTAATAGTATGACTCACGGGTTACACCTTAATAAAACTTCAAGAGCTCACAGAGACCCATGTGATTATGGGACAAATTATTCCATTATTTAAACAGAGGGGAAATATACTTATATTTTACAGTTGCCGGGAGTTATATATAAAACTAGCTTCTTGCCCTTTAATTACAGACAAAGGTAGAACCATTAGGAGAAGCTCATGCATGAAGTGCCACCCATACCTGTAAAGGCTCCAGATACAGTGGAGAGCTCTCCGGATGAAGTCCACTGCTCCTTCCCCGACCTGTGCTTCTTCAGCAGGTATTCTTCTCTCTTGCTAAATATTATTTGAAGTGCCAGTTAAGGAAATATCAGAAAGCCTGTGTTCAGCACGCAGTGCCAACAGGATGACCATGAGCATGACCATGAACTGGTATTGCTGAATTCTATTCTGATATCAGTTACAAACCCAATTCACATGGGGAAGCAAGCCGCCTATGTATTTCAATGACTGTGCCTCAGCGGTCCACCTGTGTACCCTGAGAAATGCCCGCTGCCACACTGGCTACTTTGCTCTTCCTATGTGCTGGTTGTCTCTATGCAGATAAATTGTGCATGAGTTGCTGGTATCGTGAGTTGTCAAGAATGGAAAGGCCTACTCAAATAAAATGCTTCTATAAATGCATTCTGATCCTCAGACCAACCACCTACAACCTGGAAAGAGGAAAGGAAGAAAGGAAGGGGGGGAGGGAAGAAGAAAGGTAGGAGAGAAGGAAGAGAAGGAATTGAAGGAAGAAGGGAGGGTGGAAGGGAGACATGTCATGCCTTGTGGGCATCGTTTGCTCTAGAAAGTGCGTATGTGTGTGTCTCCGTCCTCACTGTGGCTGGCTCCTGTGAATTCGAATTCTTGAAAACTTTAAATATGAAAAATTGCCACATCAAACTTTTGTTTCCGCAGCTTTTTTTTTTTTTTTTTTTTTTTTTACCGTTGATAGCATTTTTTTTACTTCTCTTCTAGCTTAAGAAATTGTAAATAATCAATGGGAAGATAGTTATGTTTTTGAAAAGACATTTTAAGGACTCCTTTGAAAGATCACAGAAAAGTCATAATTTCAATAATTTGGGGGGTGAGACGGAAATCAGTATGGAGTTAAGCTCCTGTCTTATTAGTCTTCCTTGGAGATGTACTTAAAACTCTGCCAAATGTTTCACTTTAGGAGTTTGTATTTCTTTCAGTGGAACTTGGGGAGATGGTAATTAGTCTTTTAGAAGAGACAAGCTCAAGGACACTTCCTGTCTCTGAAGTGAGCACTTTGGTGGTGGACATGAAGGTTGAAGACGAAGCTGGCAAAGAAGGATGTCCCGAGCAGCATCTTCAGTATCACCTGGAACTTGTTGGAACTGACAAATCTCAGGCCTCACTCAGAATTTTTACAGGATGTCCAAGGATGTGGGTGCCCGGCAAAGTGTGGGAAGAAGCAGGACAAAGCCTTCTCTATGTGGGAGAGATTAGTACAGAGCTCAGCAAGTCAGAACTAGGATTCATTTTTAAGGTTTTTGGTTTCGCCTTGTTTGCAAATTTTCTGTATTTTGTTATTTTTCTGGTCTTTAACTTCCTGAGAAATTCAAGGGGACCTTGCCCCATGCTTGAAAAAGCATGTTTCTCCTGAACTTTGTTGGTTCTCACCCACTCAATGACTTTTCCTAACAATTTCTGATTCGTCTATGGACACGCCTCCTCCGTGCGTGCAGCCAATGCACTCTGGGTGCAGCTCAAAAGCTGAGTCCACTGCAGTCAGGATAGATGAATTCTTGGATATCATCATTGGTTCAAGTTTGGGCATGTGACTTAAGCCAAATAGAGCAACTCCTGGTACTCTTCATTGGAATGCTTGGTCACACTCATTTTCTTTCAACAAGAATGAGGAAAATATGTCTCTATTGCTACTGGAAGACTTCCTTGTCCATGGGTCATGGAGGTGGGAATGGAGGGATTTCAGACTCAGGGTGAAACTCAGATCCTGAAGGTAGAGTAAGACCACTAGGGAAAATATGTACTTGACACTTTCTAACCATTGGTTCTTCTATGCTGTGTCCGTCCTAATACATGGGAGGCTTGTTACCAAAGTCTAATAAATGACTTTATTGTATAAGCAAGTTTTAAATGAATTTTCTGTGACCTGCAGCCTGAGGAGTATTAAGAGAGTCCTCTTGACAGAGGGAGTGACATGGGCATGATTGGATCCTGCTTGAACTACTAAGAGGCCTCCTACAAAGCACAAACTACCTGCCAGGCATCAGGAGGCTGTCCTACTCCAGAAAACTGGCTGATAAGGTCCTGCAATGTTCATGAATTTCTTCAATTATCAAGAACATTTGGGAAGACAAGTTGGTTAAAGACAACTCTTGTGTTTGAGCTGAAAGAGAAATATAGACTTTTTTCTTTTTCTTTTTAATCAGTAGAAGAATGTGTAAAGCTTAAAGTCTGGAGATACCTGGAAAATTTAGGTCCTCGGTGTGCTACCGTGAATGTACAATATTGGGTCTACATAAGGGAATAAATCAGACTGAAATTCATCTCATCTCCTAAATCCCCATGCCCCATTACAGCCTCAGCAACTCTAGATAAAAGAACAGATGAGATTAACTGCAGTCTCTGCCGCTGCACATGCTCCCTGGAGTGTAAGAACCACTCACCACCTCTTTCCTCCATTACCCATACTCAGCTTCTTTTCTCCCCTAGCATTTTTCAGCTGAATTAGAGGAATTGCCTGTTGGAAGGTCCAGATCCTCTCCCTGGATGTCTCTGAGCCCCAGAGTTTTATTCTGTTACTTTTTCCTTTTCTATTTTTCCCCCTAAAATATACCTATGTTCATTTAAAACTGGACTGGGGAATACCAAGAGGTATCCCAGGGCACATGCATTTCTCTATAGCCCTACTTTCTAGCAATTATTTCACTTCTTCATGATAATAAACTTCTGGGCCTTCTGGTTTACTGGCATGAAGATCCTGAGAGTATTTGCAGCAAATCTCCTTTCATGTGGTGGGATTCCTGCTGAGCTCCCTGCTCCTAGTATCCTCTATACTGAAACTCAGGACCCCAATATCACTGAGCCTAAAGTTGTGGGAACAGGACACACAAATTCTCCACGTAGGTCGCCATGTGTGCAAATAGGGCCAACCCTGCTTCTGTCCTTGATTCCCAAACACATATTTTATTTGTTGGATAATGGCATCACACATGAGCCACTGGCTTAAGTTTCACACTGAGAGTTTGAAGGATGGCACCCTGTCTTCACAGAGTATGGTTCCCAAGCGGGTGCTGGCCTTAAACTTTAAGAGACCATGCTCTTCTAAACCAGGGGATTCTGGACAGGGTGGTGTGTGGTAGGACCCCTGGATCTGATGACCATGCACCCATTGCCACATGTGATTTACTGGGAAGCAGTTATTGTTGTCTGGCCCGTTGTCAAGTGGGAGTTTGTGTAAGTAGAGCAGACATACCATGAGGTCTGGAAGAGAAGTGATGATGGAATTTCCATGCACAGAATGTGCAAATTCATACCCAAAATAAGTCTAGATAAAATAGCTAGGATGTCACCAAATAGCTGGCTGATAAACAGCAGGAAGTGGCTTCTAGTCACATCCCTGGTCTCTATTGGGAAAAGGCCAGCCATCCACCAGCAATGACTAGATTACTCTGGAGAGGCAACCCTTGCTGTGGAGTCTGGAAATCGCTTCCAATCTCAGTGGCCATATTTACTGCTGCACAAGGCCATTGGTTAAGCCTGGGGTGTTTAAGAGTGGAGGCCGCCTGACATCAGCTGACTGTGTTATTCTCTTAATTTGGTTGTCTTTTCTGGGTCATTATTCTCTGTTCAACATTCATATGAAACGCAAAGAATCTTATTCTTTGTGTTTTATTCCCATTGATTGGGACATCTACATGCCTCTTCCCCAGCATTCCTGTCTCCAATCTTCAAGTCTTTCCAGGTCCCTATGGAGTGATCTAAATTATTTACACCTGCCCATTTGACTATGTGGATTCTTGTTTCATGCCATTTTAAAATTTACACAAAGGGAGTGGCCAAGCTTTTGGGTCCAAATTGCCCACTAAGAGAGTTTTCTCCTTCCTGCTGTCTGTCCTTCAGGGCCACAGAATACTTCACCAGTTCTTCGTTGTTCATGTCTACCGACTTCATTTGCAGAGACTTTTGGTTTCATGAGCTTGTGGTGACTGATTAGTAGCTTTCCGGTAGATCTTCATCTGTGTGGTCTCTCAACACCTGGATTCGGAAAGTTTCCTGCAGAGATGACTTGCTTTTGCTGCTCACCCCAGTCTCTGCTGCACTGTGGGTCCCTATATGATCACCAGAGTCCAGGGTCAGCCTCCTCGCCTCTGTAGCTGGCTCATGCCCAGTGTTCCAATGCCAGAACCATGCATGGCTTTGGTCCTCGGGCTTATTCCTTGTCACTCTCTAATCCTGATCCAACCTCCACTTGTTTTTGTGACTATCAATGTCTCCAAGAGTGAGTTTGATCTAAAGTCTAATTTTTTATCAGTGAGAAGACCCCCCTCAGAGAACCACAGTTAGCACAAAGGCAGAATATTTAAGTTTCTGGAGGATCACTTTGATTGTCATTGAAATGAGGGATATTTATTAATGAATAGAAATCACAGGAGGTTTAGGACTGGAAGCAGCCACTGATCACTCTAATGTAATAATAGTTCACATTATATGTTTTTTCACAAATTTTCTCATTGGATCATCATGACACTTACAAGGTATTAATGCTGCTGATCCCAGATGAAGAGGTAGAGACACAGAGAAGCTCTGTTAGCTGACCAAATGCCACACACTAGCAAATGGGAGACTTGTGTCTCACACCCAGGCATCATGATCTCAGAGTTGAGGCCAAGCCTTTGTGCTACACCAGCCTCCACAGTGCTAGGAAGTGAAGGAAGGTATTGGATGAAACAACAAAATCAGAGGTGTCTTAACGGAAGGCGATCTTATTCCTCGCTGTGCACTTAGGGTAACCTGATCTTCAACTGCCATAGAAATTCTCTCCAATTTACCAGTTCCGCAGATGCCCTACATTAGCATTTGAATTCCTAGGGCATTCTCCATCATCATTTAGTATTCTTTAATGCAACTAAAATCTTAAGTGTACTTAAAAGCCCGCTGTTTCTAGCTCCTGTATTCTTGCAGCAATCTATTTTTAAAACAGCACCAACTTTCCTTTTAATCTTCATTTCAAATCAAAACCAAGAGCTACAAGGGAGAGAAACAGGAAAGACCATGTGGTGAAGAAAACCGTGGACTTTGCAGGACATTACCTGAAACATGGAAGCTGCAGCGGCCATGACAATGAGGATATTAGAGTAACAGGTCCAAAATGATTACAGATACCCCAAAGAAAAACACCTTGAGCTCTGTCGTCTCCTGAAATAACCAAGAAAGCCGAGCTGGGAAATAGTCTAATCTCTGCTCACTACAGGGGTCTATCAGTTTTAATTGTTACCCTGTGCCAAAAAGTGTTTTTGGCAATGTTTCCCCTCTCAGTCTATGCCAAGAAACCCGTGCTGGTGGATGACAATAAAAGAAGGTAGTTTATAATATGAAGTTCGATATAAAAGGAAAGTTAATAAGAAATAAAATACATTTAGTGGACTTGGCCGAAGGAGCACAGTGTCAAACTACAGGAAATCTTCTGTAGGTGATTTTATGACGTCTGTGAACTGAAATAAAATTGCTCATGAAGCGTCTCCTAACGCACAGCCTTCCACCTCCAGCCGCAGAGGACACGGGCTTCATTTGCATTTCCTCTGGGGGACACCTTTCCTGATGCTTTTCTTGGTTCCTTGACTGGCATTTGTATTCTACACTGTGGGCTTTCAACATAGTTTTATGGAACCACTGGACAGCTGGGGGCCAGGTGGATGGAACAACTCAAACAATCATCAGACCACCATGACTTCACAACAGAGAGAAAGCAAAACATCTACAAAAGTAACCAGAGCTAGACACGTGGCAAACACTGGCTAGTAATATGTTTTAAAAAGGGGGTTTAAAAAAAAAAAAACTTTTCCAGAAATCAGTAATTTAAAGTGACACTGCTGCCTTCATTAAGCTTAACTTAGATTAAGTTGGAAAACAGCCGAGAGTGTCCCAGATGATGGAAAAAACTTAAGTGCAAATTCACAGCAGGGATCATTTTTTAAGCCTTCCCTTGTAAGTGTGTGAACAGTGGACGAACACAAAGAGACACAGACCTAGAAAATGAAACAGAGGCCAGCCCAGGATCCCAGAGCTGTACCCACATTTTCCATCTGCCTAGGACACACGCGTTCACACCCATTCATTTCTACACTCACACCCATGAGATGGAAGAAACTAGGTACACGGTGGAGAAATACAGGAGCTACTTCACTTTGTGTTTTAGCCATTAAAGGTATAATATAAACAACCTTGAGAGAGAATCTGAGATTTTTATTCTGTGAACCTTTAAGCTAAAGTCTCAAATAAAAATTATGTAGAGAGAATTTTTTTTTTTTGTCATTTTCTTCAAGAAAAACCATAACAAACATGACTGAACAGAGAACCGACTTCAAAGTCAAGCTCTATGGTAGGAAGTGCTTTCGAGCAAAAATCATAAACTTTCGTCAATGAAACCTTTGTGAGAAATGATGAGTGCTTTTCTCCCACATCTTGTCAAAGTCATTAAAACTAAAGTAGGTTTCTCCACCACACAAAAGAAGGATACCATGAGCGGAATCCTGTCCCAACAGACCTTCCTGTAGCCCCGAGAATTGTCCTGGCACTAAGTGGAGAAGTGATTTGGCAACATATCCAAATAAAGAAACGTGGGGCATGGACTTTTCCCCCTTTTTCTTTCTTACTTTCTTTCTTTTTTTTTTTCTTATTTGTTTTCATCTGTACAATCCTGTCCTACAACAGATCTTTGTGGGAGGAGAGGAGGATTTCTAAGGCAAAGGATTGTAACCAATGCGCGACAGTTGGAAACTCAAAAAACAGGTTTACTTAAGACAATTCCATCTGCCCAGGCCAGTCAACTGTTTCTTCAGCTGTTTTGCACAGGAGCAGAGACAGAATCTATTTTCTGGAAATTAGGGGGAAAAAAAAAAAGCATCTCCCAACCCTTTCTCCACCTTTTTCAATCCCAGTTGGAATACCCACAAAACAAATCACACTGGTCAAAAAGGACCAGACTGGTGGCAGAAACATTCTATTTTGCGGTAGACTACCGTGCTATTTTTGTTGTCTCCAAAGTCAGCCTCTCTGGGGCTATATTTGAGGGTTAGAAGAAATAGTTCAGACCAGAGAGGTTTGGCACCGATCTTCCCATGGAAAGTATAGAGGGAGAAGTGTAAGGAAATTGGGTTCCGTAGTTATCATTTTAACTAAAATCTTACATGCTAAACATCTGCAATGAGGGCAGATAATTAATTAGAACGAGAGTCTACACTGCTATCCCTTATGTTTTATTTCTCCAATGGGAAGGTTTTTTGTCTTTGTTTTTGTTTTTTCCCCCTCTCTATTTACATAGAAAGGAGGTCCTACATTTTATCCTTGACTTGTCAAAACAAAGTCAATGGTATTTGGCAATTAACAGTCTTAAAAAAAAAAAAAACCCTAGGTTATTAGCAATATATTAGGCATGAGCATAGAACACAAGTCTTATTTTTTTGTGCCAGGAATGAAGACAGTGTTTAATACAGGAAGTGGGCAGCCCCATGCTCAAGTGAGCACTGCGGCTGGTGCTTGTAGGAACTAAAGAATAATAAAGCAACTTACGAGGGAGGTGGAATTTGACAGTCAGCCATGAGGGGGTGAATTCATCTGCATAAGGGTCCAGAGCATTGCCTTCACACCCATTCGGCTTAAGCAGGCTTGGAGGTGGGAAGGGGACACCTGTGTGGATACAAGACCACAGCAAACCCACATGGAGGCCTTTGTCCCAGTGCAGGCAATTTTGTCTGCTTTAGCCACACATCTGGGCTTTTAATCTTTCAAATTATAATGGTGTGGGCATAGGAATGATAGTAGAATGAATCAGACATTATTACCCTATGTACATATGTGATTACGGGACCTGTGTAGCTCTACATCATGTCCAATCAGAAGAATGAGAAGTTACACTCCATTTATGTACGATGTATTGAAATGCATTCTACTGTCATGTATAACTAATTAGAACGGATTTTTAAAAATTTTTAAAAAGAAGAGGAAGTCTAATGCTGAACACCCCAGAGCTCAGAAAAAAAAAAGAATTATAATGAAGTTACTCTTAAAAGAGATTTTCTTAAAGAACACATTCATTACTTTGATTTTTATTGTTTCACATCAGGCTTGTGCTATCCAGTTCCACCAAGAACTTTTCTCTGAATAAAAGTAAAAAGGCACAGCTGTAGAGATTGAGAAATTCACCCACGGCATCTTAACCAACAGTGTAATACTGAGCGACAGAGGATTCCAACTTTACGCACAGTAAAAGCCAAGACCTCCATGCTGCGGAGTTTCACTTGACCAAAGGGAGCCTTCCTCCTCTGTCTTACGGATTATTCCAGAAGAAAGTATTAACTTGCAAAACATCTAAGTCTGCTTCGAACTGCCTCCAAGCGTACTTCATTTCGGTCAGTGAAAGTGCAGAAACCGTCCATCGCGATGGAAGAAAGATGTCGCCTGGTGACATGAGCTCATCTTCCCCCAGCTGAAAGGATTAAGATGTTTCAAATTCTTAATTCTATTATTAGACCCTATGTGGGCCAAGGAGGAGGGAGATTTATGATGCCTGGTTTTCTTAATCTCCCATGTTTAGTAAAATACTTAAAAAATGCCAAGACATTTAATCATCTTATATTGACTTAAGCCTCAAAGTGTTCTTCTAAGAGGGCTATAGTTCAAAACATCTACCTTAAGCACAGGTCTAGACTGAGTGCTGAGAAAATCGAGTTCAAGGGTGTCAATTCTTAACTCTGACATTCCAAATCCTACTTCCTATCTCCACCCGAATCTTTTCCAAACTCTCCTAAGCCACAGATACATGGCAAGAAGCATGTTCTAATGGGTCAGGCATATTTGAAATATAATTCAGTCCCTGGCCCCACAGATATCTTTTTAATCGAAAGCTTTATTATTACGTGTCATTTAATGGTGGAGTATGAATACTTAAAAAAAATGTTTGCAGAATCAAAGTGAATTGTTTGCTCCTATAAGTTTGCCTTTCATGGGGGGGGGATTACTTGTTAACAGGGAATGCCTCATTGTGACAGGGGTAGAAATATGAGTGTTTTGTGCAATGTGGGCAAGTCCAAAAGTAACTGTTTTAGTCAGTTTTTTTTTTTTTTTGGTGCTTTGATTAAAAGATAGAGGAGGAAGAGTTTATCTGAGGGCTCACAGTTTCAGAGATCTCAGTCCATAGACAGCAGGCTCCATTTCTCAGGGCTCCAGGTGAGGCAGGACATCATGGTGGAAGAGTGTGGCAAAAGGAACCAGCTCACGTGGAGGTCCGGAAGCACAGAGAGAGGTCTCCACTTGCCAGATACAGATACATATCCCAAAGCCACACCCCAATTCCCACCTGCTTCTGCAACACCTTGCCACTTCAAATACCACTCAGTTATTCCCTCTGAGGGGATTAATTCACTAATTGGGTTAAGACTCTTATAACCCAATCATTTTTCCTCTGAACCTTCTTGCGTTGTCTCATATGTAAGCTTTTGGAGGATACCTCACATCCAAACCATAAAAGCAACACAGCAAAATTACTAACACTGTGTGGTATGCAAAACATGTGGATTGAAAGATGTCAGTGGCGTTTGGGGTCTGCCTGCTTGCCCAGCGTTCAGCTAGCTTCTGTGTCTCCAAGACTAACTCCTTAATCTCTTAGCCTTATTTTTTTTCTTCTCAAACCTCCTTGAGGATGTGAACAAATGGTACCAAGTCTGTGTGTCACTTATCTCATGTTTTGATACACAGTAGGCACTTACCATCTCTAAATCACTCTAAATTCCTTTTTATCTGAGACATTGAACTACTATTTTTTTTTTATTAATGGCTAAGCTGACACTCATGACTTAATCATTGTTGGTAAAATGAAGCATGAGTCAAAATCCATGCTTCTCCTGAACCCAAAGTTCTAAATGTCTTATTTTAGAGTCTTATATTCATAAGTTTAGCTGTTATCTAATCTATTTGTCTTTTGTGCACAAACAAATAGGTATTCGATGATGTTAGAGGTTTCTTCAAGATCAGATATCGAGGTTTTTATTTTGTTTTGTTTTGTCTTTGTGGTAGGGGGATCTAACCCCAGGGCCTCAGGCATGCTAGGTAAGGGCTCTACCACTGAGCTATGCCTCCAGACCCCCAGATATTGGAGAGATTCAGTCAACAGTAACAAGAAAAGGATCTTTCCTTTCAGCCACCCAGCCAGAAAATCAGCATGAAAAGGAAGACATTTTCGTAGTGGGAGATCAAGTTCAGCCTTTCCTGCTTAGGGAGGGCAGCTGGAAGGCCCAAGATCAGGTATGTTTTCCACCAGTTTTGGCACCTGTCCACGCTGAAATCCACACAACCGAATGCATAATGGGTACTGCATAGCTGGCTTCTGTTCCTTCTGCTAATTTGCTCCTGTGTCTGCAAACATAATGTAGAAGACCTGTGTTTTCACCATGAAGGCTACAAGCAGATCCCTGGATTCCAACCCAGATTCTAAACCAATTCATTATTCTCAGAAGTAGACAAGATGGTGTGTGCCTTGCTCCATTTCCATGTTTACTAGGACATAACATTGTTGCACTTGGTTGCCTCAGAAAATATGAGCAAAGTTCTAGAAATGGACCCTCCCACATGATCACACAGGACTCCCAGCTCTATCACCAGGGAGTTTACCAGCACAAACAAACTCAAATAAAGTCTGGGCTGCCACTAGCAACTGCAGAAAACTGAACCAAGTGGGGATGGGAAGGTTTCGATTATGTTTCAGTGAATGTATATATGAATATATATGAATACATCAATGCAACATCAGATGCTCTTTTTTTTTTATTCTTCATATTCCCATGGAAAGTATTCGGTTCAGAAATGCTTGGTGGAAGCAGAAGCATCTCTCACTTCACGTGGTACCTTTGAGACATTTGGCAGGGAGGTGGGATTTGTCTTGGCTCTTTCCCTCCTCTCCCGGTGCCTCTCCTTCCCTTTCCTGGGCATTTCATTCCTCACCCCATCAGGTTTTAATCTGGCTCTCATTTTTCAAGTACTTCCCTTGAGTTGTTTGTGATAATGGCTTAAAGCATTCTGACTCCCAGAGGTATGAGTGTAGAGGCTTTAGCATTTTAATATGGGGCCCAGAAACCTGAAAAGACTTAAAAAAAATAAATTATTTGGTGATTCTGGGACAGAACAGAGGGAGGAAATCTACCGGTAGACAGCCTTGAAGTTTTTCCACCAGCTAGAAGACACCCGGGCTGCCTATCCATAAGGCTGGCCCTTGCTTCCTATGATGACTCCTAGGACCTCTGGGGACCTGTGAATAAGGAATGGACAAGATACTAATAGAACAGTGGCTCAAAAGACCAGGCCCTTACAAGGCTTTGCTTTTTGTTCTAGATTCAAACTTGAGCAACACTGTTCTCGGGGGAAGAACTTTGGACTGTTAATTCGTTTCAAAGTGAAATGGTCATGATAATGTCTCTTTATGCCCTACGGTAAGAGGAGAAAAATGAATGTTTGGGATAGCTTTGTTTAAAAAAAAAAAACAAAAGTAAAATACTGAAGCTCATTCCTCCACTTTTAAGTTCTCATGCATGACCCTTCATAACTGCTGCTTCTCCCTTCCCCTTCCCTCCCTCCCTCCCTCCCTCTCTCCCTCCCTCCTTCCCTTCCGTCCATCCTTCCTCCCTTCCTTCCTTTCTCTCCCTCCCCTTTCCAAATCATATAAACTTGTAAATACTCAACGCAGTTGGTAATGGAAACCTTCCCAGCCGTTAAAAAATTCATGCTTAAAGTAGATCATGATGTAAATGAATTAGGCAAGTTGCAAATTTTGATGTCTGTGCTTTAAGGACTTCTTGGTAGCCAATTATCTGGAGACTGCCTTTCTTCTTGTCTTCTCATTTAATTTAGCCTTAGGCCTGTCAAAAAATATTAACTGGCTGTCTACTAGATGCCAAATCTATTCTAAGTGCTGCAGGCACGGCCTCGGAGGAGCTGGAGAAGTTCTTCCTCCCCTCAGAGGATGACAGAAATCATCAAGAAAAATCGTGACCTCAGATAAGCAGGTGATTTATCTAGAGAGTGACTAGGTAGGTACTAAAAAGCCTGTGTTCAGGGAAAGTATATCTGAGATGACATGGTAGCTGTGATCTGGACATCCAGGATAAGCCACCCTTGTAGAGGTTAGAGCGACAGCTAGTACAGTTCTCCTAAAATGGGAAACAGCCAGATGTGTTTGAGGCCCAGCGAGAAGGTCCGTGAACTACAGTTTATTATGCAAAGGAAACACTAATGGAAAATGAGAGGGGGCACAGCTCTGTCCTACTCTGTAAAGGAGTAGCAGCAGGTTTCATGGATCTGATTGTTGAAGGACTCACTTGCAGAGTATTAAGCAGAGTAATAACCTAATCTTGTTCATGTCTGAAAGACCACTCTGATTAAGTTGAGTGCAGGAAGACAAGAGGGGTTGAGAAAGGAGACCATCCAGGGGACTAACGCAGAATCGTATGTAAAAGTGAATGGTGGCTTTGGCTAGGAGGAGGGTAATAAAGATGGCGAGGAATGGGCAAATTTGTGTGTACCTTTTGAAGGTAAAGGATGAATTGGATGGAGGAGGTAAGAAAATAAGATGAGTCAAAGATAATCTGTATATGTTTGGCTCTAATTTATGCTGCATTCTAATAGGGAATAAAGAGAAACATCTGAGAGGGAAGAGTTCAAGGGAAAAATCAATAATTTGATAGATGTTCGTTAAAATATAGATACCTGTTGGGTATCAGTACAGATATTTCAAAGGCATGAAATTCTAAGTAGAAGTTAGGACTGAGCTACTTTAAGGAATCTCGGGCACTTAGGCCCATTTAAGGTCAGGGAATGGGTGAGTTATCTGCATGGGAAGCAGACCATTATTGGGGATCAGACAGAAAGTAAGAAGCCATACTAAAGGCTCTCAGGGTAATCAGTAAGGTAAGACTGAAACAGAGAGTGACACTAGGGAGGACAAGAAAAGACAGTATTTCAATCAGGAGAAGGGGTGCCCATGGGCTGCTAAGAGACCCAGGAAAATAAGGAAATCAGACGTGATACCTGAGTTTGGTTCCGTGTAGGTCATCTGTGACCTTGAAGAGAATGGTTACTGTGGAACCATGTTCTATAAATCTACATTGAAATTACTGTGATACTAGGGCAAAGACAAGAAGGATTCCAAGTCACCACAAGATCTTCACCTGGAACAATTTCAAGATTAGCAATTTAACTTTCATGGGCCTTAGGGTAACCTACCTTTGAGAAATCCATAATCTTTGGAGGTTTTAAGCAATTCAGATCTTCTCATCAGACCTGATGCAAAAGTAAAAGCAGTATTTCCATCCATGAAAACCAGGACTGCTGAGGCCTGCAAGTATAATTTCTCATCTTAAGTAATCCTGAATTTTCCTCTCCTTCCTCTCCTATCCCTGCTACCAAATCAAATTTCTAATAGAGCAATGATCTTCCAGAAGGAGGGAAAAAAAAAACCTTAATATGCACCAGTCTATGAAGATGGAACTTATGGAGCTCTGAGCAAATAAAAGAGAAATACCAGAACCTTTGATAAAAACTATTGGATCCATTTTTATAAGCTGGAAATTGGAGAGGAAATGTGTTAGATGTATCAACATAGGAATCTTGGATGTCAGGGTCCCAAGTGAAAAAAAATAGAACAAAAGGAAATTATGGAAAGGAGGAAGAATTAGGCTTTATTTTCATTCTCAATTTTGTATCTCATGCAAATGGTTAGTCATGAGAAATCTTCTTTTTTAAAAAATACTTTTAATTATAAATGGACACAATACCTTTATTTTGTTTTTGTTGATTAATTAATTAATTATTTTTTTTTGTGGTGCTGAGGATCAAATCCAATGCCTTACATGTTAGGCAAGTGTGCTACCACTGAGCCACAACCCCAACCCCAACAATATTTTTTGAATTCTAAAACTTCTAAACCTGATGGAGGCCTTTGAAACCTTCAGGAATACCTTAGTTCCTAGGGTGAGTTATATTTTGGAACAGGATGCTGGATTTCAATTCATCATTGCAAGCTTCTTTTACCAGTTATCAATTCTCAGTTCCTCTAAGTTCCTGAGTTGCTTGCTATAGAGGCACATAGAATACTAATAATTTGCCTCAATATGGGAGTCATCAGTTCTCAATTAAATTTCTTTTTTTATTTTCTAATACTTTAGAAGGAATTTTCCTTAAAATTCCCAAAGTTAAGCCCAAGTCATGTGATGAGCATTGTGTGATATAACTTGGTTCCACCAAGATTTAGACAATGGGCCATTCTTACCATACTTCTGGTCTGGAAAATGGGGCAGCCCTGCATTTTGATGATGACAAGGATGAAGCCATACCCATTAGTTGTTCACTGTCAAGAAGAAAGACTTGACAATGAGATGGAACTCACCCTAGGAAACGGGCCATGGCCTGAATCACGAGGAGGAACAAGCTAAATGCATATCCTTCAGGTCTGCAGAAGGGAGACACTGTTCCTTACCTTCTAATTACCTCACCTTTATTTCTACTTTATTGTTCTACGTCCCTTGATTCATTAAACATTCATGAATGCTTTCACATTTTCTGTAAATAGTAGTTGGAGAAAAGTACTTTCTAGCAGAAGAGACATTACTCATTTTCTCAGGGGAAAAAAAAATCACAACTGCTCATTAAGCCATGACATCAAATCTAGACTGACCATGGGATTATTAAAAGCCACCGGATGCCTCTTGGTGACTCTTATTTCTATTATTACTGCAATTATTTTTCATTCAGTTCATTACTGAACTGTGATGGTAAAATACATTTGGAAAACTCCAGACAAAGAAAGAAAATCCTGGTAACAGAGTTTTAATGGTATGGGCCTTGGGTTAGGTTTTAGTCTCATGATCAACTAGAAAAACCAAATTAATAAACCTGATGGCCCCATGTCACATGGAGACATGTGTTCTATTAAGGTGACAGAATAGGCCTTCCTTAGTTTTCTAAATTCACATATTAGGATGATATTGGTAATATATGATATTGGTAAAATTCTTTACTTATAAAGAATTTTAAATATTTCATCTGGGAACATTAGTGATCCAAACAGAAAGGCAGATGGCTTTATTAAGAGCACTGTAGTGAAAGTCTTAAGTTTCATTTGCGTTAATACAGTTGGCTCTCTGGTATTGGTGAGTTCGCTGAGGATTTGACCAACCATGGATTGAAAGTTTTCCTAGACATTCCTAATCCCAAGATTCTCTCCTCTCCATACTAACACACCACTAAGGAGTTTTGCTTCAATTATACAGAAGTCCCTTATCAACATGGTTAATCAGTCATAACTAACATTTTCAGAATCCTGAGTACTCTGCCTTATTGAGTATGCAAATTCTTAGCAATCTACTCAGTCATGTTTGGAAGGCTAAGCAAATAATTATTTTATATGTGTTTTCTAAATTAGATATGGGCTCCAATGTCTCCTGGGGGGAAATTCTGTCTCCTTTTGAGAAATGCTGACATGTGCTATGCTTATATACACATAGAAAATTTCTGGGAAAATGCACAAGAATCAGTAAGTGATTGTCTCTGTGAAATGGGCATAGGAGTGAAGAACCTAATAGCATTAGATTTTTGCTAACTAAAGATTTTACTCAGTGCAGCTGTAATTTTAATAGAATCATGAACAAATTCTAAACATTCATATTTTTAAAATAGAAATATGTTTTACTTATACGTTGTGTCAAAATGTGTAAATATTTATGTATGAATGTATTTAAGCTATAGAATAAAATGTGTCTATAGAGTGTATGTATATAATTATACCCCAAAATATACACATGTAGCTATTCATCACACACACACACACACACACACACACAAACACACACACACAGTCAAATCATTCAGGACAGAATGTTTCAAAGCTTTTTTTCTATTTGTGCAGTGGTCCTGGATTCTATCTCCTTCGTCCTGCTCTTATTGTAATTCCCTTTTCACTCTGTAAGAGGATATTTCATGTTGCCACATTGATTTTTTTTTTTTTTTGGTTCCCAAGTCACCCACAGTCCCTGGGATTGGTTACTGAGTGATAAAGTTATCTCTCTTTGTCTGGGATTCTATTGTAAATGCTTTCCCTCTAATTACTCATTACACTCTGAATCTGAGATTGAACCACACTTTTAAAAAAATCTACTTTTCTAAAGTCTACCTTGCTTGCAGGGCAGCTACGCGCTCTTTCTTGAAGCTTTAGACCTCGTCGGGTTTAACCAAAATGCCACTTACTTGGGCACCGAGGCGCTTCCAGCTGGCGATGGTCAGCAAAATAGCAGTTTCTACTGAGAACAGAACCTGGCGACTAGGGAAGCCGAGAGTAGCAATCCTCCTTTCTAAAAATGGTTCTGATATTCCATTTAAAACAGGCGGTATGTATTTTTATTTAGAAAATATTTATTTAGCTGTCAGAAACACTTCAACTAATCACTACTCTTTCAAAGGGCTGGAATCTGGCTACGCCCTCAGACACCATCAGAGCCCTGCTTCTTCAAAGCTGAGTCAAATGAGCTCTAGTTGAAGAACTCTTTATAGTTTTCCCATGTGGAATTTTCTTGTCACCTACTGTATACACAACAGAAATCTCTAAACCCCTTTGCATCTTCTAAGGCTCTATTCTTGCCTTGTCTGCACCCCTTATCTTGCATGGTCAACAGAGACACGCCTTCAACAAGGGGAAGCCGAGAAGATCAAGGGAGCTCTGTGGCTTGGTTTAATCTTCTTATGTACCCAGACTGAAAGATTTCAGCAGCTACCGAGTCAGACATCGCTTAATGGAGGAAATTAGAAAGTCCTGATAAGATAAGCAGGAGGGGGTAGTAACTGATTAGCTCTAAGGGCCTCAGGAAGGGACTGACCATGAGAAAATCAATGGTCATTCTATTTATTTATTTATTCTGGGTCTAAAGCAAGTGGCATACCAAGAAAGAGTTCAAAATCAAAGCCAAATCAATAGTCTACAAGAAGAAAAGCAGGGCAGGAGAATCCATAACTAAGAAAAGTCAGAACATGACCCAGGTAATATTCCACTGGTTTTCTCTGCCTTTTCTGCCCTCTTTACTTTTGACCGCATCTTAGAAAGGGTGTCTTCCAGACATTAGCATGTCCACCTGGGATTGTAACACACACACACACACACACACACACACACAGAGTAACATATATCTTTGCATATAACAGTGTGTTCACTCATATCCATACATACGTCTTTCCATCACTGTGGCTCTTGTGGATGTTTCGTTTTCTTTGAGAATTCATTGACAGCCTGTGTTCCAGGGTTGCTAATTTATGTGCACGCTCCAAGCACTGAACCCTAGTATATTCTTATTCTATGAACCCAGCTCTCTGCACCCTCCCGTATCGCCTTCTGTTTGGCCAACATGTGTGTTCACGAATGCTGATGTGTGGCACAGTCAGTGCAGGGGTCTATGACTTAAAATGGTCATCGACTATTGACTTTTTTGAACAATACTGGGCAATTAACAACAAAGATGGGAATTCTGAGGATGTGTGGCCACTGGATCTTGCATGATCCTTAGTCATGAAGCACTGCACAAAAGCCCTCCTCAAACTGCAAACTTTCCAAAACCTCACATCTAGATTGGGATGAGAAGGAATGGTTTTCTCATCTGTGCTTTATTATAAGAACATGGAAATAAAACATAAATTTGTCTCCCATGGAAAAATGAAGAATCACGAGAGTTCAGTCTAGGGAAAACTTGGATTACAACTCATCTAATTTACTTTTCTTTTTGTCTTTATTTCATTATTGAGGGCCATCAGATCATCATTTGACACGTGGGCATTAATCTACTGAAATATTGACATTATTATCTTGTATTTCTTGGAAAAAAAGAAATTCAGCTACTTTGGAATAGAAATTTATATTATTTGCATTTATCATTGCTGAAGAGCTGAATAACCACATGTACTGAGAAAAGAAGCTTTTCTTAACATGTGCAGAACTATTTGCTCTGAACCTCCAACTGTGCTCCACCTGAGCTACTGCTGAGCCATTCAATGTGAAGAGAGCAACACTTCTCAGAGTGGAGTGAGCCTGTTGCAGTGCTTAGAAATTGTTCTTCTACATTTCTGAGAAATACTAAGTAAGTTGACTGAGGCTGTTGGTAATGAAAGTAGCCATCCAAATACTTTAGGTAGTTTATTCTGCCTATTTTGGCTGCTTTGAAGTCTTATTTATCTTTTTGGTGATCTGGAAAAGTAAGACAAAGAGAAATGTTGGGTAGCTAATGTTAATATTTCCTCAAAATGGTGAGTCATATAAACTAGGATTGCCTCTATGGGTGGCTCATTGCTTCCATATTATCTGAGCTTCAGTATAATTTGATGTAATCATCCTTGTGTGGCTTGTGGAAGAATTGCCTTGTTCGGGCTAATGGGAAACCTGTCTTTGTCCAGATTATTCATATTGGAGGGTTTACCTTGGATGTCCTGAAGGAAGGATGGAATAGTCTCATCCATCCCTACTCAACAAAGCTGCTTCTGCTTCTCATGCTCCCTTGTCCCCACTCCTTGACATGTGTTGACACACTGGCTCATTGGTCAGGTGAACTAACCAACAGTACCTGCCTTTTCTCCCACGCAGACTATCAATTCAGGAGGAAGTTCAGAGAGTGACCTTCAAGTAGAAAAGACCTAAGGGCAGGATGGAAAGGGAGAGATGTTATTCAAAGGAGACAAAGTTTGTTAGATGGAAAGAATAAGTTTTAGTGATTTATTGCATAGGATGGTGATCCTAGTTAATAATAACTAATCAAAATTGCCAAAAGATGGGATATTAAATGATCTTACCACAAAAAGGTTAGATAATAATTATGCAAATCAGCCTGATTTACTCATCCTTTGTACACATCTATTGAATTAAATCTCATAAGTACACACAATTACTATTTGTCAATTAAAAAGGAATGGAAAAGACTCAGTTGCTAACAGAAGGATCTCTCTATAAGGAACAAAAATTCATCATTTTCTTTCATACAAGACAGACACAGGACACAGTCACCACATATTCTTTTATACTGCATTTAACCTTTCATGCTGCCAAGGGCTTCTTTGAGTGATTGAGATTATAACATACCATATGATCATGCCACCCACTTAGAATGCTCCTATAACAGTCTGCATGGGGAGTACCTGCATCCTGTGAGAATTAAAAGTTACATTTCAGGAGAGGTACCTGTCAACGGGACAGGCACAAAGGGGACCGCACATGCAATAAATAGATAAATAAAAGGAGGCATGTGAATATACAACAGATTGGTATTCAACCTTGAAAAGGAATGGAATTCCAATACATGCTACAAAATGGGGAGAATCTTAAGGATATGATGCTAAGTTAAACAAGCACATAGGAAACAGTAAATGTCGTGTAATTCCACCCACATGAGGTACTCAGAATAACAAAATTCATGAAGATGTGAAATAAGATGTTGGTTACAAAAGGCTGAAAGGAAAATAAATGGGAAGTTGGTCTAATGGGTGCAGAGTTTCTGTTTGAGACAATGAAAACGTTCCTCAGATGAGTGTTGGTAATGGCTGCACTATTAGTACCACTGACCTAGACTCTTAGTATTGGTCAAAATGGTCAACTGACATTATAATTTTATGTTACATATACTTTATCACAATAAAATAGTTTCTAAGAAGTCACCTTGTTAATCCTTTGTAGCCAGTAAAAGCTCATTTTTTTCCAATTTGTAAGAGATCCATGAATCTCGTAAAGCCATCATCAGGATTGCCATGATGAAGCCATTGATTCTTGATTTCTTTAGATGTCCACCCCTGTGGAAATGTAATGATGGGCTGGAGGAAGGGAAGGGGGTCAGTTTGTGGGAACCACAATAACAAACACCACAGACTATGTGGTTCAAAGGCCAGCCGTTAATGTTGACAGCTGTGGATGTGGAGACCGGCATCTTCTGAGGGTCACAGGAAGAAACTGTCCCCAAGCCTTGCTCCTTGGTTTCCAGGCAGCTGCCCTTTGTGCCTGTGCACATGACCAACCCTCTGTGCACACATCGGTGCTGTGTCTGTTTGTCTTCTCTTCTCATAAGGACAGGATCAGATTGGATGAAAGCCCACGCTAATGGTGGCATTTAAACTTGATCTTATCTTTACAGGGTCCATCTCCAAATACACCCCTATCCTGAGGCACGGTGGGCTGAAGCTTCAACTCTAACCTCCTCTGAGGGAGGTTCCATTGAGGTCATGACAGGTGGTGGGGAAACGCACAGACACTTTACTATACCCTGTATTTAAGAGATCAGTCTTATTATTCAGTTCTCAATATTGACTCGTTTACATTTTCAAAGAGAGTTATTGAGAATCTGCTGTGTCCCAGATATTCTCCCAGGCTCTGGGACCACAGTGAAGAGTAAGGCAAGACCCGTGAGTAGGGTATTCAGGTAAAGACACAGGTAACCAGGGAAGAAAGCAAGCAAACCTGGGTAAAGTAAGTGCGTGGAAAGACACCAGAAAACGTCATGGTCCAATGGAAAAATGGTGGGAGGGTAACAATCAGATAATGTGATCTAGGAAAATTCTGTGAAAAATAAGTCTTAAGCACTCCTGAAGAAATGGGGTGTCAGATTTGTAACTATCTGAAGGAAGAAGAAACCAGAGTTGAAGAAAATCAAGGGAAATGTCTTTTAAGAAGGACAAGCTAGACATGTTCAAGAAACAGAAAGGAGACCAGCCACTGTGTGTGGAATAGTTAGCAAAGGGCCAATCAGTAAAGAATGGATGGAGGGCATCAATAGGCACCCAATACTGTGAAACATTGAAGGTTTTGAGATCTACATGGATTTTTTTGGATATTATTCTAATGAAAAGTATTGGAGGGAATTATAGAAAAACATAGTGTGATTCATATTTTAGAGATCACCTCACTAGACTTTTGAACAAGTGTGACCAGTAACAAAATCCAATGCTTTTATATTACATTCCTACCATCTCTTTAAAATCTATTTAGTGGGAATAATCTTTTCTAGCTCCTGGATAAAAACTCTGGCAGGTTCACCATTTCTCTGTTAACTAATAGACAGCAGTTTAATTACTTTAAATTGCCAACAGTATTTCAGCTGAGGAGGATGTCCCAAGTTGTGTAATAATCCCAGTCTTGAGTTTGATTTGGATTTCATCTTTCTTCTCCTAGTCAGGCTGACACCAGAAGGGAAGCCGGCCTGCATTGCAAAGGAGTCAAAATGGGCTTCTTTCTCCTGACTCACCACTGTCTCTCCATGTTATTGCAGGTGAATGAGACGTGCTCACGAGACCTTTGCATTCTCTAGGCATATAACTCAATTCAACAGGAACTGATCCCTCCTGAGCTACTATTGTATTTCCTTATTTCCTTTGCATTGCTATTCCTGGTGACTTTGAAGACACCTTTGCCCTAGTCTCCTGATCATCTAGAAATACATATCCAGATTCTTTCTACTAACATTCATCGCCCTCCTGCAAACTTTGTTGGACAGGAGAAAAAGACACCTGTCCACCTAGCCACTCTTCCCAAATTTTTGGATTCTTGCTCAATGAGTAAGGAATATCCAAAACCCATGGAATGACTAGTTAAGGTTTTGTTCTGAAAAAAAAAAAAAAAACACTGAAGAATTCACCTCATTTTCATTTTGGTACCCAATGTTGATGTCTCAGCCAAACTGAGGCAGGGAAAGTCTGTTACTTCCATCATGTTATGTGACTCCAGCCACTGAGTAGATTGCACTGCAGAGAAGTCAGAGAGGAAGGAGTCAGACTAGGGGGACAACAGTAGCAGCTTCAGGGAGGCATGAAGACTGCTTAGAGGGAAGATGGTGAAGAGTACAAGATTTAGGATGATTTGAGGACAGAGCTGTAAGAAGTCACTGTTGAAGAGAACTGAAGAGTGACTTTGACCTTTGCAGCATCAGACAATGAACAGAGAGGGGTGCCACTTTCTGTGAAGCATGAAACTGAAGAATATGACATCCAGGCTGTGGATAGGGAGTGTGAGAAAAGGAAGATTTGTGAATCAATTGTTTTGGTTTTGTGCAATCTAAATTTTACAGTTGGATTTATGAGTCTGGAGTTCAGGAAGGGTTCAGGACTCGAGCTATATATTCCTAACTCATCACTAGATAGAAGATTTTTAAATCCATGGGATTGGAGATTACTTAGGGGGAAAAAAACGGTATTTAGTCAAGAGGATAAGTTCTATGGCCAAGTTCCTTTGACTCCAACGCAGAGAACTTCATAAGAAGTAAAGTAGCAAGGGCCATAGAATGAGATGTGTTCCATGCAATAAGCAAAGTCACAGGCCAGTGTGGCAAGTGGAGCCTAAAAAGTCCATTAAGAGGAAGCCAGATGACTGATTTGGGGATTGGGCAAGGAAAGCATTTCTATTGATCTTGATAGTGATGTCATTAGAATGCATCAGCCAATAGGAAATAAGTGGCAGAGAAAGGGAGAGAGAGGAGTGACCATGTGTGCTAAGCCAATCACACATTTGGCATTTTCTTTTCATTATTTTCATCCATACTCCCTGATAAAAAGTGTTAATAAGGAAAGGCTCACAGTCTATTAGTGATGTTTCTCGTGGGCGACAGGAAATGGAATCCTATCATGTTATCCATGATTTTAGACATTTTGGTGAACACAAAAATGTTAAGATAGAACTCTGGTGAAATAATTTCAAATCCTTGATTAACCAGGACTTTGTTTGTTTTAATGATTTTTTAAAACAAAAATCCATAATTTGTAATCCCACATGCTGTCAAAAATATGGGGCAATGGGAACTGTCATCCATTGCTAGTAAGAATGCAGAATGGTACAGGCCCTTGGGAAAACAGCTTGGCAGTTTCATGCAAAACTAAACATATTCTTGCTACATCATCCAGGAAGCATGCACTTTGGTATTTTCCCAAGTGGGTTGGGCATTATATAACACATGAGATGTGTGCCATTACCTGAGTAGATAAACTGTGGTTTGTAAACATCATGGAATATTATTCAGTGCTAAAAAGAAATGCACTGGGAAGCCGTTAGAAGAAATGGAAGAAACTTAAATGCATATTACTAAGTGAAAGAAGCCTAGAAGAAAGGTTACATGTTTTGCCAAAACTTGCATGAGACCAAGTTGAAGACTGATTGGGAAGTTGGAGATCTGCTTCCACACTTGGAAGCACAATGGGCACAACCTGGAAGCAACCAAGGTGGATAAATAAACTGTGGAACATCCACACAATGGGATATTGTTTAGTGCTAAAATTAAAAAAAAAAAAATGAGCTGAGGAGCTGTGAAAAGACATGGAGGAAACTTCAGTGCATAGGATTCAGTGAGGGAAGCCGAGTGAGAAAGGGTCCATACATATGGTTCCAACTGTATGATATTCTGGGAGAAGCGAAACTGTGGAGACCGTAAAAAATGGTTCACTTTTGCCAAGCACTGGGATGTGATGAATAGGCAGAGTGGAGGGGAATTTTTAGGGCAGTGAGACTCTTCTTATGATCCCTTAAGGATGGATATACATCATCATACCTTTGCTCAAACCCATAAAATGTACAACACCAAGAGGGAGCCCTAATGTAAACTATGGACTTGGGGTGCTGATAATGTGTCAGTTTGGGTTCATTGTTTGTAACAAATATGCCACACCCATAGGGCATGTTGGTCACAGGGGGCCATGCTGTGTGGAGGGGGACGGGCATTGGGAACTCTATATACTTTCCTCTCAAAATTGCTATGAACCTAAAACTGCTCTAAAAATAAAGCCTCCTTAAAAATGAGTAGAATTCAAACAATACAAGTTTTGAGCAGATATCCAGATTGCTGAAATTTCAATCTGTTCATCTTGGCGTAGCCAAATGTTAGAGGTGAAGGTACTTTACACTGTTCCAACAATTTATGGAAATGATTCTTTTTTTTTTTACTTAAATTTACTAATTCAGGCCCAGATTAAGGCTTCATAAACAGAATCTTCTTCTCTTAAAACAGCTTTCTTAATCATCCAACGCTGATACAAAATCAGAATTAAGTCACAAGTCATTTCTTTGAGGTAGAATATTTGCTGTCATTATCAATGAGAATGATATAGGGTATAAATGACATGAGATATGGAAAATGTCTAAGTCATAAAAAATACAAAAATGAGATATTGTCACCGTAGAGATGTTCAAAAATTTTAAAACAATTTGTAAAACATGAAAAATAGGAATTTATGTTAAAGCAGTAAGACTTTTTTCCTGCCAAATTCTAAAACAATTATCATTATTATACTTTTGGTACCAGGGATTGAAAACAGGGTCCCTTAGTAACTGAGCCACATCACTAAACCTTTTTATTATTATTATTATTATTATTATTATTACTATTAACACATGGTCTTAAGTTGCTTAGGGCATTTCTAAGCTTCTGAGACTGAACTTGAACTTGTAATCCTCCTGCCTCAGCCTCCTGAACTGCTGGGATTACAGGTGTGTACCACCAAGCTCAACCTCAATGTAATTTAAAATATTTTAGACTGGACTTTTCCCCAATGAGATGGCTTGTTCTGTTGTGTTTAGTTGATTAAATTTCCTTCAGATAGTAGTTTTAATCAGTTTCTGGTTAAAAAAGGAGTTTATTACTATGAAATGTTTAAAATATCTGCAAGTTTTTACATATGGCTCTCAATGCCGGGCATCTGTTTTTCCTTTATTAGAATATTTGTCCTTCTTTATACCATCTCCTCTGAGATAAAATATTTACTAATAGAACCTACTTATTTCTATAAAACACAGAAGCTGTGAAACAAATTTGTGCTTAGTGAATTGAGAATTGACTTCACCATTGTATCCACGTTTTTGCAGAATATGTCTCTGGAAAAGGAGTCTCTATCCAAACCATTCTTTGAATAATACACTTTTTAAGGATTTCTTAGTCTGTGTGTACTCGTATACCAAAATAATGCAGACTGAATAATTCATAAACAATAACAAATTATTTCTTAGACCTCCGAAGATGGGCAAATCCAAGAGCCAGGTACCAGATTTTGTTATCTGTTGAGGGCTTTATAGCTGAGTCCCCTTGTGGCAAAAAGTAAAATCTTAAGAAGGCTGAACCCCGTGTGAACTCTCCCTTAATCCTATCCGTGAAGACTTCACCCTTAATGCTCCACCACCATCCAAAGACCACACACGGTTGCACTGGGAGTTAAATTTCAGCATGCATTTTGCAGAAGACACCATTATTCAAGCCACAGCAAGTAGAGATGTGAAGGATAATGCAAATGAAATCTTGATTCCTCATTGTGTTATCCAAACCCCTGTAGTACTTATCCACACCTCCAAAATTAGTGTTTGCTTCTGTTCCATTCATTTTCTGTGCTTCTGCTATGCTGACAAAATTTTCTTCCCCTAAATCAATCTCTCTCTCTTTCTCTCTCTCTCTCTCTCTCTCTCTCTCTCTCTCTCTCTCTCTCTCTCTCTCTCTCTCTTCTTTAAAGCCTCAATATCATTCTTGGTGCCTGGAACACTCTTGGCTTGATATTATCTTGATTGACACATACTTCATGTACAGGCTTCAGGTAAAAACCGAGATCTTGAGTAAGTTTTCCAGATTCTGATGTAGTCCATGAGTTATCTGTCACTTAAAATATTTGTTTATGAAATTAATGTTTTTGCTGGTTGGTGTTCTGCTGGTGTGGGAAGAGCTGCATTCCAAATACTTTGACAATGCCTGGCATCTAGCAAGGTACTCAAAACTATTTATTGCACAAATAGCAAGCACAAGCATCCCAAAATGTTTCCGAGTAAGATCCAGGTCGATGAACTTGTGGGCCCACCATTGCTGCCCATCATCCGCGCGCACAGAGCTTCTGTGGCTATAATGAATCACATATGCATTAGAAATTAATTTTCTCAGCACTTGCTTTATGACATCAAGATACAAACTTCCATATTACCCCAATTCTTCCTTTGAAAAGATACTTTCAGCTAGAATTTTCTAGCATTGAATCTAATAAAAATAATTTATCTATTTTGGAGTTCAGTTTATAAAAGTTTCTGGAATCCAACAGATTTTAGTGATTTCTTGAATACTACAGATGTCTTGACCAAAAAAAAAAAAAGAAAAGAAAAAAATTACAACACCATATGTGCACCATTCCCATGAGTAGGTTTCAGGGAAGTTTTAACGTTAATGTAGGTTTTTTTCCTTTCTTTTAAAACCCAGCATGTGGATTTAGTGCTTATTAAAGTGAGAGGCTGAGTGTGGGGGCCTGATTTCGGATTAGAAATAGGAGCTGCACTAAAAGCTCAGGTGCAGATCTCTGCCAAGAGCCCCTCCGGAACTTCTCTCCTGCTCACTGCAAACTGTTGATACAGCCCCTGGATACACTGTTGTCTTTCTAACCCTGGGTCACGTAGGCATGTGGAAGCCGAGGCCATCATTAGTCCTGCCAAGAAGGCTGTGTCCAATGCTGTGCCAAGCCAGGGTTTGTTGCAAAGATGGATATGTTTACTATTTGAATCATTCATTCTCTCTTTCCATGACACAAACCCTCTGAAATGACCAAAGGCAAGCCTTTAATTTTTAAAAATCTGAACTGTGTGGTAGAGTACACCCAACCATTAAAAACATAAACCAAGCAGCCACAGACATGTCACTGTGCCAACAAACCTATGTGTGAAGTCTGACACGGCCTGGCCACTCCACACTCCACGTAACCAAGACAATGCCCCCCTGAAAATGACCCAAAGAGATCTCTGTTAAGGAGAACACTGCTCTCATTGTTCTTCATGACATCAGCAGTTATCAGCCAGAAATGGAACATTTTTTCCCACACAGTTTAAAAAATACATTCGGAGAGAATGCTAAAAATAGTCATGCTATCTGATCGCCTGGCATGGTTGGGTGAAGAGGTCCAAGCAGGCAATACCTAAACTTGACTGAGGACAGGCTGGGGAGCCGCAGCTGCCTTGGGGACCTCACTCCTGGCATGCTCACACTGTAGGTTTTGGCGTGAAGGTGAAGCAGACGTTCCACTGAGAACCCAGCACCAGAATCACCTGGTGCATCATGTCAAACCTGGGGTTGGCAAACCTCATGCCCATAGGTCCAAGTGCACTGACTGCCTTTGTTTACACATAAAGTTTTATTGGAACGCAACCATGCTCACGTGTTGAATAACACTGTGACAGAGACGACACAGCCCACATAGCCAAAAATATTATTCATCTGGATCTTTATAGAAATAGTTTTTTTTTTTTTTTTTTTATCCATGTTCTAGACTAAGAGTAGCCAATCTTTAAACTATATTCTGGTGTCCTCAACTCCTGGTTTTGGTTTACTTGCTATTGAGAGGAAAATGTAGTCATTTGCATGAGATGGAGTGGGAAAGAAGAAGCCTTTTAAAAATGTATTGAGGTAGGAAAGGTGGGTATGGAGATAGTGGTAACCACTGCAGATAACTCCAGAAATGACCTGGCAGATCATTTTGGTATGCGCAGAGATCAGCAAGGAGGTTAAGGAAGTGTGTGCCATAAGAATTGTGGGTGAAGAGAGATGAGGTTTAAAAGCAGGTTAGGGAGTCCAGGACAGCTGCAGCCCACCCATCCTTTTCATGGGCTGTTCACCATCCAATCAAGATGCATCCCCATCACCATGGCAATAAACTGGGGTTACTGCTTTTCAAAGTCATTCCAATTCTTTGCATTATCACAGGCATTTTACAAAACTTTATGTCTTAGGGACTGCCTAAGGTTTCACAAAACACTGCAGGAGTCCTTTTTGATTCTCTTTGTACATATGTGTGTGTCTAAATAGACTATTTTAAGGATCTGTTTATTACCGCGAATATATGTTGGATGTCCAAGATCTTTTAAATTAATCCCCTATGCAATTTGTGTTTCTCCACAAAATCTATATGGTTTCATGGGAATTATTACAATGTCAACTATCATTACTCTCTGAATTATAAATAATAGAAGCACTTATTTTTGTGCTTATAACCCCCAAATATATCTAAACAATGTTTTCAGTATTTTAAAATGGTTAAGTCTTATTAAAATCTTATTATTTGATACTAATTAAAGATGACTTAGGATGATAAAGGGTAAGACTGTCACTTACTGATTATAAGTAAATTATTTAGTTTTCCTTAGACTCAGTTTCCCCCACTAGACTCAGGCTTGGCATGAAAAATAAATGAGACAATTTAAGTAACATGCTTGGAGTACAAAGAGATGTCCACATTCTATTTTTAGCTATTTTTATTATAATGATCAGGTCACTTACACAACTCTGAACTTGAGCTGAATGACAAGAAAGGAACATCAGGATATTTGCCACGTAATTGTGCGTCAGTCTAAATGGAACATTTCCCACCAAAAGTGAAAATAGCCCCATCTGGCATTTTCCTGGGCTGGGAAGGAAAAAAACAATCATTTGTCAAAGACACTATTTTATGAGGATTTAACTGGGCACAAATTGAATTTGTGGCTTGGCCAAGGAAAGAAATATTTGCAAAACATCTCCAAGATGACAGAGATATCCACATTGCCAGTGGGAGCAGTTTAAAAATGATAACATTACACTGCCACATATTTCTGAGAAAATGGTCAATATTTAAGGGAAAAAATAGCCCAATTTTCCTGCTATACATGTACCTCCTTTGCTGAGTTATCAGTGCTCAGGAGCATGTTAACTCTTTCTCTTTGTCATGTGGGAAGTTCTTTTTTCACCAAACTAAATGGTACCCAGAGTAAGACTTGGTATTTTGTTTGTATTGTTTTGTTTTTTCTTGCCTTGAGTTTAAAGACAAAATGATTTTCTAAAATACTTCATTCAATGTTGTATCAAATTTGACTTTAGGTAGGATCTCCCTTGTCACCATACACAGCAAAATTCAATAATCTTTCTTTAAATAAGGCTGTACACAGGGGTGCCATCTAAAGTGGATCTGAATTTACTGGAACCGGTTTCTTCAGACATTTAGTTCTCATGATATTTAGTGATTGGACACTACAATATTTTGAAATAATCCATGAGAATCTGGTGTGTCAGGATGTATTTGAAATGTGTAAGACACTTCCTGAAGACAAAAACTGTTTTGTACAGATGTCAATTTCAATATGCAGCTAACTGGATCCAATGACTTTGCCTAATTTCTACTGAACACTTGAAGGCTGAAAATTTTTCTTTTTTAAAAAACAAAATAAAATGAATCTTTTGCTCATCTCAGTGATGCATGCTGCAACATATATGGACCTCAAAATCCTCATGCCAATTGAAATAAGGCAGGTGCAAAGGGCTACATATTATATAACAGTCTTATATGAAATGTCCAGAAAAAAAGTAGATTAGTGATTGTCTGTAGTTTAAAATGGGAATAAGAATTGACTGCCAAAGCCCAGGAATAATCTATTTTTTGAGGGGTGGGAGGATAATATAAGTGTCCTAAGTTTGGATTATGGTGATGGTTACATTAATATTGTACTTTTACTAAAAATAAAGTTATCTCAATAAAACTGTTGAAAAAGAAAAGGACCTGATATTTATTTAGTACTTACTTAGCCCAGATCAAGATTAATCACTCTATCTACTGGAGTTTATGCTCCCAGACAACAAACTTTGACAGACTCTATCAACCCTGAAGGAAATCAGGGCACAGGAAGCGATTTGTCCTGAGTCTTACAGAAAATTAAAAGGCAGAGCACAATTTTCTGTCAGAGGTGCTTGTGTGCAAGGCTTCATATTGCACTGACACAGTTCTACAGTCTAAAACCATGTATTCAGTTCGATTCAGACTTCTGTTTCCAACATGGAGGAAGCTCAACAGCCTTACGAATCAAAATCCAGAATCAACACTCTGGTTAGCACTTTAGCACCTTTTAGGGAGATGAGGTCCATGGTGCGGATGGAGCATGTCTTCTCCTCTGGAGGAGTTAGCATTTTGGTGGGAAAAACAGAAAACAGATAAAAATACCAAAGAATGTTTGTAATTGTAAAAGAAATGTAGACAAGTCCTGACAGAGTTCAAAGACAGGGTCATGGCCAGTAGCTGTGGTAGTCAGGAAGAAAGGGAGGTTGGCAAAGGCAATGCCAAATTTCTGGCACAGAAATACAGACTAAGGTCTAGTCCATGGAGGGGTAGAAGCAAATCAGAACCAAGTTAAAGGTGGCAGCAGACACCTTCCAGACATAGAAAAGAGGGGCTAAATATTTCTTACTTCATATCACTGTATTTAATTTGGTCTTTTCCACACCTTGCAATATTGTTCGGGCTGGAGAATTTGCCTTTTAACTCCAACCTTAGGGGACATTTGTCTGTTTCTGTAATTGCAAAATCAAAGATCTCCTGGAGTCACGTGGAGATGCAAATGAGCCACCTCATTAAGCATGGTGTAAACATGATAAAAATGACAACTGAGAGTGGGCTACATCTTCAAAGTGACAGAGAGCAGGAGAGACTGTGGAAAATGCTTTGGCTTGAAGGGAAGTCACCAGTAGTTCCCACGGGGAGGAGGTCCAGACTCTCACCTGTAATAGTCAAGAATTTTGGAGTCATTCATGACATTTCTTTATTTTCTTTCACCCTACAGCCAAATCCTGGACACTTTGCCTTTGAGATATTATCAAAAGAGGAGCATCCCTCACAATGCCCTTCTGCCTCTAGGCTACCCTCCCATCTCTCACTGGTAGGATTACAATGTCCTCCAAGCTCTTCTCCCTCATCTTACTCTTGATTATCTAGAACTTGTCAAAATTTATTCTATAGCTTTACCAAAAGATAACTTCAAAAAAACAAAAAAGCCAGCCATTCTTCGGGAGAAAATATATTCGTTTATGGATTCAAAATGGCCAGAATTTATTTTAAAAATCCTATGACTTGGGCTGGGGTTGTGGCTCAGTGGTAGAGCACTTGCCTCGCACATGTGAGACACTAGGTTTGATCCTCAGCACCACATAAAAGTAAATAAACAATATAAAGATATTATGCCCATCTATAACTAATTTTTTTTAAAAAAATATCCTACAACTTAATAATAATAAAAGATAAACAATCAAATTATCAGTGGAGAACTTCTGCAATCCCAGAGACTTGTGAGGGTGAAACAGGAGGATCATAAGACCTAGGCCAACCTCAGCATTTTAATGAGATTAAAAAATAAAATAAAATAAAATAAAATCTGGACAACAGTTTTCAACAAATACTTCCCACCAAAGATATCCATAACACAACATGTATAAAAATCATCATTAAGGAAATGCAAAATAAAACTACTCTTAAATACTGCTGCATACCCATCTAAGTTATGGAAATTCATAACTTACAAAAATATTTCCATTGGATGTGTATATGTACTACTATGTAATAAATTACAACAAATATAGCATCTTAAAATAAGGTACATTTATAATCTCATAATTCTCCATGGTTTTCTTTCTGCTTTAGGTCTCTCTCCCTACTGTAGTTAAGATTTCAAGCCAACAAGGCAAGAAAGTCTACAGTAAGACATAAGTGATGATCTTATCACCCAAACCCAGGAAGAGTGACATCTTACCACTTTGCCTCTGAGGACTAGATACTAGCTACAGGTCCCGCTGGGACTGTCTACACAGGGTGTGAACACAAGAACTGAGGATCTTTGGGAATCACTGACCACAACATGGTTTGACAAAGGACTCCTATCCAGAAGAGGATGAACTTTTACTACTCAATAAAAAGATATGCAACCCAATTAAAATATAGGAAAAAGACTTGAGTAAGCACTTCTCAAAAGAAGACATCTGATAGCCCATAAGCCTATGGGGAAAAAAAAAGTGCTCTACATCATTAGTCATCAAGGAAATTCAAATTAAAACCACAAAGAGGTTCTACCACACAGCCACCCAAATGGCTAAATTTAAGCAATGGACAATACCGGCTATTGTCAAAGAAGGAGCATGACTAGAACTCTCCTTACTACTCGTGGGAGTACAAAATGGCTCAACCACACTGGAAAACACTTTGGCAATTTCTAATAAAGTTAAACAAACACCTACGCATAACCCAACAGTTCCACTCTTAGATACATCTTCTCTAAGACCAAAGAATGCATGTGCTCCGTGCACCCCCAAATACTCTATTCACAATAGACCCAAACTAGAAAATGCCCAATGGCTGCTCATAGGAGTCGAACCATCCCTCCACAACAATGTCTCATGTGTTTCTTATGTTCCTAGAATGTGAACTTCCTGACCACAGTGACGTTTTTCTTGCATATGATTGTATCATCAGGTTCTAGAACCACACCCGCCACCAAAGTCCTCAATTCTTATCTATTCACCAAATGAGTGATTGGCTATTTGTTGATACTACAATGCTAGTTATTAGTCTGTTGACTTCTACTTATGCTAAATTAGATTTCTCCGGCTCCATCCTCCCCGGGGACTCTTGCCTCTGCCTTCCTCTTATAAATCACATCACAAACTTTTTTTTTTTTTTTTTTTTTATCATCACACGTTTCTGGTATGGTGTCAACTCATCTATACATGAGAGTCACCAGCAGGCTTTATTAAAACTCAGATTTCTGGGTTCTATACAGAGACTCCATAGTCTCTGACTCCATAGGTCTGGGGTGGACATGAGAATTTTCATTTCTACTGTTTCCCAGGTAAGGATGATGACAACCCTTAGTAATGGTAAAAAAAAAAAAAAAAATGTAAACAAGCCAATGTAAATATTGACATTGACTCTGGCCTTCTGACTCTTTGGTGGTGGTTGTTTTTGTTCCCAATTTTCATATTGATTGGGTTTTTTTGTCTCCAAGTTTCATCTTGGAAGCTTTTTCAGAGGACGTCTGGTGATCCCCGGGTGGACGTTCATATTTAGGGCTGAGATGCTGGGTGACGGATGTGAAGGTCTGTGTGTTTGGTGCATTTTGCATAGTGATGGGGCACCATCACAGTTCAGTTTCCCCAGAAACAGGATCTGAGAGGGATTTTTATGATTGGGATCTATTGAGCAGTCACCCTAGTGACCTCTCAGGGAATGGGGTCAGCCTGGCAGATGCGGACACGACCAACACCAAGACTGAGATACCAGGCACTAGCCAGTTCCTGTCCTCTTACAGGGAAACCCTCCATGAGGGATGCACACTGGACCTTCTCACCTCCTCTTGAGCAGGTCACTGGCTAAATGTCACCTGAGGAGACACTTCTAGTTCTGTCTATGGCATGCAGGTGGAAGAGGCTCCAGTAGCACGCAGTGCCCTCCAAGGAGTCTCAGGCACTGCCCTTAGAAGCAAAATCACCCAGATCCTTGGGGACAGGTGTACTAATGGGACAAAGGGGATCTGAAGCATTCTGTTGGTGATATGGTCAGGCACATGACCAGGGTCAGCTCCAGGAGAGCTGGGAGGTTCCTTTGGAGATTCTGTAGTTATTTACTTGGGGTGATAGTGGGGCTGCTTGGCTGGGGCACAAGCTTCACAGGTCCTCTTTGGTCTTCTTGTCCTCTCTGTCCAGAGTCAGTCCCAGAGACAACAGATCTATTTTTTCCACAGAATCAACCTCTTATCTCCTACCAGGTATTGCCTGGGTTGAGTGGTTGAAGTTAGAATTCATCAGGTCAGTAACCTGTGGCTTCAAAGGGAGGAGAGAACAACTCTCCAACCCTGGAGCATCTTCAGGAGATGAGGAAAAACCAAAAAAACCCTCGGGTAGTTCATCTTTGATTCATCCATCAAGACTGAATCCACATTACTTAAGCGAAACAGGCTTTGCAAGGCGAGACTAGTGGGTGAGGAAATCATCACCCCTGCCATCTCATAGCTCTGGGACATGAACCCAGACCTGAACTTGTCCGGGCACAATCACCCTTATATTTTTTAGACCTGGGAATCTATCTCAGTGTCACAGAAGGTGAACTTTGGTGCCAATAACAAGTTGAGATTCTACTGTGGGTTATGAAGAATAAACAAGAGGCTTTATGGGTGCTAGGTGTATTTTAGTCTAGTCATATTGAACATAGGAGACGTGGCTAGTTCACACATGGAAAGATTGCCACTGGATCCTTCTTGCAACAGCAGAACTCCGATTGTTTTTGATGTTTTATTATCTTACCTTGAAACATTTGGCTTCTTATAGGAAGAGGCCCCTTCTCTCAATATCTGGAAATTCTCCTTGCTGATATTAATATTCCTTAAAATAGTTAGCACAATCATTTCCTTTAATAAAATCATCTTTTGGGCCTCAATTTGAACAAAAGTTATTTACTAGACAGATGAATTGATATTGTTAACATAGCAATTTTCTATAAAAAATATTTTAAAAATGATTTTTAAAAAAGTATGAAGATCCAAATCAGTTATAAGCTATAAAGTTTGGGCAAGTTCCTTGTGTATAAAAGGGAAATAAAAATACCAACGGCACCATGCTGTTAGTTAAGGTGAGATCTGTAAAACGTGAATTATACTACATATATGTGTTATTAGTGTCATTTAATAAGTTTCAGTTTCCTTCTTTCCCTTAAACCCAAATCCATTCAGGACACTCACATCTACCCGTCTCTACTCTGTGGTATAAAGTTATCTGTAAAAACCATCAGACAAAGTACTTAAGTACCTCATTATTCTATAAGAAATTATGTATTATTAAATATCATATACTCTTTGCCTACTGCCTAATCCTTCCAGGTAATCCCAGAAATTGGGATATGTGCAGTACAAACAGTGCAACTAAAAGAACCCAAAGAGTTTAAATCATATCTATACGATTTTTTAAAAAAAATAATTAATTTTAAAAAGGTAAATGCCTTTAGTAATGAGGATGTGATCATCTTTCTCGGGGGCATTTAATGACAAGATGATTGGCTGGCCTTCCCATTTTCTGCTCTCCATTTGCCTTCCTCTGGCTACTGCCATTTTCCCCACTGCAACTTGGAGAGTGTGAGGAGGACCAGGCCTGAGGGAGGATGGGACCAATCCGCTCCTCTCAGAAGTCACTCAACACAGGTGGGGACTCAAAGTACAATCAAAACAAGAAGTGCAGCACCAGTGGCCGCAGTCACTCAGCAACTCTAAGGGCGCTTCATTCACAGAATGAGAGGGGAGGAAGGTCCAGCGGCCAAAATAACCCATGCCTGGTGGTCGGGAGCAAAGGGCGGGTTCAGGGATTCTTGTCCTCAGTACAGCTGGTCACGTGAAGAAAGGACCCAAACAGAGAGGAAGATGTCTGAGAGTCCGATTACTTGCTGTCTGAAAGCATTACCACATTTTCCATAATAATATTTTTCTTGGGAACAAAGGTATGAATCCTTTTAGTGCAAAATGTAAGTAACTACAACAAAAAAACTACCAAATTAAAACATCATTGCTTCCATTTTCTTTTTTTTTTTTTTCTCCTCCACTCTCCTTTCAAGATTCTTGCCCTTACTTTTGTATCCATCACGGTCCTGGAGAGACACAGAACACACACTTAACACTAAAGGAGAAAGAAGGAACTCATTACCAAGGTGTGGCTGAAAGTAGGGGATTCGCAAGGCAAAACCCATTTTTTTGATAGTAATAGTTGATAGTAAGAATTGTCACCAAAGAGATAAAGGGGGAAGTCCACAGGGGAGAGAAAGTCTTACTGAGCAGGATGGTCTTTGAGAAGCGCTGAGCCCTCTGACCTGCAGAGAAACCCAGCTTAGGAAGCCCTCTCACGGGAGGGAATCATGGCCACAAACACCTTGACCTCTCTTCTCCATCTTTCCCCATATTCGGTGGGGCCTCTGCACTGATGGAAACTAAGAGGAAGCGGGAGGATACGGAGCCCGCATAGGGCACTCTGTGAGTTTGAGAAGTCCTTGCAGTGACCTCTGATTTCAGGATTTTGTTGCAAGTTCTTGCAGATCTCAGCAGAGCCGTTATACTTATGACCTTGGTTTGTTATACTGGGAACATGCAGGTCAAAATCAGCAGGGGAAAGGGGCACTTAAGACAGGGTCCAGGAGAGGTGTGGTTGAGAGCTTCCAGTTGTCCTCTTCCAGTGGAGTCCTGCCATGGCACTTTTTCTCCTGATAATAATGTCTGACAGTATTTAGAGAGTTTTGCCCACCAGGGAAGCTCACCTGAGCCTGGGTGTCCAGAGTTCCTATTAAAGGGTTTTTATACAGATTTGGGCACTGCCCGTGGATTGACCTGTCTCTGTACTGTATGGCCCAAGGGCCCATCATAAATAACACTATTACCATAGACATCTGGCATGATCCAAACACTCCCACAAACAAAGACACTCTCAGCAGACAGCACATTCCAAGGGCTTAAAGGTTACCTCCCAAGAGCTGGGGGCAAAGGGACAAATCTTGCTTTGTACAAAGCTAATTCTTCCCTGCACATACCTACATAAATTGTAGGGCCTACTGCAGAATGAAAATGTTGGGCATCGATTCAAAAAAGTGTTATGAATTTCAAGAAGGCGACAAGACCAATAAACCAAGAGTGGCACTTTTCTGAGCATGGGGAGGTGGATTTCACAGTTCCATGCTCAGAAAACGAGCCTTGCAGTTCACCTTCCACAGAAAGAGAGTAGCAGGGGATGAGGATGGATAGTCATGGGTGAGGAGTGACACCGCAGATGGGAGGTATCTGACTCACGGACGTCGTTGAACATATACAGGGTCTTCAAAGTCTTTCTATTATGAAACTCTGAACATACGTGAAAAACACAGGATGACAGAATAGTCCCTAATGTACCCATCATTCAGTTAATTATCAACTCATGGCAACTTTTATTCACCCATAAATCCAACCTCTTCTTCACCTTGTAATTTAAAGCAAATCCCAGCCATTGGATCATTATATTCAATCCATAAATATATCTCTTTCAATAGCAAGAACTCTTTTGAAAAGCATATAACCAATTATATTCTGAAACCTTAATATATATAATATATATTGCTGATTTTAATATAACTGTATATCTTGAGTATTTTCCATCGCATTTGAAAATCATTTTAAAACTCCTCTTTGGTGTCTGTATACTATTTTACATATTTCTCTATTTGCATTTTGGGTACTTTCTTTAAAATAATGTTTTAAGTAATGCTAGGATGAGAATCTTTTTGATTGCAACTGTGGTTATTTTTTTTAACATAGATATTTTGAACAAACGAATGGATCAAAGAAATCTATATGTATTTTGAAATATTTTTCCAGTGACATAAGGTTACTTTTCAATTTAAGAAAAACTGTGCTCAGTCTCTGTGGCTCAGTTTATTTGCTGTTTAGACAAAGTTTCCCTCATTCATTTCATAGATGGTGCTCTAAGGTTTCTAGAGAGTGAAAGGACTAATCCTTGCTCTTGAGACATTTATCATCTGTTAGGGTAGACAAACTGGATCCACAAATAGCAGTAATAGAAGCAAATATTCTATATACTTCATGGAATAAATAGGAAAATTATATAGGAATTCAGAAAGATTTTTAAAAATTTCCCATACATGTGACATAATAAAAAATTCACATGTGTTATATCTGTTTGCCAATCAATTGACTTTATAAAACCTTTCTTTTTCATTTGCATGTGTCCAGTTATTGGAGAAAAGAAAGATACATAAAGGAACTTGTTATTTTGCTTCTAGAGGACAAGCTGATGAATCAAGTAAGAGCCAGAGGAGGGGAAGGAGGTTCTAGGTTTTTAACTAAAAGAAATGATAAACGTTTAAGGGGATGGAAATGCTATTTACCCTAATTAGGTCATTATTCAATACGTAACTATATTGAGTTATCATACTGCACCCTATAAAATATGCACCTACATGTCAGGTAAAAAATAAAATAAAAAAAATAATAAAACATAAAATAATTGTTTTTCTAAATTCTTGTGTTTTCAAGGAACAATAGAAATGGAGTTAGTCTATGAGCATTTAACCACTCTTACTTATCCATTCAGCCCCCAAATACAGCAAACATAAACCAGCCAAAACAAATAAGTGAATAAGAGCTATTTACTGATAATAATGACAGTGTTTTTGTGTTTGACTGGATAGATTTCTTCAAATAGCTGTTTAGGCACTTTTAGCATTTGTGATTATACATGAGGAGATCATGATGGGGGAAATCCTACTGGCAGGTTGAGAAGAGGTGAGACTTCAGTCCTTCTGGCTTTTGCTTATTTGTGTTCAGAGAAAAGCAAAGTTCCTGTGTGCTTGAAGTATTTCTGATGACATCTCCCGAAGAAATGTGTACCCCAGGAATCTTAAAAATATGCTGTCTCATACCCTTCCTCACAAATTCCCCAAATCTGACAAGCCGTGGGAAAACCCACAGCTAGAGAATGGACATAGCTCACAAGATCTCACCCAGCTGAACCCCCACTGATAAATCATGATGGAGAACAGACATTTTAAACGAGGTGGGTGGACATTCCCAAAGAAGACCGACTCCCGCCTTAGCAAGGAACACCACAAAGGCTCCTTCCTTCCATTTCTGGGCCACGTCTTTTTTCTCCACAGGGTGTTTTTATGACTACTACTTCTCTCCACCTACTGGTCAGGGCAGTCACTATTCCTCCAGGAAGAAGAGCACATGCTGGGCCGGGAGGTAGCTCTGTGATGGAGCTCTTACCTCACATACAGAGGCCCTGGGTCCCTCCCAGCACAAGGTATCAAACCCACAAACACAAGCCTCTTCTAGGAAATGGAGAATCCTTGGGCAAAACAATCTACAGGGTTTGCTTATAATGGGGAAAAGGTACCTGCCTGAAGAGAAGGGTATTTTCACAAAACCAGCTTGGGAGTCCTTGAGTTTAGAAGATGTTGTCCGTACACACGTATCCTGATTACAGTAACCTTTTATTTTAAAGGATAGCCTGTCATATCCACAATGAACTGGCAACTGGCTCGTTGTAACAGACTAGTAGTAGTCTGCTTACCACAATTTTATTCAAAACAACAACGAGACCAAAAGACAACCAAAGCTCTATCACCTCCTTTGACAGGAAGCCAACAACTGTCATGGGGCCTGGTGATAGTTGTGTTGATTTTGTTTTGTAATGGGACTCTAATATGACATGAGGTCACTTTATTTTTTATTTTGTTTTCAGTGCTGGGAATTGAACCCAGGGGCATGTGCTCTATGACCGAACTACATCCTCAGCCTTTCATGTTTTTTATTTGGAAGCAGGACCTTGCTAAGTTTCTGAGGCTGGCCTTGAAGTTGAGAGCCTCCTGCCTCAGCCTGGTTACTTTTCGTTACCAGATTTTGTGAGAGTTTAAATCAGTAGGAGCGTGTTTACTTGCTAGTTGTTTCTGTTATGTTTTTGTTTTCTCGCTTGCATGCTTTAAGGCTCTCTAAATACATATGTACTTTTAAAGAACTCTTTTCCAGAGGCTTGAAAAGTGACAGTGGATGGTTAGCTATGGAATTAATCCAGCTAGCATGGAGAAAAGGTGGAAATAGTTCTGGTCTTTACCAGGAATAACAGCTACAATTTTGTGGATTAAAAAAAAAAAAAAAGTGACACCTGAATTTTACCTCCTTGAGGAAGGTATTTTAATCCTTAAAAAACATTCCATCACATACTCATACATATTAAAAAATAGATCTCCATCTAAAAAAATACATCTCCAATTTAAAGTTAAGCATTCTAGTGTTTTTTTCTGTGTATCCAAATTAGTCCTAGATGAATTTCGAATAAGTTGCAAATGTATTAATCCTCTACAAATTACTGATACGTTGATGTTTTATACATTTAATGTTTTTATATTTCCATAGCATTTTAATTTAAAATGACTTTCACTTTATTGAGATCAAATATACATAAAATTCACCATGTTAACCATTTTAAACCCAGAGATTTTTATTATATTAGCAATGGTCTGCAACCATGATCACTATCTATTTCCAGTTATTTCATCACTCCAAAGAGAAACTCAATATTCATTAAGCCCAGGCCTCCAAAGCAAAGTCATTTCTTAAATTAAACTTGTAATGGATCAATTATAAAGTTCTCTGTGTGTCTCTCTGTGTGTGTGTGTGTATTCTATTAATGTAAATTAATTTAATTTTTTTTCTTTTTATTATTTTTATTTTGGGGTACTGAGGATTGAACTCAGGGGCACTCAATCACTGAACCACATCTCCAGCCCCATTTTGTATTGTAATTCAGAGACCGGGTCTCACTGAGTTGCTTCGTGCCTAGCTGTTGCTGAGGCCGGCTTATGAATTTGCAATCCTCCTGCCTCACCCTCCCAAGCCATTGAGGTTACAGGCATGCACCACCATGCCTGGTTAAATTTTACTCATTTTTAAGGAGCCTTTTTTGATACTCAGTTCTACAAGTCAGAGCTCTGTAAATGTGGGCAAATTCATCCAGACTCACTGCATTCACCAGGAGACTTAGGTACTGGCCTAAGTGGCTTGCTTTTAAAAAGCAAATGAGCTCCTCTGCCTCATTTAGTATGCATATTAGGAACAGTCACCTGGAACAACATTGTTACAGCTTCATAGGGCACTAAAGCAGAATACAATTATACATTGGCCATTGGAATCATGATCCTTCCAGTTTTCCTGGTGTGAAGATTTTGTTTAAGCACCCTATCTTAGTAGAAAAGTGGAGCTTTTCATAGAGCCACATTTAGATATTCATGCTGGAGACTGGCAGCTTGTTTCGCCAGAAGTGATCACTGAGGCATGGCTGCATCTGCACACTATTCTTACCCTTGTTGGGAGCTGCCGTAACAGATTCGAGAAGAACCAATGTCAAATTTCTCTTACGTCAGGGGAGGTGGGATAGCATAATTGAGAGAACACAGAAGACTGGAAGTCAGAAGATTTATTTCCAGGTGAAGACTTAATTCTAATTAGTCATATATTTCTAATTATACCTCTTCCCAATTTACAGCAGACTCTAATGTGGCTTTGGATCTGGTCTCTTAACTTCTTGGAACTCCAATTTTATCTTCTGTAAAAAGTGGAGATAAGCAGGCTGCTATAAAAGCCCCACTGGGATATTGATAAAAGACTTCTTTCTGTGTGTTTCTCAAATCCAGAGTCCTTGGAATTATTAGAATGCATGATAAGAATACAGCTTCCACCAGAGTCCGATTGTGAGTATTGCAGGTCTTGGGAAACCTGCATTTTTTAACCAGTTTAAAAGTACTCCATGGACCACACTCAAGATTCTTGGCTACTTTCCTTGTATCACACTATAGTATATCATTCAAAGAGATGCTGTGCAGAAGGAGGCTCTCTGTCCTGTAAAGCCCTAGAAACTGTACTTCTTGTCAAATATATGCTCTGTGCAGCAGTTCCCAACCTAGGTACATTTTTGATCATGTGTCATATCGATGGCCTATCTCTAAGTAGCAGGGTTTTAGTATGCTTCTAAGCAAAGGGTTTATGAGCTGGTGGGTGTGTTCACACCTTGGTCATAGGGGGCTTCATGGAAGGGAGACTCAAGGCAACACCAGGCTCTCCAGAAGAGCATATCTCCAGTAAGGTCTGACGTAGCTCCTCCTCACAGAACATCTCTCTGGATGCTCATGGCCACCTTTATTGTTCAGGAACCTTCTCTGTCAGTATTTCTCTCAACCTGCTGCCAAATACCTGGGTACACTGGATTTCCTGTTAGGAAACAGAGAAACTCAACTAAGCAGCAAGCTGTCTATTGGATAAGGACACTTCAAAGATTTCCAAGCAGCTATGGGATTTCACTCTGTGGGTGAACACCTGTCAGTTTTAATTGAGCAGATCAGGATGGCACCATTAAAACAGCTCCATGTCAACGGCCACTTGGACCCTCCCTAGCATCAGTGGGGATGTCAAAGGCACAGGAGAAGTTGGAGGTCCTCACCCTGTCACTCTCTGGGCCCGCCTGGCTCTCCACACCATCTTTTCTCTCCTCCAGTAGCTCTTCCCAGCACTTGGAACTCCCTGCTGATTGGAAGCCTCCCTGGTGGGTCTGCAGTTTTACTGAAGGGTGCAGGAGGTGCACTGTCACGTCCACCCTCTGGGTGGGAAGGGGGTTCCTCCGTGGGGTTCCCCGGCCATGGCAGAAGGGGCAGACAGCTTTCTGGCTCCGGTCTGTCGAATCGCCCTGCGAAGGCCTTGTGCTGCTGTGGGTGTCTAAAAGCCACCTTTGGGCAAGAAAAAAAAAAAAAAAGGATAATAAAAAGGTTCAGTCAGACATTCAAGGCAGCACTCCAAACTGTGAGCTGCCAATTCCCCAGTTGAGAGAGTCCTGGCTCCAAGCCTTTAAATTAACCCTTCCCTGCCTGGATATTCAGGGAGAGATTTCTACAACATGCCTGAAACGGGGAAGAAAGAAAGTGAAGGAGTTTTTGCCGATGAAAGAGAACTTCAGGCCGAAGCCAAATTTTAGTGTTGAAAAAAAAAAAATTCTTTTTCTTTTTCTTTCCATTTGTACAATTTGTGCTTCACTAAATAAGATGTTGCAAAGGGAGGGTGGTCAACGTGTTTGAAAGAAAAACACACAAGGGTGCGACTCAGCTTTCCCTGGCTGTTTAACAGCCATGAACAGCTTGATATTTTTGGCTTCTATATAGGTGAGTGTGTGTGCATGTGTGTGTGTGTGTGTGTGTGTGTGTGTGTGTGTGTGTGTATGTGTGTGTTTTCTTTTGAAAAATATGAGGTATTAGGCTCACTCCCAAAACACATTCAAATGAGGCTGCCTCTAAGCTTCACTCCTCTATTAGGGCAACACAGTCTTACAAAAATGAAAAAAAAAATAGGAAGGAAGAAGCTGTGTCCTTCACTCTGACACAGTCACCTGTATCCCAGTGGTGCTGGGCCTTCCTGCCTCCGTCTACCTCACTCTCTAGCTCTTTCCACTAGGCTCTTACATTTGAAATGCCCGTGTGTTCGTCGGTGTATTGACTGTGCATCAGAACTCTTCAGCAGGGAGTTGGTTAGAGAGCCCAGGTCTGAAGAGGTAGAAGACGGGATACAGAACAGACCTTCCAAATTAGAGCTCACACAATGCCCAGTTTGCTTTGCTATCTGCCCTGTGGCCTGAATTTGCATCCCAGCTCTGCAGACTGATGTCCCTTATTTAGTTTCCGCGTCCCTGCTGGTTCGCTGAAGATAACAGACCACTTCACAGAGCTGTCGGGAAGGACCAGCATGATAACAGATGCAAACGTTTTCACCAAATACTTGATATAAATTAGTTCTGATAAATCACTCTCATCATTATTAAATGCTGTTTCTTCCAACTATCATTATTCATCATGGTTGCTGCCATGAACCTTTCTCACGTTCTTCAGAGGCCCTTTGTTTCAGAGGAAAGTAGTGATTTCACTTCAAGTCCACACCAGGTTACCCTTGGATATCCAGTAGCCATCTTGGAAGAGCTATTCTAAGCTCAGTCACCCAGAATCCCCGCAATGTCTGGCCACATCGCTGATGTGCCAGTGTTCAAAGAAGAGACTGATTAGACTTTAAAACATTTTCTAAATTCAGTGAATCAGTATTCAGTCTAATTATGGAGGAAGTCCTCCATGGAGGTATAAGGTATATTAGAATTCTCTAGAGGGTTCTCTAGAGAAACAGAATGAACTAACTAACTAACTAACTAACTAACTATATATTTATATATGTATGTATGTATATATAAATGATTGTAAAAATATTGGCTTACATGTCCAGAACTCGATAGTCCCACAATGGCCATCTGCAGGCTGGAGAGCTGGAGATACCCACAGCTGCTCAGTCCAAGAAGCTGGGGCCTCAGAACAAGAAGGATCAATGATGTAGCCCCAGTTCGGGACCAAAGACCTGGGCACTCCCTGGAGAGTCCTGAGGCAGAGTATGCTGTGGAAGAGTGAAGGAACTGGGGTGTGAGGTCCTTGGGTGATCACAGCAGCAATCAAAGAACTGGCTCAAGAAGACTCAAATGTGCATCTGCTGCTTTTTCCTTGTTCTTCCAACTTTTTGTTCCATCCAGGCCCCCAACTTATTGGATTGCACTGCCCACACTTAGGATAGGTCAGTTTGCTGTCCCATGTGCCCATAAGTCCTAGAAACAACTCCCTGGATACACCCAGAAGCCCCTTAATCTTAATCGTCTTCTAATCTGATGGAGACGAAAATTCAGATGAACCATCACAAGAGTTAATTGGTATAATATGAATCAAATCCTCATCCCAGTTTAAATTCAGACAATTGTTTCCCACTGTAACAACATTAGCTAGATTTTGGCTGTCAGAAGAAGCGCATCTTTGCACAAATACATGTTTTGATCCAAGTTCCAAAGAAGACATGGGCATTAACAATGTAAGTCAAAGACAGGGTGGCAATGAGAGGGACCAGGCTACACTGAATTAAATCTTTTTACCATAAAAGTAGTAGAATAACAGCAAGGGGATCGGAAAAATAAGAAAGGTATAAAGGTTTGCCTTTGACCTATCCTTAGCCAGAGAAAAGAAATCTAGTTTACATACATCCCACCCCTACTCTCCGAACACCCAGGACCCTCAAGCCATGGAGTTCCTGAGCCATGTGGTCTGTCTCTGCTTGTTTCTGAGGCAGTACCCTTGGTTTCTCCTAACCATCCTTTATCATCTAGAGAAACTCAACTATTTTTATAAGCAAAGTAGTGATTTCATGAAGATACCTACACTTTGGCATTACCCTCCTTAGATTTTCATTTTAATGAACAATTTTCTGTAGACATAACTCCTTATCTGAGTGTATAGCATCAAATTCCAGATGATTAGGTTCTCATCAATATTATGAAATGAATATATTCTGTGATTCTTCCTAATGACCACATGGTTCTGTCTGGTTTCTTCTGGCTATCTGAAATATGGATGCAATGACTGGACCTCTGGCATGCATTTTGGAGTTTAGTGGCATGCTGAACATGTTTATTCAGTTATCTATTATTGTGTAATAACCCTCTCCAAGCTCAGTAATGTATAATGGCATCTGTTTTATACTGACTAAATATTCTAGAAGACTTTAACATGAAGTATTCTGTGAAGACTTTAATGACTGAGCACTGGAATTACCTAGAGAATTCTTCATCAAAAGTCCAGTACACTAGGGCGGTGTCTAAGCAAGGCTCAGGGGGGAGAGTCAACTAGAATACACCTACACATGGCCTCCCTATGTGCTTAGGCTTCTCACAGTATAGGTGTTAGATTCTGAGAGCAGATATTCCAAGAAACCAGACAGAGCCATATGTGGTCATTAGGATCTCACTTTGGAAGTCAAACAACATCCTTTATGATCCAGTCTACTGCTAACATACAAATCAGGAAGACCAGCTGAGATTCAGAAGGACAGAGGACATTTCCCCACCTTTCCACTAAAGATTAGCAGGGTTGTATGGCACAACATGGGGTGTGGCTCATGTTTTGTGGTCAGCATGGGCTACCAGGAAAGTGCAAAATAAAAATGAATGTGAGTCTCCTTAACTGCAAGGCGTCACCTTAACTGTCCTGAATTGGCAAGCCAACACACAGGGTGTGTGTATGTGTGGAGGGGGATTGACCTGTTTAAACCACCGTGATTTTGATTTTATTAATATATAGTCCAAAAGATGCTCCTGGTACAGTTATCAGGGACCTCCAATTTTGCTACATTAATAGCTCATCTACACACAGGTTCAGCCTAAATGTCAACTACCAAGGAAACCCATGTCAATTAGCAGGCAAAACTCAACACCAAATTCATTGCAGTCATTAGATTAATGGCATTTGCTTTTGCTAGGTCCACTCCATTTATTTTTTATCCCAGATATATTTATCTTAGTGGAGAGCGGCAGCCTCTTTGCTGAGATGGGTTGGTGGTATTTCCCATTCAGTGGTGCTGCTGATGGTGTACCAGCACGTTCTGATCCCATTCCTGGAGCGGGAACAATCTAAACTTGTATAGAGAAAGCCTTCATGGGTTTTTGTTGGCATCTGCAAAGTCTAATTACACACATCCAAATACACAAGAGAGAAATGGAAGGTTTTTCCCCATTGACTTGGAAAAGTTGGTGGTTTTGACCTGCAGAGCTTGAATGAAAGATCCAGGCTAATTATGGGATTGCATGTTTAAACAGTTATTTCTTTACAGAATACTCATGGCACATTTGTAAGTTTAAATTTGCTTTTGGATCTGGGCTTTTCATGGACGTTGTACATGGAAATCATTGACTTCAAGAAGGTGCATCAGCTTTTATTTTTCAAGAACAGCCTTGTGAATGATATGTTTATGTAAGGATTATTTTGGTTTTATTATTATTATTGAATCTATGTTGTCTGTTTTATTCTCTACTTATAAAAATAGCACACTTCTGAGTTTGAACCACTTTTACTATTGTACAGTCTCTATAGGTCGCATGGCTTTTGCCACCTGTTTTGCCTTAGTAGCTGATAGTTTTGTAGAACTTTTCATGGTAAGTGTAGCTAGTGGATATTCTGTATGAATGTGATATTCTGTATGAAGTGTAGCTAGTGGATATTCTGTACGAATGAATGAATGAATGAATGAATGGGTCTTGTAACTGTTTGAGGTGTTATTTAAACTTACCTTTAAAGTAGATATGGTTTATCATTTTGTTAAAATGCATTTATATAAATTATCTCACTGTTTCAGACCCTCATTGTGGATCCTCTAGGTTATGGTAACAGCATTTGATTACGTAAAATACATACAGATGTAGAGAATAGTAATTAAACATTGGGGCAGTTACAGACTTGTTATCATATCCTTTCTCCCTTCTCCCTTCTCACAAAAGTTTCCATCAATAAAAGACTTACATTAATAAGAGATGGGGAATCCTACCCCATCAAGGTGCAGTTTAATTCTCCCAGCTCTCCCCTACCCCTGAGCAGGTTGAAGTGTATACTTGTGGAAAAATTGAGTGGTCCAAAGCAGGAGAAAACCTCTGGAGAGTTACCTGTGGGGTAAGACTGCCTTTGCTCATGAACAACAGTTTTCAAGTCTAAACTCTCCTCTGAAGTCATTCCCATAAAATTAGAGGTTGGTTATGTGGTGGACTTACAGATTTTAAAAATGTAATTGTTAAAATTGCATATATATTAATTTACAGTAAAAATAGTTAAAAATCTCATTTTACTGGAAACTATTACTAATGTTTTATTTGTATGAGGATATGACCACACTTTTGTTCATAGGCATAAGGCTCATGCAGATAAATGACAGACCCAACCAGAATGCCTTTGTCTTAACTAAATAGTGTGTTAATTTTAAAATACAACAACCATGAACCCTATTCTAAATGAGGATATTTATCTGCATTTATCTTCATAATAGATAGATAAATATATTTAGAACTGTAGAAGTAAATAGAAAGGGAGAATAGAAGGTAGATAGACACATATACAGACTGACTGATAATAGACACAATGTATCACTGGAGAGAGGGACTTTTAAATGTGGTTTTTCTACATTTCAATTTTTCCTCCTGATTTTTTATCCCTTAATATAAATGTTCATCTAGAAACAGAGAAAATGCTAAAGATAATGTGCCTGTGTTATGGCTTGCTACAGTGATATCAGTCAAGAGATGCTTATAGAAAGTTTCTCAGAAAAATTTATTTGGGACATTAGCCTTACTCTTCTATACATTTGTCAGAAACTTTGCCTGTACTTATTACATATCCTAACTTTCAAAACACTTACTTTTTGTAGAAATTATTAATATTCTTTTATCAGAGAATGAATTATTATCCCATGAGTTAAATTATCTTGACTAAGATCCCGGTTAACAAATGATAGGGCAGGATTTGAAACAGGGTTTTGTGTCACCAATGAGAAAAGTCCTGAACACCAAATCAAGCAAAGAAGAACATAATTCCTTGAAGCATCTCAATAATATCACCTGTATCTTTTACTCTGTCAGAAAGTGTAACCGAGTTATTTAAAAATGTTGTGTATATTACATCTCTAGAAACTGTATTTCAAAATGCATGGGACTGTAGCCCAAAAGCTGAGAAAATGTAAAACTAGAAACATCCCCCAAATTCAAGGCACCTAAAACTCTGGTTTTTATCTTGTTAATTTAAAACAAACCTGCTCTCAAGGTTATCATATAAATATTTAGGAAATAATTCTGAGCCACAGGTATGGTGGAGGAGGAAGTGAGAACACATAGGTAACCATGTTGATGATTTGTAGGACCATGAGATTCCCTCAGCCTGACACACCCCCTGGGCACTGTTGTCCTCACAGGAAACAGATACTCGCCACTGTCACTCGAAAACCAGCGAAAACAGGAGGGCATGAGGGCATCTGAGTGGGACCTATAGCAGGGACCTCGAGGGCCACTTTTTATTCCCTCAATCAATGTACTTGAAGGGCTATTTGAGGAACGGTTTTCCTCCATAACCCATCTGGAGACAGCTCATGAGGCCCGGTTTTGCAGGGTCACGCCGTGAAGGGGTGGCGACCTTGATGACCCATCACCTTGACTTTTCTTCTATCTGCTCCAGCCTCACTCATACTTTCCTCACTCCACTATCCAGGATCACATCTCCCCGTAAAACATGAAGCACTTAATACTTGCCTCATCTTCCGTGGAACTGGGGTCCAGCAGAAGACTTCCTAGAAGAAACATTTCTTCATCTATCAAATAATAGAATACAAAATTAAAACAAATTCTTAAATTGTAATTTAATGTGACAGTTTTATAAAGGAATACATCAGATCATTGAAGGGTCAACATCTTGCTCAAAGTCAAAAATCTTGAACCCTTAGTCTCTCCATTGCAGCTCTAACAGATTTTCCATCACATCTACATGTTTTGTAAAATAATTGCTCCAGGATTTAATTTAATTTAATTTTCTTCTCCTTCTTCTCCTTCTCCTTCTTTTTTTAATCTGGATATCAGCACCAGGAATCCTGAATCAAAATAAAGTCTGAGGAGGTCTTAGTCTTCATTTTTATCAAAAACTCATACTGATCTTACTGCATACTAATCTTTAGAGACAGTAGATTCTAATGAGAATAAAAAGAAAAGCACAACAAATGATATAATTCAATTTCATGAGTGAAAATTTTATGTAAAGACTCTATCTCATTTTTAGGAGACCCACTCATATAAAAACTTGTAATTCCCAATTGCATGTGACTCACCTAGGAAAATAGCATTTGAAACAGCACAAAGTCTAGGATCTTAAATAAATATAATGCATTATTTTTACATTGTAATGGAAAGGAGCAGACTGATTGCATAACAAAGCACAGAGTACTTTATAAACTTTTGCCAAGTTTCATTAATAATATTATTCCTTTTAAAGATATATAAAAATACTTAATAGGAAGGATGGGATGTAGAAATGAACATTCCAGTGGATGGATAGCAGGAATTATTCATAATCTCAGGGAAGGTTGGTAATAATCACAGAGCATCAAGACAAAAATAAGCTTACATCTCTACTATGAATATTTAAGTGTGGCAAAGCTGATTTTGACAAACTACTCACTGATAGTATGGATCTGTTATGATGTTATTATTGGTGAAGATGTGAGAATTTTCCCTACTCACAAGCTTTTAAATAAGTCTGATAAAATTTTATGGGTATTAATAGGAGACATGCAACTCTTGGGTCAGAGATGAAAGATAGCACTTTAGTCACAGCAATCACAGTAGCCACAGTACCCAGGCATTTTTGCACTGTTTCTCTGAGCTCTGATTCCCACCAGGCTATATAACAAGGACCAGAGAATCTCAGCACAGAGAGGGCTAGGTCGACGGATTCAGAGCTGAGAGACTCTGAATGTCTTATAATGGGCAGTAAGAATGGCTGCCTTTTCCTCTAGAGGTAGATATTATCTATATTTTTCAAGACTGTTCTCTGTTCAAATAGTTTTGAAAAGAGATTTCAAAACACAGGCATGAGTACCCTCTATTTGTAAGACTGGAAAAAATGTGAGAAACTTATAGAGAATTGTCTTTTCACTCACATCAGTAACATTCTTTTTGATAATGAAATATACTTTATCAGTCTGTGAGATGATTCTTTCAACATGCAAAGAAGTATTGCAAAGAACACCTTTTAAGGCATGCCATAATTCTTTCAAGTCCTGGTATATACTTTAGCAAACTAATGACTAATGGAGAAAAGTGTCTATATTGCTAAAGACGATATTTGTATGGGAGAAAGTAGAGAACTTGGTTTCCATTAATTACTTGGTTAAGGATGCATTACTCTCACTTCTTCAGAACCCCATAAAATAATGGAATGAGAGCTGCAATGTTGACACATTGAAAATAAAGAACTTCACAGACAAAGAAAGAGGGTATCAGTAAAGCCAGATTCTGGGATCAGAAAACACTGGGCTCAAATTCAAACTCAGATTCTTATTACATGTGAATTATTACTGATTGCTAATCCTCAGGATTATTATGAAAATGCAGACTTTTTAGAGGATTTTATGAATCATGTATGAAACATGTTTATAAAAGTCTGTTTTGTCTACTGCTCAATACATGATGGTATCTATGCAAGTGCAAATGTATGGTAGTATGTATGGAGGCAACAAATTTTATTTCTTCATATAACTGGTTGGAATACAGAACTCACCAATATGTATTGCATAATGAAGAGAAGAAGAGTATGGAGAGGCTCAAGGTGTTGTTGGATACTGAGTGGGGGTAAGAGACTCTTCAACGACTTGGATCTGCTTAGACCACACATCCACCTTCTTCAGTTTTCCCCTGATGAATTATTTTTGTAATAAGGACCCTTGTATGACTCCAGCTCTATACCAGCGTCCACACCAACGTGGAGAACAACCCAGGGGAGCTAGCAGGGAACTTGTGAGCACAGGCCCGCACAACAGGACGCTAAATCAATCAAAGAGTTAATGGTAGTCAGTTCTAATTAACTAGATTTTAAAGACCTTTTCATTAAAAAAGAAACAAAAAATGTTCCAAGTGTGACAGCTTGAAGTTGGCAATTAAAAGCGGTTGAGATTTAGGTACCTCGAGGTAAGTTCTATTTTTACTTGTCTCAAATATTTAAAAAAAAAAAAAAGTATCAACCTTTTTCCAGAACAGTTTCCATTTTGTTTTCTTGGCTTTTACTTTTAATCAACCATGTCTATACTTTTAAATGAAATTGTGTTTGTTTTATCTTCAGCAATGCTCTCATTGATGGAGACGGTGGGCAGCAGCAAATCCATTTCTAGGAAGCTGTATCCCTGTTCCTTCACATGAATATTTTTGGTAGCTACGGGTTTGTGTCTTTATGTACATAGCATGGTTTTAGCAGCCTTAGGAGGAAGGGTGTGTGTGTGTGTGTGTGTGTGTGCACATGTGTGTGTGTATGTGTGTCGCAACTGTCCACCTCCTGCTAGTAGAGACTTCAGCTATGTGTGGTGGGAGGATTTTGGCACCCTTTACTCTAAAGAAAACACAGTCTGATGTGAGGAGTGCCTACCTCTCACAAGGCCTCGATTGTGTGAGAATGCCAAAAAAAGAAGCAAATGCAGTTTAATTGCGTCGGATGCTTAGTGACTAGTTCACAAATCTTTTGTTTGTTTTCAGAAGTGCTGCAGTGGCACTAAATTTTGTGTGTGTTTGGGGAGATGCAGACGTAACCTACTGTAGGACTTAGAAGCCAGTGTAATTACCTGGGCCCCTGTCAAACTAATAAACTAATCAAGGCCTTAAATAAAATCAGGAAAGGCCAAGGATTTGGGAAACTTAAAGAATAAGATGAGATATTGAATCCTGTTAAATTTTCTTTACATGTGTATTTGAGAGGCCAAGGATCCCACGGAACATAGATTATGCATTTCAATTTAAAAATAAAGACTTTTTGATCTCTATAGATCAGAGTCCTGGAATTTTGGGAAATCACTGTTCTGCTCTAGTAAGGGGGGCTCAAGAACATTTGCCCCAAATAGAAAGAAAAGGCTCATGTTTTCTCAGAATACATGGGTACTAAAAAGAAGAGTTTGCTTAGAATTATATCTCAGTCCTTTTGTAATAATGTCTGTAATCCAGGAAACCATGTAAAAATCTAAGAAGATTTAATAGCTGTGAGTAACTACTGAGAAGGGTCTTTGGAAAATGTGAAGAACGTGCTTGGTGGCTACACACCCTAAACTAGGAAGTTTAGGGCACACTTCCCATCTGATACAATCAGACGTTTATATTTGGGATGTGTTTAAAGTTGGTAGTACATGGCACTTAGAACTATTTAGGGTTCTCACCATGGTTCCTAAACTGCAGACTGCAAGGAAGGCCTTCAGGAAATTGCAGTCCCGCATGGAGGGAGGGCAGTAAATGACTGGCCCCATGAATTTGAGTATGAGTCTAAATGAATCCAAATATCTACTTCTGATTGTTCTTTGGGCTTGCACTGTCTATGTATCCAGTAACCATATTTAGCTAATATGAGTCATTTGTTCTATATGGAATATAATGTATCTATTTAGAATGTGATTCTTAAAGATACTTGGGTAATGCAACTGTGATTGGTCCTGGGGTCTATTTTTGCCTTTCTCCACTTCCCTTTGTAATAATAGCATCAATTATCCAGTGGTCCACTCCACCAATGACACTCGAGTGCTCACTTAGCCTGTTCCAGGCCATACGCTCCACATCGGCTATCAAAATAAGACCAGGATGTAGTCCTTTCTCTCAAAAATATCAGTGGTTTATAGGAGACCCTGAAGTATAAATAAGTTGATTAAAAAACAATGCTAAAAATGATATAAATAACTGCATGTTTGATGTATGGTGCAAATTTAGAGAAATTTCACTCAACTATGGTAGAAATGGGAACTCTCACAGTGGAGACATCAAGGCTATATCTAGAATTACCAGTGCTAGTTTGCCAGAGGAAGAATGGACCAAAATACATTACATGTACAAAATAGAGCAACTTTTACTCTGAACCCACTTCACTGTAAAGTGCTGTAGACAGATCACTTAAATTAGATTTAGACAACTATTATTTTATATTTCCATGTCATAATTTTGGGCAACACTCCCCTTTTTGGCGAACTTTACTTTGGCGCTGTGTACTCTGGAAGACTACATCTCTGTAATTCTCTGGTCTCAAAGAATTGTACATATACGTGACATTCCCATGAAGATGCATGCTCTGACTTATTTTTTTGTCCTATGTACCCCCATGTGTACCATCAGGCAGGTGTTAAAAATAATGAATTCAATGAAAAAAAAAAAGAATAAATGCGATCACTGTCAAAATAATATGCAAGAAAGACATAGAAACAGAATACTGATTGGAAGTGTAGTCAAGGGAGCTGTCTTAAAACTTTTTACTTAGATGGTGGCTTTCAGGGAACTAGAAAAAGAAGTGATCTAAGGACATCTCCAGCCACACTGTGGTATTGCTGTTGAAATAAGTGAAAGATTGAGCTAACCAGCCAGCAAGGGTTTGTTTTTGAAATATAGGATCTAGAAACAAGGCCTCTCAAAATATAAGAACAATGAGAAAAAATGGAGAAATTTTCATCGATGCCTTATATGTGAGTGAAAAGTTAAATGCAAAATGGCAAATTATAAATACTGCTGGTTACTCTTTGCTACAAAAATGATCCTAAAGCTCTTTGATTAATCCCTGAATTTTATGACTGCATATGAGACAAATCACGTGTTGTTGTCATCAAGTGGGGTAGAGTGAAGCCGAGCCACCAGCCAATTTAGGCAATCTTAAGTATCCTTAGAGTCTAGATTTTTTGCCAAATATTGTAAGTGAAAATATCCGGGATAAAGACCATAAATAGAATAGAAGTTTTTCCTCCAAATTTTACATAATACCATAGATCACTAAAGCAAGAGGAATTTTGAAATCTAATTTGCTCGTCACAAGGGATCCGGGATCCTGGCAAGATTTGGGGTTCTTTGAGTGTCTTGAGTTATTTCTCAAATATTTTGGGTTCAATAAAATTCAAAATGCATTTTGCCCTGAGTGCTTTTCCTCTTAATTTTGAAACCCATGTGTAATCTAAAGGAAATGGAATCCATATGTTTCTGATTCATTTACACTTAACTCATCAAAATATTTTTCTAGGAGCTATTTGATGTTGAAGAAGCATTTTGAAATTTTTTAATAAGCTTTTTAACTCCCACCCCCTCTTTAAAACAGAAGACCATGTTTTGCCAAGGTGAAATAAACCCCCATAACAAAATATTTGGGTTTGGTTCCAAACTCTGAACCACAGAATTGTAGACAGGTTCTCAGTGTATCCAGCTTGTCCTCGGATCCCATTTTCTAGGTCTGGTTTAGCATATAAACTTCATCAGGGCTGCCTGAGATGAAAATGGGGCTCCTGTGACTTGACCACAAGATGAAGAGGAAGGATTAAAATAGTGAGCTAACAAGGTTGTGATGTGCATGCAAAAAAAAAAAAAAATGAAGAATCTCTCACATTAGCCTTGCTTCAGCTATAGGAAAGGAAGATTTGAGACAATTTTTTTTTCTTTCAATGAGAATCATAGTTGAGATGACCTAATCCCCATATTTTGTTTTGCTATGGAAGCACAACCCCACTGAAGTCACAAACATCTGTGACTTTTCCAAACATTCCTCCATACCATCTCACATTTCCAAACTCACCATTACTTTCAGGAGTGGCAGTGCTTCAGAATCTGGAGCTTTGTAGATTCACGTTCAAAGCTCACCACATTTCTAGCCTGAGATGCCTTCTGCCTTGATGTCCAAGGGTCTACAGCATAATCATGACCTCAAATCAACATTCCGTATCAGTCCTTCATCCAAGGTTGAACTTCGCTGGCTCGTCCATGCCTTGTTTTCACTATCCTACTGCAAATCTAAGGAAGCCTCTTATCACCTCAGGCCTCTTACGGACTCTACACTGTGATTTCTCACCTGTGGCATTACTGACCCTTTGCCAACCCTTTGGATCACAATGGTTTGTATGTGTCTTTGTGTGTGTGTGTGTGTGTGTGTGTGTGTGTGTGTGTGTTTAATCTGTACATCCTAGGTCCTATGCATGATAAGATTCAGTATTCTTGCTTTCTCTGTCCACTAGATGCCAGTAGCACTGTCATGGCAATTGCAAATGTCACAGAGTATTGCCCAATGTCCCAAGGGAGGAGAGTGAAATTACCCCCATTTAGGATACACTGCACTTAAACTTCATTGATGCCATCTCTATGGGGAATCCCCAGATGACCTTGAGGATATGCTAAGATTGGTAGGGATTTTAAGCTTTCCAAAGGCAGTGGGTTCAACTTTGTCCCCAGACCAGAGCATTTCAGGGGTTTGTATGATCTCAGTTTGGTTGAATAAAGTCTTGGAGAGAAAAACAACCATCACACATAACCTAACTACTTTCCTTACACTCCTAAGATTCAAACCAAATTTGGCTGGAAACATCTAGGATGTGCCCAGCCCCTGAAGAGCCCCTCCCCACACCCCTACCTTGCAGAGGTAAGTTCCAATCTGACTACTCAGGTCCTGGTTATCCTGTAATGACCACTGTGTGGCCTCCTTTTTAATGAAATTTCTCTGCATTAAAGGAAAGAGAAGCATAAAACATAATTCCTGTCTTATGAGAAGCTAAAATCTAAATGATTTTGAAAGATCTATAATAGCATATAACTGCAGGTTACAAAGTAAGATAGGTGTTATCAGAGGATTGCCAGAATCAGCCAGACGAAACACAGGGTGACCAAGTTCAATTAAAATTTTAGATAAAATTGCCCAAATACTGTAACTGAGGTACATATGGCTCATGTAATATTTAGGACAAAGATGATAAAATTAATCACTGTCTATAATTCAAATCAAACTGAGCATTGTGTATTTTACTTCATAATTCTAGCTATCAGTGTAGGAAATCTGAGAAGGGCTGAAACAAGGACACGGCAAAGGGACCCAAAAGCCCTGGCTTGATTTGGAAATTAGAGATGGTTAGAGGAGGGGGTGTGTATTAGGAGATAACATAAATATGATTATTGATAAAGGTGAAGCTATATGATAAAAACGCTTGAATGCAGGCAAATGCAGTTTGTCTTGATGAAGAAAAATATAGGAAACCCCTGAAAAGTCCCTTTGTCACCTCCTACTCACACTGTCCATTGCATCTCCTGTCCTGTTCTGCCCCATGAACTGTCTAGGTACACTGGTCCACATCTGTATACAGTTGCAGTTATTGTTCACCTGTACCCCGCCCCCCCTTTATCTTACTATTAGGTTACAATCCAAAGTATGGAATACATATTTCATGATCCATATTGGTGCAAATTTTTTATTGAGAAAATAAATAAATGAAAGAGAATAGATGATCCTCCTCTGCAAAGGATTTCAAATAAATTACGTAGCTACTGTACCATCAAGATGTGGCTGGAGCCTGACTTTCCGTCCTCACTGTGGGCTGAATGTAGGACCCTGGCACTTCCAAAGAGTGCAGGTGGGAAGGCCGGAGGGTTCACCATGGAGTGAAGAAGTTAAAAGAGCTCCCTGGGGAAGTGATCACAATCAAACACAGCAGCGACAGTCACATTCACAGGGTAGACCCTTGATAGGAAAGAATGTGTGTGGGGTTTTAATTTTTCATCTTCCTTTCCAGGACCAGGACTCCCCCACCCCCTGAAAGTAATCATGAAAAAAAAATCAGAAAAACACCAAAAAATATGTAGGTACCAAATAGGTGCTCCTCAAAACCTCAAGGTCATAAAAAGTGAGGAAGTGTGAGAGCATTAGAGTTGAGTCTTGCCTCATGAGATGTGAGGTCTAACTGTGATGGTTTTCTGGGAGGGCTTCCAGAAAAGAAAAAGGAAAAAAATGCAGGATATCAGAATGAAATTTGGACTTCAGTTCATAATTATGTCTCAATAGTTCTTCGTTATTTGTGACAAATGTTTCATACTAAAGAAAGATGTTAACATTTGGGGAAGCAGGGGCTAGAGAATGTGAAGGTTTTGTGTCATCTTGACCTTTTAGGTTTGGCTTATTTCATTTAACATTATAATCTCTAGTGACATCCATTTTCCTGCAGATGTTTAATTTTATTCTTCTTTGTGAATGAAATAAAACTTTATATATATATATATATATATATATATATATATATATATATATATATATCACATTTTCTTTATCCATCGATGGACACTTGGGCTGATCCTCTAGTTTAGTTATTGGGAACTGTGCTGCTATAAACATGGGTATGAATTTATCACTATAATAAGATGGCTTCAATTCTTCAAGGTAAATATTGAGGAATGGTATAGCTGGGTCATTTGGTGGTTTCATTTCTAATTATTTGAGGAAACTCCATACTGATTTCTATAGTGGTTATGCTAATTTGCAACCCCACCAACAGTGTGAAATTGTTTCTTTTTCTGCATGTCCTATCTTTGTTTGTACTCTTGAAGGCTGCCATTCTGACTGGGGTGAGAAGAAATCTCCATGTAATTTTGATTTACGTCTATCTAATTGCTAATGAAGTTTGTTGATCATTTGTATTGCTTCTTTTGAGAAGTGTCTGTTGAGTTCATTGGCTCATTTATTAATTGGGTTGTTTGTTTTTATACTGTGTATATGTTGGGCTAGATAGATGTTGGGCTCATAGATTTGGAAGAGAGGATAACTGTAGGGTTTCATTTTAGACCTGCTAAAATTTTAAATTCCCATTAGGCATTTTTTGAGTTCTTTATGTATTGTGTCTATTAATCTGTTGTCAAAAGAGTAGTTGGCAAACGTTTTCTTGAAAGGATTTTTTTTTTTTTTTGGTCAGTTTAAACTTTGTTGCCATTCACAAGCCATGAGTCAAGAGCAAATTTACAGAATGATTTTGCAAACATTGGTCAGTCCATTTTACCTGGCTATGCAACCTGTGTTTTCAGTGTGCTCCAATGTACCTCTTCTCCCCCAGTTAGGTGGATGAATCGTTTCTGCCTGCTGCTCTCCCCTCACTCTTTTGTTCAGACTTTTCTCCAGATTAAGGATCATCTCTCCCACCACTTTCTCATCAGGAGAAAAGGCCATCATCCCTTGTTCCAGGCTAACAAGAATCTTCCATGCTTCCCTGTTCTGAGTTCTCATAGTAACACTGGTTTGAAGCAATACCTCAGCTATTTGCTTTTTTATTTCTTTTTTACTTTAACATCTCTTCCCGGTTTCATGGGCACAGTTTTTATCTCTCTAACTAAAGTATAATATTCTTAACCACAAAGAGAGCTTATAAAAATATTTTTATATCTCCCATGGTGCCTACCATGCTTCTGGGCATATTGTGAATGATCAAGACATACTTTTTTGGTTTTAATTGAATTAGCATCCAGGGAAAACAATTTAGAAAACAGTATATAATTCATATCAAATGTTTGAAAGTTTCTGAAAGAAATTTGTAGGAAAGCCAGCGTCAAAGACCAAACCTTGTTACTTAGACATTTTCTTTCAAATCAAAACATAAGCAATTTCCAATCATCTTTATGAGGATAGTATTTAAAGCCGTGGTACACTGAAGGCCCTCAGCCTAAGCAATCGCAATGACCATTACCAGTCATTACTGTCCTGAGAACCAGTTACATTCAGGGCTTTGTGTTAAGCAGTTTTAAATCTGTTGTTTCATTTCATCCATACATTCAATTGGTATTATAATTTTCATTTTTCTTTTAAATAAAACAGTTGAGGAGGAGCAAGGTAAAACATTTCAGCCAGAGGCACATGACTGAGAAATAATTGCATTGGGATTAAAACTTAGGTTGATCTGATTTTAAAACCCACCTTCCTTCCATTGGGCCTTTTCCTTTTTTCTAGAATCAAGGAACAATAGAAGGTGCTCTATATCCTTCACACAAGTTGACTTACACCATGGCTAACCCAAAATGAGCTCCCAGGAGAATTCCTCATCAACTATCCCCAATTACGGTCAGCCTTTAGTTTATTTGTCTTGAGGTTTTTCAGAAGGGTTTTACATAGGACATGCTGATTCTTTTCTCTCTCTCTTTTTGTTCCTCTCTCTTTCTCTCTCTCTCTCTCTTTTTTTTTTCTCTGCTTACCTTGTCATTTTTCCAGCTTTATATTCTCTTGTTTCACTGGTCATACTATCTGAGCAACTGTCCTGGTCACTGTCAACCTTGCCCTATTCAATATATCTACATTCCCTGTAAAGAACTGTCCCAGAAAGACTCATTTTCCATAAGATGTTCCCTTGTTAAAAAATAATCCTCAACAAACTCCAATGAACACTGGTGAAGAAATGAGATGTAACATGATCAGATTTATTTAGGCTCCTTTGCTATATTCCACTGGAATCTCTTTTAGGAAGGTGCTCTATGACTGAACTTAACAGAAGCTAAATAAATATTTACCAGGTAGATAAACCCAGCATCCAAACTCTAGGATTAATGTGGAACTTTGAGTGATAGCCCCTCCTCCTGTTCACTCAGCTGCAGCTCCTCAGATGACTGATACCATAAGCCTGTGGTCTGTGTAGGGGAGAAACCATTCCTAATTTTCCAACTGTGCCAAAGAAGGAGACACTTTCAATTTCAAATTCAAATCCACAAAGGTTCTTCAAGATAACTGATCATTCTTCAGAACACGGTGAGAACTGCATTTCATGTTTAGCCACTGCTTTCCTACACACATAGCTCTTCCTGAGATCCTTCCTCAGGGATAACTACCAGGTCAGAAAAGGGAGAGAACTGAACCTTAGAAAAGAAGGTGATGAAGCTTTTGGACATCCCTAAATTCAATAGACATTTGACAGAAAACATATAAATGTGAAGGCATGGCATTTCCTCACAAGGAAGATAATTTCACTGAAGTGTGCATTCATGCAGGGAATGAGAATATTCTACATCAGAACACAGTTCTACCGTGATCGTAAGTATAAGCATTTGGTATTCCATTTAGCCCCAAATAAAATTCAAATTTGCAACACTTCATTTAGCAGAATATTAATCCCCTAAGACTGGAAAGGAGAGCTAGTGTGAGCAATGCTTTTCAGGGTGGATCTGGTTGAAATCACACATGTACCCATGTCCATGCGCACACCGATTCATGCAGATGAAACAATTACAAATGGCTGCAGAAGTCCTCGGCTTTATGCTCAGGAGTGTACCTGTGTTTTGACCACGGATCTGCTTGCTTAGAACACAGCAGGGCACGTTGCAATGACTAATTACTGAATCAAATAATCGCTCCATGCCTCCAACACCACTCTTTTTAGAATCATGCTGGGGAAAAAAAAATAAAAAGGCAGCAAATATGTAAATTGGAACTGATTAGGGGATTAAGTTTCACTAAAAAAATTAAAAATTGGAATAAAAACAGCCTGCAAATCCCTCTAAGCCAGACCCTGTCTCTGAATTACAACACCCGCGCCTGTCGGCTGTGATAATTTCACTTCATTAAGTTCCAGATATAAATAGAGAGCCCTTTTTTTCCATGCACCACTTTAAATAAGCATGGATGGAAAACACAGGGGTTATTGATCCACTCAGCTGTTTGTTATTGGGTCTTTGGTCTTGCTTCATTGTTGCATTAGAAACTTTCAAACACCTATGCCATGGAGCCAGGGCTGATTCACTTCTGTGGAACCCATTTGAAAAGTTATTGTTTCCCCTGCCAAAAAAATATTCAAAGAGTAAAACTCCTCAAGTATGCTTCATACTGAAATGCAAAACAGACATGTGTGTGTGCTGCATGTAAGGAACACAGAGATTAATGAGAAAACTCGATTAAGTATCAGCATTTCGGCACAAGTACCAGGTTACTTTATACAATAACTTAATATGAAATACTTCATATAAATACTTCATATGCAAAAACATTGTTCCCCTAAATCAGAGGCTTCTATACTATAGATTTTTCCAGATAACTTATAAACCAGGTTTTACAAATTAACTCTATCATTTTCTCCTTCCAATTTTGAAGAACAAAGTTGACTACAGAGAATGCCACTAATTCTCATCTTAAAAACAAAGGCTATGATATAAAGAAGGCAATTAAATTCAGAAAACAATAAAAAAGTTTTTTTTTTCCTAATAGCTTCAGTCTGGGTTTGGCAAACTTTCCGTATTGGGGCAAAATAAAGAATATTACATTGGTACTTCCATACTTATTTAAAATATAACCCTTTAAAAATGTAAAAAGCTATTCTTAGCCCACAGACCTTAGAAAAACAGGTGGTGTGCTAGATTTGGCCAATAAACCAGTTTGCCCACCCTGGCATAAGATATATAAAGATGTTACTAGGCTTTACCATTTTATTTATTATTTATTATTTTTCCTTAGATTCAAATCTAGCCATTGGTAGGCATTGAATGGAGTTCAGCTTTAGCCCTCTATTTCAGGAAACTCTGATTTGAAAACATCTTATGTCAAGAGGGAACACAACTTCATGAAGCCTTAATTTAAGATCAATGGGCATTTGTCCCCAGAAGAAAACGACTTGGCGTCCCTTGGTACCTACAAACATGACCAGCCAGCTGGGGTTGGCAGTGGTCTAAGGGCGAGTAACCACAGGAGGGTTGCAGATCCGCACTGAGAAGCACGGTCTGAGCAACGGGGCGGAGGTGTTACTTGGGTTCTGGCAGGGTTTGTACTAGGCTCAGGTCACTGAGTTCTATGAGACCTTTATTTTCTGAGTATCAGTGTAGAAAACAGTCTCAAGAGATCAACACCCAAGGACAAGGTGATTCAGGGCATTGTTTGGAGGATCCTCAACTTAACTAGCTTTGGTTTGTATTGTATGATTTTAGTCCATGGATGTGCATCAGAATCAACTTTAAACTTATCTAACAAATCACAAAGAGTGATGAAGGGAACTTTTAAAGTATTGAGTAGCTCCTATATTTTATTATTGGCATCATCTTTTTCACAGATAAGAAAAAAATGAGGCAAGGAGGGATTACATAATTTACGCAGGGTCATATAGCTAAAAAGGGACACAGGCCCTCTGAACCCTGTGGTCTTAAAAACGCTGCTACATGTGGTATAACACCACTCTCTGGGGAGTCTTCAGGTTCCAGGAACCCCCAAGAAATGATGACTTATAAAATCATGTGAGGTCTGACGTCCGTATTTCCATATGATGCATGGTGATCATGCTGCCCCTCGACACTCAATCCTGCCTCACTGATGGTTTTCTTTACACCTCAACAGTGGGAACTGAATCATATTTAATTTAAACACACTATTTCTCAAAATCCTTTATTGAGGATTTAAGCATGGTGCCAATACAAAAATCCTTTATATCTGGCTTTATCCTTATTGAAATAATACCATAGACTCAAAGTCCAGTCTTCTTTGTGCTCCATGAGATTTTCTAATAATGCTTAAAGGGATTAAATAAACCCGAAAGCAGTTTTGATCAACAATTTCATACTTTTAGGAATAGACTGTTCCTTGGCTATTCCACAGATAACATCTCCAGGGCATTGTGGTTGAGCTACGTGATGAGGGGGGTGGACGAGCAAAATGCACAAGAGTTTCTCAAGAATTCTGGACATATCAGGTCTGTGCAACTCTACTATGTTCATTTGAAATTGGGGTCTGGGAATTAAGAACACGACTTTCATTTATTCAGCCACAACAGGAAACTGTGCACGTCTCCACAGAGACGGGCAAGCCATTTCCTTTCCCACATTAGGAGCATGGGCTTTTCTACCAAGCTGGATTTCCATCACTTCACCCAAGAGTTTGGTGAGATTGGGAAGTTCGATCCTAGGGTCTGGCAGGGCTCCAGGCAGAACAATAAAAGAGAGAGGAGGGAGAGAGAGAGACATAAATCCTGGGGAAAAGAAGTTAACGCAGCCGTGGCAGGCGTGAAGGTGGAGAGTTGAAATATGGCTGCCACTGCACATCTGCAAGAGCCAGAGCATGAGTAACAGAAAAGGCACATCGTATTGAAAAACGCACATTTGTAGTGTGGACGTCCACACCTGTGATGCTACCAAGAGATCAGAGCCCAGCGGCTTTCCTGGACCTTTGCAGATAAGTCCTTATCTTCAATCTTACTATTTCAAGATGATACCTTCTCAGTTTCTCCAGGATGACTTTTTTCATACCTTGAGTAAACCATTCATTCATAAGTGCATGTGATATACAAAGCATCATGGGAGATCCCAGAGTTGAGCAGGGAGCCCGAAGGATATCCAAAATTGTTTTGGATATGAACCGTACTGTGAAATAGAGACCGTGTCGACAGAGAACCACAGTGTGAGAAAGATGTTTTTAAGTGTCTGAAGATTTCCAATGGAGTGAACTGAAAATGGGTATGGACCTTCATTTCACTGTGATATTCAATTAAAAAAAATGACATGGATAGGGACCTTTATTCTACACTTATTCCAGGGAAAAGAAGAAATTAAATTGTGAAATTAATTGACATCCAATGGAGAACCTCCAGAACTGAGATTCCAGAACACTGACAATGTTCAGCAGCCTGATCAACTGGCATGAGGATCTTTCATGCCAAGTGACAGTGCACAGGGTCTGAACTACCAGCTCCACTGCCATGTCAATATGTGCACTAGCTTCTCAGCATCCACTGGGAGTCATCAACCAGACTGTGGAAGGGAAGTGGAAAATCCACTGAGTTTTAAAGGCTAAGATATGTCTGTGTATATTTTTCCCAGATAGATATAATATATTGTTTCTTAAATTATTCAGAACTTAAAAAATCAACAACTAATTTTTAATGATTGCTTCATTTAACACAGCACGGTTAAGCCTGCTGGCGGAGACCCAAGCTCGTATTTCACTCAGTAACATTAAAAATCTAAGAAGCAGACCGGAACATCTATTTTCCCCTTCTCTTCTCTTCCCTCTCCTTTTGTTCTTTCAAGACGATGGCTAATTTGTGGGCTTAGAGCCTATAAATAAAAGATACATGGAAATTAATCAGCTGAGGAGAAAGATCCCATTAAGTTCCTAAGTATTTCATGAAATATTCTACACTTCTGTCAACAGAACTCCCAGAAATATTGAGAAAAGGCAGATTTTAGGAGCTCCATCATATTTTACAACTTAGGCTTTCTGCTTAGGGATAGCTCAGAAAAATGTACAGGTTAAGAGATGTCAGGTAGGAACCAGGAGATTTTTTTTTTTTTTTTTTTTTTTTGGCAGCGGGAGGGCTCCCATCTCCTTTTTGTTAAAGGTTCCAACAAGAGGAATCCGTTTGCACAAGCTGGTTTGTGTGAGTCACAATGGTAGATCATATTGCTCAGACTTCTCATGGTGCACAACAATTATGGGCTAGTGGATGGAGCTACCAGGACATCTGCAAATATCTGGTTGTCTAAGATTGGAATCCAACAGTGGGCTGAGGGGACTTGTGGCTGATACTAAGAGTTGTTCAGTACTTACAGCCATCCCCATCAGCACAGTGAAGGTTTGCGCAGAGCAGGAATCAAATCTCACTCATCTCAGTGTGTCTATCATACCTTGTATACAGGAAGTGTTCAGAACACATTTTTTCAGTTGCATTGAATTGACATTCTGAGAAGTTGGGAAAATTTGAGGTAAAGTTTGTCCAAATGACTTGTATGCTTAACTAAAGACAGCACTTTCCCAACTTTCCCAACTATCACTTCCCCAACCAATGGGAACTCTCCAGGAGTCCCCTCGGAGAGTTCCAAAGTAGCAGGCCAAGGCGGACAGCAGGGGTCTAATATCCAATTGAATGCACATCTTAACATAATCATTATCATGTCAATGGCTTGCTGGTGTCACCTTTCAATCAAAAATGCCATGTGTCATTCCTACTGAGCTATGGCTCTCAGCATGTTCACTTCAAGTGTTTAAATTTCAGTGGATCTACCCTGTGTGATACAGGAAAAAGGAAAACAGGAAGTGCTTTTAGGTAAAATTGCTATTGGGGTAGTTGATCCCCCTCCCCAAAAGTATTTAAACATGTTTTCATTTTCTATTGCCCACCAGTTCCATAAGTGAATTTATTCTACATTCACTAAGCAGCTGTTGAATGATGGCACATACAAGACACCTTGTGGGACACGATGATAATGGGATGCTGCTTAGTTCATTCTAGGAAGTCCAGAAGGGGAGATTGATACAAAATGTGAAAACCCTGGGAAAGAGCCAAAATTCTGGTTGTAGCCAACTTGAAAGGATAAAAAGTAATTGTTTTTTTTTTTTTTTTTCTCTCATCGGGTTTGAATGCCCAGGCTTTATGTCCATATTTGAATATCCTGACTCACTCACGGTGATTTTAACAGGCCTTTGTTTCCAGGTGTGAGCAGATACCTGGAGCATATCACCATCCCCAGGATTCCTCTGGGAGCCAGGACACCTGAACTGGACCAATCTGGGTCAGTCAGAGTGGGCAGGAGCCTAGGGCTGAAGGTTACTTGCTCCACCTAGCAGATCCCAAAGAGGGGAAAGACGGGATGGCAAGCTCCATACGTCACAGGGACATCTGTGCTGCCTTCCTCCTGCCCAGCATCAGGGAGGTGGTAGGAGATGCTGTAGAGTTGTTGGTCAAGGCTGGGGTTGCAGGAGACTGAGAACCATGGACTTTGGATAATCTTCCTCAAAGATTCCCAAGATGGACCCCAGAATTTTGGCTCTTTCCCAGGGTTTTCACATTTTGTATGACTCATGAAAAGTCATGAAAGCAACTTCTTCCACCTGAGGACTGCAGAGAACCCTCAGAGCCTCTAGGTCAGAACTGAACCATGGAGTTCATGTTGATTCTGGTTCCATTTCTCAAAGTCTTATTTTTCTTCATTATCTTCCTAAGATGCTGATCATTTTTTTATTCATCCTCCTAAAATAGCAGTGATGAGAAGCAACTCATCACCCTGTGATGCCAATAACCAGAGAGCAACCCCTTTCTCCTCTTAATATCCATTTGTTACTTCCTATGAATCTCCCCTTCTGGACTTCCTAGTATGAACTAAGCAGCATCCCATTATCATTGTGTCCCACAAGGTGTCTTGTATGTGCCATCATTCAACAGCTGCTTAGCAAATGTAGGATAAATCCATTTATGGAACTGGTGGGCAATAGAAAATGAAAGCATGTTTAAATACCTTGGGGGGGGCGGATCAACTACCCCAATAGCAACTTTACCTAAAAGCACTTCCTGTTTTCCTTTTTCCTGTATCGCACAGGGTAGATCCACTGAAATTTAAACACTTGAAGTGAACATGCACAATTTATTTCTAGAAAAATAAAAATAAAAAAACAAAAAGAAAAGAAAAAAATAGGCAAAAGCAGAAAATAATAGATTGAACAAGGAATGGGAATAGCACCAGGGAGCTAGATTTCTCTACCCAAATGGCAGCAATAGCTTTCTTCACCCTATTAGGTGAAGGCCTATTTTAAAATGTGTCTATAAAGTAAACCAAAGCTTGACAGCAAGCTTTGAAGGTATGTAATATCCCACTGCACAGGTAGAAACACTGAGGCTCCAGGAAGTTGGGAAGCTGATCCATGCCTGTGCCACCTGCAGGGTTTGAAGTCAGAGTAACTGAGCCCAGCCACTATGGCACCATGGCCTGCCCTCCTAACCCACACTAAGCTCATTTTCTACAAAGGAAAACTCTGGCCTGTCACTTAACTTACCCCATTTTGTTTACTCTCCATAATTATGTTGTGAAATGGTTTTCTCATGCCCATTAGAGCCCAGGGGACATTGAAGCTCTGAAAAGGGATGCGGGTTACCGATGACCTTCAGCTTGTAGGAGACACATTCAAATTCAGGCAGAGGCTATCTGGAGTGCAAAACCCCTTTGTCCACTGTGCCTCTGTGCATCTTGATGAAAGGATGGAAAAAAGGCTCTCTACTTCATCTCCAACTTCATGGAAACAGCTAAAGATTCCCAACGCAGCAACTAAGCTCAGAGTCTTTGACCTCAGAGTGAGGAAATCATTGGGGACTTTACTTCTGATGGCCCTCCAGATCCAGATCTCCGAGAAATAGGTTTATTATTATCCCCTCAACTTGTCTGGTCGCACATATCAACCTTCACAAGTACCTTACATACATCCACCTAGATTTTCAATTTATTTCCAACGTGAAGAATTAAAATGAATCACTGATAACTTTAATATGGAAGCATTTATATGATCGCCATCCAGGGGAAAAATTAAATAAAATCTTTCTTCAGACCCATATTAATTCAGAAAATAGGACTCACGAATAAAATACTAATTTCAGGCAATTTTTTTTTTAAATTTAGGATATTAAACTTGCAACTGTGCATTCATTTACATAAGACCATTGTACTTTAAAAGTTTGTTCTCCTTAAAAGCAAATGTGATAAATGGTTTCATTATTTCAGTTTAGAAATAGGCAGCTATAGAAATCACAGTTTAATATATTCCAGATTAGTCTGCATGCTATATTTGTAATAAGGACTTGTTTCCAACATTAGTTGGCAGATCACTCATATGAACAATTATCCAAATAGCTATTAGGATATGATTGCACTCATTTCCAGGCAAAGCAACGCTGCCAGAACTAAGCCTGGCTGCTGGTTAGATTCTGGTTTGACTTTTGGAGAAAGCCACAAGAATTTGTCAGTCATCTTGGCTGTAAGGGAGTCTCCCTGTCTTGAGGCTAGTCTCCTTCCTACTTGAAAATAGAGGCAAATGTGTTTCTCCTTTGTTTTATTTTTATAGTTTTATATGAACTAGAGAAAAAAAGAAAAGAAAAAAAAGGAGAGAACGAGAGGTAGGGAGAGAAGGAGGAAAGGCAGAGTTTTACACAGGAACATAACATAAAACACCAAGAGCAAGAAGAGGCAAAGCCTTAAATCCGTGGTGCTCTAAAGAAGTCTGGGTGCAAAGAACCCAGTACTATGGCCATCCACACACGGTCCTGTCCATGAACCTCATAGCTCTATCCCCGCAGAGGTCCATGCTTAGTGTAATTTGTAGAATGGATGCCAACAAGAAATGTTGTTTATAGAAATGGAGAATCAAACTTTGTTCCTGTTGCCCATTCATTATGCTTCTGCATAGTTTGGCACTTGGGGACCCTGCTAGTTAATCTGGTCCAACACTCTAACCCAAGAACAGTGACTCTCTTAGACTAGGTGAAGAAAAGCTCCCTTTGTGCTCAGATCTATGGCTGGTGGAAAGATTATTTAGAAAGCCCATGTGCTTCATGGGAGTGGGGTGATCCCTCCCCTAGCCGCATGGTGATGGAAGTTTATGACAGGTCTCAGATTCCACTCCTCGACCACCAAAACCACTGTCCCTGCCACAGCTGGAAAGGTCACTATTCTTCAGATCTGGCCATGTGGAAGGTCTGAAAGGGCATCGCAGACACTGCATTTTTCTTTTAATTTGAAGGTATTGAAGTGCATCTCACGGATGACCTCTCCAATGCACATTTAATAGGTTGTCTCAGGAAAGGTTAGTTATCTGAAAAACTAGTCTTTCATAGAAGTAAAACACCATGCATTTGGATAGGGGTTGTTTCATCTTGGTCTTTTATTTATTTTTATTTTTTACTTAATGAAACAGATTAGAACAAGTTTACTTTGTATAAACTCTAAGGATCTCCCAGAGGTCTTCTAGCTGAGGATTTCGTTTACAAAAATTATTATCAAAATGAAACTATGTAAAATGATTGATTATCAATAAGTGTACTTTTATGTTCTGTTCTGAATGATTTATACTAATGCATCGGAATTTAGAGTGTGTACCACTTAATAAAGTTAGATGAAAATATGAAGCATTATTGAACAAACTGGAAAAGCTCTAAATTCTTAGAAATGTATCATCTTATTAGTAGGAATGGTGATATTCTACACGGGAAGTAAGATCACGTCTTCCATCTACAGACATGAAAGCAGGATGCAGCTTGTTCAAATTTACAATGAGCTTATGTGTGGGCTACCATTCTTAAAGTTGTATAATGACCTATATGTTTGAGGAAAATTGAATGCTTTTTTATTTTACAAGAACTTCCAAATAACTGGTTTTACTATAGAGGTATTAGAAACATGAGTGGGCAGATACTGGAGGGTTCCTAAAACCCTATGTCTCTTCTCTCGTTGGGGAGTAGTAGTCTTCTCTTCTGATGAGCAGCATTCAGAACAGATGGAAGGATCCCAGGGTTGTTTGAATGATAACAATTGTCTCAAAAGGCCTCTTCTTTGTGTGAAGAGATAGTTAAGCTATATGTTTTCTTTATTGAGTATTGGAAAATTAGAATGAGAGATGTTGAAAAATATAAATGACCAGGTAAAAATATTAACTTTTTGAAAACGTAAGTCATGTGATGGATATACTTTGAACAAGAATATATATCGATTTTTTTCTTTCCTTCTTTTTCTTTTCAAACACTGTTACCTTTTTAACATTTGTTTTTTCTTACAAAAATATAAAATACATCTAGTAAGATACTGATAAATAAAAGATTGAATAGCGTTGTAAGATTAACAAAATTAGATTTTTTTTGACAAATTTAACTTTTTTTTTAAGAAAACAAAAATCTTCCCAAAAATCTCCATTGTTTCAATAAAAGTTTCCTTAAGGCACAATAAGATCTGATGGGACTCTGAGCCCTAACTTCTTGTAGATCATACCAAAATTTACCAATAGGAGAAGATCATATTTCTCTGGAATCTTTTTTTTTTCCTTACCCAAATCCTAGCTTTGCCCTGGCATTATCTAAATTTGTATTGTCAATTGGAGGGAAAACACTGGGTTGTGCCTGCCACAGATTATATCGTCCACTGACTTGAAAATATATCGCAGGCAGAGAAAGCTCATGTGACTCCCAAGGTCAAGGATATAACCAGCCATAAAGAGAATACACCCTCCTGTTTTATATAAATTCTAATCAAAATCTGCAATTGCCTGCAGTAGAATGATATTTCGCCTGTACTTTCCTTCCTCTCTCATAACTGCTGCTGAAATTAAACTTGGAAGCGAGAGGGAAAAGATTGATATTGTTGGTCATTGGGGTTTGCATTTGACATTCCTCAAATAATGGGATGTAATATGGTTATGCAGAAAACAGATTGACTTTTCACAATTTTCCCACGAGGTAATGGGGAACAGACTGGAGGAAATTCCAAGGTTTCATTGGGGGAACTATTTGTAACCCAACTGAAGAGAAAAACAAACTCAAACCATCCTTTTGTCAATTTTCCTTTCAATATTTTTTAAGTAGGAAATTTGCTAAACAATTTGTTTTCATTCCTGTGAGTTTCAAGAATTTGGGAATAGATTCAGTTTTGCAGAAAGTTTTCAGAAAAAAAAATCTATCAGAACCACATATGATAACAGTTAAAATAATGGTGATAGTAATGGAATTTACATAATGATTTTCTCTTAAGAATTCAAGATATATTTCAGAATATATTCCTTTCCCCCCAAACTACTTTCTTTTCTGCCTCCCTATGCACTGGCAGAGGCTAAAAATGATGGCACTGTATTCCTCCTATTGAAGTAGGATGAGAGTTGTTGGGGTTCAATGTCACTCAGCTGGTAGTAGCAGTGCCAGAATCCTCAGTCTTAACTTTTGCAAATTTTATTAATGCCAAAGAAAAGAAAGTACACATTAATTTAGTTTCCTATGTCTTTGCAAGTTGCTAGTCAACTCTGTTGATTAAGCCAAAGTCATTGGCTTGACACCAAAATGATATCTTCAATTTTGTATTTAGGAAGTTTCATTACTTTTCTAACCCCAGCAATGGGCTTGTATAGAACAAAACTTTGGCCCAATTCCATCTGTGATCAGAGTGCGGTTAGTTCCTAAAACACTCACCCTCATCTGAGACAGCATATTTATTCTAAATTCCGTGCATCTAAAGCAACAATGTTACTGAACAATGAGCTAAAATTAATGAGTTTGCTTTCTTTTTTGGTTAATGAACTTATTCTCTCTTTTTCCCACTAAACATCTCTGTTTGTGTCTCTTACTCTTCATACAGGGAAAAAATTTCCCCAAATCTCAAGGGTCTAACAAAAATAGCTTCAGGAAGTCTCAATAAAGAGGTAGCTGTAAATGTACTGTGTAAACATGGTTCTGGGCTTCACACAATTTCCAGTCTCTACCTGGCAGTCTTTATTACTGTCCCTGTAAAGACTAACATAGGTAGCTGGTTCCAGTGGAGACATTGCCCCCAATCCCTCTCTCAAATTATCAGATTATTTGATGCACAAATCCCATTTCGGCAACTTTTTTTCCCTCTAGTTGCTTGCTTCTTTTTCTGAGGTATGAAAAGTCCTCACATTGTAAACTGGAGAGAATTCTAAATACTTCCACACAGCTGGTGCTTCCAACCACCTGGAAGTGGTGGAAGACCAAAATGGTGTATTTACCACAAGCCTGTGATAACTGTCAACAGTGGAAGTAACACAGATGTATTATTGAAAAAGCTCCAGTCTGGTTGTGAGCTTTCCAGAATGGGTGTGAGAGGATGAAGCTTTGGGTCGCCTGGGCAAGTTTGAAGATAGTTTTCTTTTTTCCTATCTGCTCATTGCTCCACGAACTCACAGTCAAGTTATTGTGATTTCTCTGTTTCTGATATGGACATGTCCCTCTCCTCTCTGTCTTGGCACAATATAACCTGCATCACATTTTCTCGTGGGCCACACTCAGCCAGCTTTCATGACACATGGCAACCAGTTGAAATGTTCAGTTAGCAACTGTTTTTCTCCTAGGCATTGCTACTGTAAATTGAGCTTCCCAGAGAAAGTGAAGGATTTCTGTAAATCACCAGTGGACATACATTTAGACTCTGGAAGAGTCCATCTTAGAAGAAATAGGCTGGAGGTGGAAGAATCTTGATTCTGAGTCTTCAAGGTCATACCTTGTAGAATTGATGTCTGCCTCCAACCATCAGTCCTAATGCAAGTTCTGGCTCTCAAGTGCTTACCTTCTTACTGTTCACTTCATAAGCTGTTTGGAGGCTGGAATCCTGGAAGGAAATGTACAATTGGCACTGAGGCCTCTAGACAGATCATTCTTGATACCACTAGAAGATGATTTCTGAAGGGGTACAGGACTTAGACCTCCTTGTCTGCCTAGGAAACTTGCCCCAACATCTCATCCCTAGAGCAGACATGGATTCTGTAGCTTTCCTGTTGCTTTGCTGGCAAGTCAGCCAACCGAGTACATCATTTCATAGTAAAATAAACCTTCCCTTTTTTGTTCCACGGGAAATTGCTCAGTGCCTAGTGGAGACGTGTCACCCGCACATTTCCACAAGATTTGCCTCCCTGTTTAATTGTGGCTCCTGCTGTGTTGAACAATGATCACAAGTTACAGAAGCCTGGTTTTCATTTCTCTTCTTTTGTTACTTCCTAATCTCCGATTTCATTTGCTTCCTTTCTCTCGTTCTCATTCTCGGCTGAACAAAGCCCATGAGCCACAGTGACTTAGGGTTTTCTCTGCAGGGAGGTGCCGCGAGCGGGTTCTGCAGATGAGGTGCTCTGCTTAATTGGGATCGCCTTTATCATGAGAAATAGGAATGAGAATTCATTCATTTGCAGAAGTGCACATAGTTGTTATCTATCTGTATCCTTCAGAGAAACCCGCTGTATTTTATGGAATCATTGCATTTTGAAGTTCTTGGCAAACTTGACAGTGCTTTGAAGAAGCAGATGGAGCACATCTCTTCCCTGTGTTTTACTATTCCATAGAAAAAAAGGAAAAGAGAATAAGTTCCAGAAAAAGTATCTTGGATGTTTACTATAGGTGCTCTGTCAATATTTGTTATTGCTTCTTTATAATTTGGGTAGCTGAAGGAATATGCTCTGCTTTTGATGTTTGATTAAAGTGCTCTGTTTCAGCAATCATTGAATATGGAGTTATTTAAATATTGATATTAACGTATAAATGATTATTTAAATATATATATATATTTTTTAATATATATCTACACATGTAGTGTATGGGCTATAAGTGTGTGTAATAACATTTTAAAGTGATGTCCATAATGTTTATTTATTGTTACTTAATATAATTGCTTTTGAAATTAGTTTCAATTTTTATGATAAAAAAGAACCTAAATAGATGTGTCGTGTACAGTCCCATCTCTAAAGCACTTCATAGTCGCAAAAGAGCAAATTGATGATTTGTTTAAAACAATATTCAAGCAAGCAAAAGCATAGAAATGGGTTACTCATACCTGGGTGCATAGTAAGCTTAGACAAAGACATAAACCAACAGAAGAAGTCTGTCCTCAAGAAACAGTTAAGTGTAATCCATTCCAGTGGCACAGTAAATGAACCTGACCCTGAAAGCCCATCTTGCTGATGCCTGTTTTAATCATAAGAAGCAGTGGGTGAGAAAGTTTAGCTCAATGCTGCCAACCACCCCCCACTAAGCAAAATAAAAATGTAATCTCAAGTTCACAGCCTCATGTGATGAATGCAAACCATCACCTGCCTCTGTGTACAAAACATTGCCCATTGTCAAGCAGGTTTCAGAATTTACATATCTGGTGGATGCCATTCCTGAATGCTTTAGTGTTTCCCTGCACACCTTTGAAAGGGTGCTTAGAAAGCAGGGTCTTCCAAGTGTAATTTGAGGGTTTTTAATCATATTGATTCGTAGATCTAGAATTATCTTTCTGTATGCTGAGTGTATTGCTTAATTAATGCTAAGGAGGGAGAATGCCACATCATAGTGTACATACAGCCACTTTCTAAAAATGCTACTGAGACCGTCAAGAAAGTTCAAATATAGAAATTCTCTAGCATGGCCCATTAATTTTTTAAAGGAAATGCATGTAAATGCATGTATGTAAGAAGAGCAGCTGCCTTGGGCCTCTCTCTTGAGGGTTCCTGGGTATCTGAAGGAGCCTGAGAGATGTTCCAGAACAAGAGGCAAACCTCTGTAGAATTAGGGGGGTTTGGAAGTGACATAATATTACCATCAACATCAAGAACTTTTAAACTTCCTTTATTTCTTACAAGTTGTAGAACTGTTTCCCTCCAATTCCCAAAGTGAATTATTTGGATCTGCAATACATGAAGCAGGTAAAAAAAAAAAAAAAATCTCTGTGTTAAGACACAAATGGTAGTCTAGGGCAGCCTAATCCTGCCTAACTTCCTATCCACTAAAATGTCTCTTAAGGGTGTCGGAGGGAGGAAACATATTAATGCGTAGTATGGAATTATGAAGCCCATCATTCCATTGGTGGGCCTTCCAGGGGTTCAATTTTATTGTGCGTTCAACTCCTAGTCTGGTGCTTCAGCCTCAGATCGTAGTTACGCCATGTGTGTGGAAACACACTCTGAGTGTTGGAGAAGCAAAGTAAAGTGGGTCTTAAGACGCAGACTGGAGCTAGGAAGGAAACACAGCCTGAGTCCTAATCCCAACTGTCTTGTTTCTTGGCTGTATCATATAATGACTCAGCAGCACTTGTCATTTACAAAACAGAGAAGATTCAATAGATGAGAGGAAAGGGATCAGAGAGAAGGAGGGGAGGGCATGGGGAAGGGCTGGGGAATGAAATCTACCAAATTATGCTGTGTCTATGTGTGAATATGCAGTAATGAATATGTAATTATAATGCACTAAGTAAAACAGCAATAAATAATAGATGGGAGATCAGTAGAGTGAGCATTTGAGTGGGGGGGGAGGGAAGACACTGAGAAATGAGATTGATAAAATTATGTGCATGTACTAATATGCCATAATGCATCCCGTTTTTATGTATAATTATATTGCACCAATAAAAAATGGAGAGGATGATTCAATACCTATAACATAGGGGTCCCATTAGGTTCAAGTAGATTCCACATGTGAGAGAATCAGGAAAGATTCTCCATCAGTAAAGATATTATTACTAAATGAAGATTTAGAATTCCATGAGAACAAACAACACTAAATGAGAAGGTAACAACAAGTCTGTAAATTAACCTAGAAGCTGTTAAATGGTAATAAAGTCTTTTATCTCCAGGCAACACTATTCCCTTAAACAAGGAATCCAGAATGTTAAATGCCAAAATGAAGGATTATTTATGAAGCTTATCACCTCCTGTCAAGTTTCCATATAGTAGCTAATGAAGACATGGGAGGATAATTCATTATCCTGCTTGTTAAGTGTGAAATGTTTACCATTTTGGCTTTGTTGGCTCTTGGACTGGTCAGGTGACTCTGAAAATTAATAAGCACTGACACTGGTTGTAACTTGTGTCCAGCAGCGCAATGAAAGTAAGTCATTCATTAAGAAGTAAGAGAAAACAGGAGGTGATACAACATCCCTATTGGCTACAGGAGCTGAGTGTTGGCAGAAAGAGAAAAATACATAAGATCACCTTGCTGAATGTTCAAGTAATCAAAATAATACATTATAAAGCCCAACGTAGTTCTTGTCACAGACTAAACGCCTACCAATCAGATAACATCAACATCACCATCAATATCACCTCTGCGGCCATCATCATCCAAACACTGTCCTTCTTAATCAAAGGGTGTTTTCTTCCCAATGGTGCAGGAATTCAAATGATGCATATTTAACAAAATGGGGACTCCTTATACAGCCCCCTACACAAATAGATAAACCATCTCATGGTTAATGGGACTGTAACTGATTTTAACAAAATGAACATTGTGTCGAGTTCAAATTTCAAGTTTTGATAAGTTCCAAAAATGTTTTCTAAAGCATCAATGAACTTCATTACATGGCATTATCTTTCTGAGTTTCTCTGGGACCTAGTTTGCACATATTGAACTGAGAAGCTGGCGTGGCTTGCATGAAACAAAACTGGAGAGATATGGGGAAATGAGGAGTGGATTCCATGGTTGTCAAGTCTGAGATGTAGCTTGACTCTTGGCGGTACCAGTCTCTGGTACTCTGGCCAAGAAGAGCCAAGAAGATTATGTAGTGATGCTTTGAATACAGAGAACAAGCTATATAGACAGACACAGATATCTAGATATATCTCAAGCACTCATTTTCTTTTCCCACTATCGCTCTAATGCATGAAACTAGAAGCTAACAAGTAGACAAGAGAGAGAAAACTATCTCAGCACATCCGAGCTCAGAATGTGGCACAGCACCATTTTACAATCAGTGGACGGCCAAAGGAGCTCAAAGATGGTGAATCCAGAGAAGAACATGGCCCTGTCTTCATGAAGGTCTTGGTCTGATGTGTTTTCAACTAAGCATGATGTTAATGGTTATCTGTATTCACTGTACACTGAAAGCTATTCAACAAACTGGGTGAGATTTCTTGGCCTGGGGTTGGTGTCATTTCTCCAAGTCCAAGCTTTATTTCCAGACTCGTGGTTTTGGAATCCTGGTCTGGAGTTGGCATTCTGGTTCGCCCTGGACCTGCCACAGCTAGATTAAATTTGCTGTTTCTGGACCCAAGTGCTGAATAAGATCCTAATGCCTCAGGTAGGGGAGGTTTGACCAGAGAGGAAGAAAACTCTGCAGGCTCCTTTGCTCAGAGAATGGAATCACCCATTAGTAGGTAGTGGAACTACAGTGTGGGCATTGAAATCCTGTATGTAACATATTAATGCACTAGCGTTTAATTTTTCTATGGAAAAATAAAGTGTATTTCCTTCCATTAGTTCTCCAAATATAGAGAATATAAGGTCATAGAATGAATCTGCCTACAGCTCTGACACCTGCGGAGTTACATTGCTCATAGATTTCCATAAATTTGTTTTTATTGTTGTTATTATTTTAATTGTACATATTGAGGGGGTATAGTGTACTAATTTGATACATGTATACAATATGTAATGATCAAATCAGAGTAGTTAGAATTTCTATCTCAAATATTTTTAAAATTCTTGTTTAATGCATAATAATTGTACATACTTATGAGAAGCAGTGTGATATTTCAAAACATGTATATAATATGTACTGATCAAATCATGGTGATTAATATTTACATTTCTTTATCTTTGGAGCCTTCAAGATCTTCTGTTCTCTCTCATTATTTATGAATTATATGATACAGTATTGGGACAGCCAGCCCTCTGCATTGTAGACTACTAGAACTTGCTACTTCTATCTAACTGTAGAAGTAGCCTGTTATCCAACTTCTGCGTGTCACCTCCCTCTCTGTCCCACCCTCCCCTAAAGGTAAATGAAATAAATCAGACACCAACAAATACTGCATACTTTCTCTCCCTATGTGGATATTAAATATAAGAGTCAGTCCGAAGTAGAGGAGTGATTTCTAAAAACACCCTTTACCTTTGTCAATTTTAAAGAAATAATGACAGCATTTTCATAAATGTAAATTAAGAACAGCATCACACCTTCAAAGGGTTAACATTTAAAAGGGCATATGTATGTTTTTTTTTTTTTTCCCCCCAGGTGGATTCTAATATAACCCAGGGAGAGATACTTGGAGTGCAGATTGACACATCCCTTTAACTTCCTTCCTGGCTGAGAGACTCACAAAATCATTTGTCAAGTCCCACTTAAGCACCCCAGGTTACTCCACCCCTTGCTCTCTGCCATAACAAGGCCCTCATACCTGTGCATTAGATGGTGGCCCTTTCATTAGGCAGAGTTACACAAATGGTCCTTTAATGTAAAAAGTACACCAATCTTGAATTGGCATTAACATACTTTATACAAAGATATGAAAAATTGTGCTCTATATGTGTAATAAGAATTTCTCTTTAGAAGGACTTAGTCATTGAATAAGATGGAAGAGAGAAAATCCTGAATTTGGTGAAAAAATCATGTAGTGGTCCATCCAAATAAATGCATCATAATTAATTTCTCTTTTTTTTAAGGAGTACTAGGAAAGTCAGAAAATCATAGAGTCATATAATATGAATATAGTGGCAGAAACATATTTGGTTAGTACATTGTTAAATGCAATTATACATAGTACGGGTGGTCTCACTCCACAGAAGCTGAAGCTACTCTCATTAAAGAAGAAAAGGGCAGATCAAGGGAGGATTTGAGCTAAGCCTCATTTATTTCTATGGTCCCAACGACTCTTCATTTCTCTCTACATCAGCAAATTTATCTGTTCCAGAGTTTGCACTATTATCTGTGCATTTAAGTCTCCTGAGTCACAGTCTCTGGCTGGAACACCTCTAGAATTCCAAACCCACATTACCAACTGTACTCTAGATATTTCTAATGAAATGTACTTCTTTCAGCTTATGCTAACCGGCAGTTGGCATTTTATTCATTCTCTGAAATTGGTAACTTTAGAGAATTAACTTATTTAGATTAACTTATTTCGATTTTTTTATACTAAAGTAGGATTTTAAAAACTCACCATAAATTTTATTGATACAAGTATTTGCTAACATGGACCTATTTCCCATTGATGGTTTTTAATTCAATCCCTGCATGTATGTAGTGGACTAATTTCATTATTATCTCCTTTAAAAGAGATTTGATTTTTTTCTCTCTGTTGTAGCATCAAAACCACAAGTTTGCCCTTCATTATTTCTTGTCTATAATGGTTGCCACTGCTGTTTTTTTGTTTGTTTGTTTGTTTGTTTGTTTGCTTTTTTTTTGTTTTTTTGCTAAGCTTTGGGTCACAAGGTTAGCATTTTGTTTTGCACCACCTTTGATCATGTCATTTACACACACAAATTGAACTCTATTATATTTTTATATTGATTTTATTTTGTTAAAATACATGACAGTAGAATGTATTCAATTCTTATTACACATATAGAGCACAATTTTTCATATCTTTGTATAAAGTATGTTAATGCCAATTCATGTTTTATACATGTACTTTTTTGCATTACAATTCTTATTACACATATATACCACAATTTTTCATATCTCTGTTTGTATATAAAGTAGGTTGACACCCAATTCGTGTTTTCATACCTGTACTTTAGATAATGATGTCCATCACATTCCACCATCCTTGCTAATCCCTGCCTCCTCCCTTTCCCTCCCTCCCCTCTTCCCTATCTAAAATTCATCTATTCCTCCCATGTTCCCCATCCCTACTCCACTATGAGTCAGCCTCCTTATATCAGAGAAAACATTTGGCATTTGTTTTTTGGGGATTGGCTAACTTCACTTAGCATTATCTTCTCTAACACCATCCATTTACCTGCAAATGCCATGATTTTATTCTCTTTTATTGCTGAGTAAAATTCAATTGTGTATGTATGCCACATTTTTTTAATCCATTTATCCACAGAAGGGCATCTAGTTTGGCTCCACAGTTTAACTATTGGGAATCGTGCTGCTATAAACATTGATGTGTCTGGTGGCCTGTAATATGCTGATTTTAAGACCTTTGGGTTTAGTCTGAGGAGAGGGATAGCTGTGTCAAATGGTGGTTCCATTCCCAGATTTCCAAGGAATCTCCATACTGCTTTCCATATTGGCTGCACCAATTTGCAGTCCCACCAGCAATATATGAGTGTGCCTTTTCCCCTACATCCTTGCCAACACTTATTGTTGTTTGTCTTCATGATAGCTGCCATTCTGAATGGAGTGAGATGATATCTTAGAGTAGTTTTGATTTGCATTTCTCTGATTACTAGAGATGATGAGGATTTTTAATATATTTTTTTATTTATTGTATATCCTCTGTCTGTTCAGGTCCTTGGCCCATTTATTGATTAGGTTATTTGTTTTTTTGGTGCTTAGCTTATTGAGTTCTTTACATACCCTAGAGATTAGTGCTCTATCTGATGTGTGAGGGGTAAAGATTTGCTCCCAGGATGTAGGCTCTCTGTTCACCTCGCAGATTGTTTCATTTGCTGAGAAAAAACTTTTTAGTTTGAATCCATCCATTTGTTGATTCTTGGTTTTAATTCTTGTGCTATAGGAATCTTATTAAGGAAGTTGGGGCCTAATCCCACATGATGAAGATTAGGGCCTACTTTTTCTTCTATTTGACACAGAGTCTCTGGTTTAATTCCTAGGTCCTTGATCCACTTTGAGTTGAGTTTCGTGCATGGTGAGAGATAGGGCTTTAATTTTATTTTGTTGCATATGGATTTACAGTTTTTCCAGCACCATTTGTTGAAAATGCTATCTTTCTCCAGTGCATGTTTTTGGCAACCTTTGTCTAATATAAGATAATTAAATTTTGTGGGTTAGTTTCTGTGTCCTCTATTCTGTACCATTGGTTTACCAATATGTTTTGGTGCCAATACCATGCTGTTTTTGTTACTATTGCTCTGTAGTATACTTTAAGGTCTGGTATAGTGATGCTACCTGCTTCACTCTTCTTGCTAAGGATTGCTTTAGTTATTCTGGGTCTCTTATTTTTCCAGATGAATTTCATGATTGCTTTTTCTATTTCTATGAGAAATGCCATTGGGATTTTGATCAAAATTGCATTAAATCTGTATAGTACTTTTGGTAGTATGGGAATTTTGATAATATTAATTCTGCCTATCCAAGAGCAAGATAGATCTTTTCATCTTCTAAGGTCTTCTTTGATTTCTCTCTTTAGGGTTCTGTAGTTTTCATTGTATAGATCGTTCACCTTTTTTGTTAAGTTGATTCCCAAGTATCTTATTTATTTATTTACTTTTTTATGTTATTATGAATGGGGTAGTTTTCCTCATTTCCTTCTCAAAGGCTTTGTCACTGATATACAGAAATGCCTTTGACTTATGGGTGTTGGTTTTATATCCTGCTACTTTATTGAATTCATTTACTGATTTTAGAAGTTTTCTGGTGGAGATTTGGGGTCTTCTAGTTATAGAATCATATCATCAGCAAATAGTGCTAATTTAAGTTTTTCTTTTCCTGTACATAACCCTTTGATTTCTTTTGTCTGTCTAATTGCTTTGGCCAGTATTTCAAGAACTATGTTGAATAGAAGTGGTGAAAGAGGGCATCCTTGTCTTGTTCCAGTTTTTAGAGGAAATGCCTTCAATTTTTCTCCATTTAGAATGATGTTGGCCTGAGGCTTAGTGTAGATAGCCCTTAAGATGTTGAGATATGTTCCTGTTATCCCTAGTTTTTCTAGTGTTTTGAAAATAAAGAGGTGTTGTATTTTGTCAAATGCTTTTTCTGCATCTATTGAGATGATCATATGGTTCTTATCCTTAAGTCTACTGATGTGATGAATCACATTTATTGATTTCCATATGTTGAACCAACCTTGCATCCCTGGGATGAATCCCACTTGATCATGGTGCACAATTGTTTGATATGTTTTTGTATTCAATATGCCAGAATTTTATTGAGAATTTTTGCATCTATGCTCATTAGAGATATTGGTCTGAAGTTTTCTTTCTTTGATGTGTCTTTGCCTGGTTTTGGAGTCAGGGTGTTATTGGCCTTTCAAAGAACCAACTTTTGGTTTTGTCAATTTTTTCAAATTTTTTTTATTTCATTGATTTCAGCTCTAATTTTAATTACTTCTTGCCCTCTACTTCTTTTGCTGCTGGTTTGTTCTTATTTTTCTAGGGCTTTGAGAAGTAGTGTGAAGTCATTTATTTGTTGACTTTTTCTTATTTTAAGGAATGAACTCCATGCAATTAATTTTCCTCTTAGTACTACTTCGATAGTGTCCCAGAGATTTCAATATGTTGTGTATGTGCTCTCATTTACCTCTAAAAAATTTTTAATCTCCTCCTTGATGTCTTCTGTGACCCATTGTTGATTCAGTAACATATTGTTTAGTCTCCAGGTGATGGAGAAATTTTTATTTTGTTATTGATTTCCAATTTCATTCCATTATGATCTGATAAAATGCATGGTAGTATCTCTACTTTTTTGTATTTTCTAAGAGTTGCTTTGTGGCATATTATGTGGTTTATTTTAGACAAGGATTCCTGTGCTGCTGAGAAGAAAGTGTATCCGCTTGATGTAGGTTGAAATATTCTATATATGTCAGTTAAGCCTAAGTTATTGATTGTGTTATTAATTTCTATATGTTCTTTATTCAACTTTTGTTTGGGAGATCTATCCAGAGAGAGGTGTGTTAAAGTCACCCAAGATTATTGTGTGATGGTCAATTTGACTCTTGAACTTGAGAAGAATTTGTTTGATGAACATAGCTGCACTATTGTTTGGGGCATATATATTTATGATTGTTACATCTTGTTTTTGTATGTTTCCCTTGGCAGTATGTAATGTCCATCTTTATCCCTTTTGATTAACCTTGGCTTGAAGTCTATTTTATTTGATATGAGGATGGAAACCCCTGCTTGCTTCTGTAATCCATGTGAGGAGTATGATTTTTCCCAACATTTCACCTTCAGTCTATATATACCTTTTCCTATCAGATGAGTCTCCTGGAGGCAGCATATTGTTGGGTCTTTTTTTTAGTCCAATCTGCCAGCCTATGTCTTTTGATTGGTGAGTTTAAGCCATTAACATTTAGGGTTACTATTGAGACATGGTTTGTATTTCCAGCCACATTTGTTTATTTTTTGTTATTTTACTTGAATTGGTTTTCCTATTTGATTAGTTTTTCCTTTGGTGTACTACCTCCCTCTGCTGATTTTCATTGCTGTTTTTCATTTCCTCTTCATGAAATATTTTGCCAAGAATGTTTTATAGTACCAGTTTTCTAGCTATAAATTCTTCTAACTTTTGTTTATCATGGAAGGCTTATATTTCATCTTCAAATCTAAAGCTTAATTTTGCTGGATACAAGATTCTTGGTTGGCACCATTATCTTTCAGAGCTTGACATATGTTGTTCCAGGATCTTCTAGATTTCAGGGTTTGTGTTGAAAAATCTGCCATTATCCTAAATAATTTTCCCTTATATGTAATCTGATTCCTTTCTCTTGTGGCTTTTAAAATTCTCTCTGTATGTTGGGCATTTTCATTATGATGTGACTTGGTGTGGGTTTGTTGTGATTTTGTACATTTGGTGTCCTGTAGGTTGCTTGAATTTGGATTTCCAATTCATTCTTCATGTTTGGTAAGTTCTCTGATATTATTTCATTGAATAGATTGTTCATTCCTTTGGTTTGGACCTCTATGCCTTCCTCTATCCCAATAACTCTTAAATTTGGTCTTTTTATGCTATCCCATATTTCTTGAATGTTCTGCTTGAAGTTTCTTATCATTTTTGTTGTGTGGTCTATATTCTTTTCAAGATGATTTATTTGATCTTCATTGTCTGATGTCCTATATTCTAAGTGGTCTACTCTGTTGGTGATGCTTTCATTTGAGGTTTAAATTTGAAGGATTTCTGTTTTTTGTTTTTGTTTTTTTTGTTGTTGTTGTTGTTTGTTTGTTTTTGTAGAACTTCTATCTCCCTTTCGAGGTGATCCTTTGCTTCTTGGATTTGTTTATGTAGCTCACTGTCAAAGTGAACTTTCACTGCCTGTATTTGTTCTCTTATGTCTTCTTTGAGATCCCAAAACATTTTAACCATGTATATTCTGAAATCTTTCTCTGTTGTTTTTTCTGCTGTAGCTGCCAATGCTTCCAATGATGTGTTGTCTTGATTTGTTTGTGGTTCTTTCTTCCCTTGTCTTTTCAGGTTGCTCATGTGTCTTCCTTTCCAGCTCTGTAGATCTGGTGTGTTATTGATTTTACCCTATAGATTTGTAGTGCTCTTGCAGGGTTCCAAGATCTCTCCTATCAACAATATATCCCCTATGAACAAATTGTTGTTATTAAGACATTTACAATGTAGTCTCAATGTCCAGAAATGTTAAATTTAATTATTATTTAAAATATAATCATTAGATTCATAAGAAGGTTTACAGTTACCAGAGGTGGACAATGAACTGGGGGTCAGGCATAGGATGATATGCTGAGGAGAGAATATGTGAGGGTATATAGTTAATATATCTTAGAAAATGTGAAGGAGAAATCTAATGAAGAGGGTTTGTAGCAGGAGAATAGATAGGAGGTAATCTGGGGTAGACAGTTATGTGGGAAGGCAGTAGAGTACATAAAACAAACACACATATGTTTCTAGAAAAATATAGGATGTTAAAATAGTATAATTTGAAGGGTGAAGGAAGAAGAAAGAGAAAAAAGGAAAGAAAGTAAGAAAAAAGAGAAGAAAAAGAAAGAAAAAAGAAGGAAAAAGGAAAAAAACAAAGAGAAAAAATGGGCAGGGGGCTTATGCAAATCCTCTATATTATATTAAGGTGACTCAGTCCTCAAAGTCCTATGTCATGCAAAGTTCTTGGCTTTACATATGTTGGGGATGTGAGGGCCAGAGGATAGAATGGTAGAAGAGAAAGATGAAGAGAAAATAATAATAAAAAAAAAAACTCTTAGAGATCCATTTTTTTCCTCTTCTCATCCAGTAGGTGGGTTTGTCTCATTCAGTAGGTGTCTCTGCCCTCAGGATGGTGCAGGTAACCAGGGTGTGAAGACTGGACCTGGTGTGGGGCATCTGGAAGTGGGAAGTGCCGCCCACCTGTCCCAGCAGGGAAATAGCGCCTCACGGGTCTTTTTTTGTGACCACTCGTCTGACTTGAGCCCCCCCCCCATATCGTCTCCCTCTCTTGCCTGGAGATTTCCCAAATCCTGATCTCTGTTATGCTCCAGACTTTAGTCCCCTCCCGTCTCTTATTTATCAGGTCCCAACTGCGGGACCCCTCACCCCCAGGCTCACAGCAGGTGGGCAGTGCCCTGTTCACACTGCACTCCTGTGCAGTTGAGAGCTGTCCTCCTGTTGGGTGGCCACTGAGCCCAGTTAACCCGTTGGGGAGGGGCAGGAAGTCAGGAACCTGCTCCAATGGTGATCTGCTCTGATGGCCACGCCCACCACAAGATGGCGAGGAAGGTTTTCCAAGATGGCGGCGGTCTGCTTCCAGCGCCGGGGTGTCTGGTGATGTGGGGGTAGCTGAGTGATGGCCCTGTGCTGTGGACAGGTAGCAGCCGAGTGACCTGCTGGGAGCGGCGCGGTCTGGAGTCTGCAGAGGTGCTGGGAGGTGGTTCTGCTAAGCTGCTTTTGAGCTAGAATTGCAGGCTTTGGGTCAGAGTCTGGAGAGTTACTTGATCCCAGAGGCTCTGATTTCTGAGCAGGTGGTTGAAGCGCTGGTGATTTCTGAGATAATCCACTGGCCCCTGGAGATCCCATCTGGGAACTGCCCCCACCTCATATGGCGAGAATGGCGGCAAGATGGCGCCGGTCTGCTTCCAGCGTCCCGGTGTCTGGTGAGGTTGGAGGATCCAGGCGATGGCGTTGTGCTGTGGGTAGGTAGCAGCTGAGTGACCTGCCTGGGAGTGGGGCGAAGTCTTGGCGGTCTGCCGGTGTGTTGATAGGTGATTCTTCTAAGGCGCTGCTGAGTCTTGCGTGAACTGGAACTTCGGGCTTTGGGTCTTGCTCGAACACTGAGGCCCAGAGCCCTGCACGGGGTCACAGCGCTGGTGATTTCTGCAGTGAGTAGCTTTAGAGGGGTCCTCTAACACTCTCAGAGATGCAGTATTCCGGCTAGGTGAGATCTGGATCACAGAGCAACACAGAGTGCTGCCTCCCTCTGGTCTGCCATCTTGAAAACCTCTCTATTATCTTTTTGCTCCTTTTTATTTAAACAGCTTTTAAAAGCTCTTGCCAAGCTGAAGCTCATAAGTGCATCCTGTCCTGTTAATCTCGGCTGCTCATTTTCAATGTTGACCACTGAACCTAATGAGATTTTTATTTGCCCAGTTGATCCTCCTATTCATTAGCACCATTAGGTGAAATTTAAGAACAAATCGATGACTGTGAAAAAAGTCTTCTTAGATAGTTTGGCTAAGACACAAGTGGAGATTCCACAAAGCCTAATAAAATACGTTTTAAAAAATGCCATGCTCGGCAGTTGCCGCATGAAGTTTCTTTTCCTTCTTCAAAAGTCTGTGCAACAAGTTGAGTTTGCTAGTGTACAAAGGATGACATGTGAATGTGTGGCCTCTATTTCTTCATCAGACTCCTGAACACAAATATCGTAATAGCATTTTTAGAAAAGAAAGAAAATTGAGTATCTCAGTACAAGGCATACTTCAGTATTGCATTTCCCCCCCCCCCCCCCCAATGAGACAACTTTATATTCCTGTGAGTCATGGCTGTGTGAGATTATTATCTACAGAAAAATAAAGTCAATGGTTTGGGTTATTTTAATACACATGTTAACCCCACTTCCAGTACTTGTTTAGGACTCCTAATTCTCACTTCACTCCACAATTATGTTGTGTGACTGTTCTAAAACAGGGGGACTGTCATTAAAATGTGTGCTACGCTTTGGTCTGGCTGAACATACCGGATTGCTTGTGGGCAATCTTGTGACCACATGCAGAGGCAGTTATAGACATTCTCATCCCAGGTGACAGTGCTGGCAAACATGCTCATGAGACATACACTCAACTCTGAGCTCTGGGTGTTATGCAGGCAGGGGACATCTCTTTCTTAATGACTCATTGAAAAGCTGAGGTGCCACCTGCTGGAACCCGATCACATGGACTATTGTGTTTCACAGTCACCACATGGGGCTGCGTCTACCTGCCAGACTGGAAAAGTGATGTTCTTTTATAGTTTCATTCTCCTCTCAGTCTGCAAGGAAGAGCTGTACATAAGGTCATTGAAATAGTTAGGAAAACTGTCTCTCTCTGCTCTAAACAGCTTTCTGTGATACAGTGATCATTTTTGCTCTAATTTATGGTTGGGAAGGCTGAAAGGAGAGTAAATAAGACAAATTTAGTGCATGCTAAATTAAAAGATATGACTTTTTTTAAAAAAAAAAGTGTTCAAAGAGGAAAACAACTGTATCTGAGTATTTCAGAAAAATACAGTACTGTAACAATAATGTTCAGTATAAATTGATCATAAGCACTGTCGGTACATGCAGAAGTATATCATAGGTCAACTGAATGTTTGCGATTGGTTTCATTAAGCAGAAATGACATATAGTGACACCTCAATGTTGGTGTTCAGGTATCAAAATATTATTATTTTCTTTCTTATATGTCAATTGGCACTATAACATAGATAATTGCAGAATTTAAAATGATCTGACAGTACAGTCAACATAAGTCTTGGAATGGGTTAGCAATTCCAAGAACATCTGTAGCATTAGGATGCAGACTGACAAATTCCACATGTGTCTGACACATAGTAGGTAGTTAATAAGTACTTACTGACACATGGGCTCAAATTTAGTTTTGAGTTTATGGGTCTACTGAACTTATGGGTGATACTTTACTCTTTGGGTGACTAATATATGTAATTGTTTTAGTCCACTTCTCTTCTTCTTCTTCTTCTTTTTTTTTTTAACAAATCAAACAATTATGCTTTGGAATGTGACTTGAAATACTGGCAAGTCTTTATTTTGATCTTTGGGTAATTTTAATGGCTATGAATTCCTTTATTTTTTTAAAGAGAGAGAGAGAGAGAGAGAGAGAGAGAGAGAGAGAGAATTTTAATATTTATTTTTTTTTAGTTTTCGGCGGACACAACATCTTTGTTGGTATGTGGTGCTGAGGATCAAACCCGGGCCGCACGCGTGCCAGGCGAGCGCGCTACCGCTTGAGCCACATCCCCAGCCCTCCTTTATTTTTTACAATTCACAAAATAAAATGTAACCTACCAACATAAGTCATCTTACTGATCATAATAGACAGACCATATAACCATCCAGTTGATGGCTAGGTAAGTTGTTAAAATTTCATTTGCAAACTGCAGAACTGGTATTATTTATATCCCATATAATAATTTTCTTCAGGTTAATAATATAATGCTGTAATTTTAATACTTTTCACCTGGAAACATCTATACTAATATTTGGGGTTCTCTGAAAAATTATAATTTCCTCGATGTTGGTGTTCAGGTATCAAAATATTATTTTTTTTTTCTATTGACTCTATTTGCAGGCAAATTTGAGAACCACTGCTCAAAATCTTTGGTCTAGAAAGAACTTCAAGAAAGGTTGCCTTCCTATTTTTCACCTTAGAGAGGTTTGTTTTTTGTTTTATCAGTTTTCTTGATGGGACTGTTTTTATCTCCTCGACCATATTTCTTGGGAAAACAAGACAAGAGAAGGGAACACATAAGCATCCCATAGACACTTTTACTAAGACAGAAGAAGACCTAGATTACCATAGCCTGATTTATGGGGGAAATGGGTTAAGTGCATAAAGAGCCACCCAATTTACATCTTCTGCACTGTAAAATCTTCAAACAAGTCTTGAAAAAAGCCTATTAGCAGTATGAAGTGCTGTATTAAATTGTAGAAAAGTGTAAATATGCATGTGTACCCCATGGCCCCATCTCCCTGTCTTTCTCCCTCCCTCCCTCCCCTCTCTCTCTCTCTCTCTAGATAGATAGATAGATAGATAGATAGATTGTGTGTGTGTGTGTGTGTGTGTGTGTGTGTGTGTGTGTGGTGTATTATAGTTTAAATCACTTAGCCTACATTTCAATTGGGGGTGGGGCTTGTTCCCTGTATACCATAACAATACATTTTTTTTTTTAAAGAGAGAGTGAGAGAGGAGAGAGAGAGAGAGAGAGAGAGAGAGAGAGAGAGAGAGAGAGAATTTTTTAATATTTATTTTTTAGTTCTCGGCGGACACAACATCTTTGTTGGTATGTGGTGCTGAGGATCGAACCCGGGCCGCATGCATGCCAGGCGAGCGCGCTACCGCTTGAGCCACATCCCCAGCCCCCATAACAATACATTTTAAAGCAGTTTCTGACTAAATAATAAATTCTCTTGGCTTCAAGACAAATTCTTACATTGCAAAATTGAAAGGAAAATAGAGATTTCCCACATACCCCTTGCCCCTGCCTCTGCATACATCCCCCATTATCAAATCCCCCACCACAGTAGTACATTTGTACCAATTGACAAAGCTGTGTTGAAATGTATCAGGGTACTTTGGAGTTCTGTTGTATCTTGGGAGAAGCGTGAGAACCTGTGATTTTTATTTTCAGCATCCACAACCATAGACCACTTGAAAGTTTAATTGCTATGGTTACAATTATCTTGTTATTCTTTAATCCTTTCCCCAAACTAGTGAACACACTAGCTCCTTCAAATAAAGCCTTCGAGATAAAGAGGTTCTGTACCAGCATGGCAGACCAGGCAGAACACATTCTCACTGGCTCTTCTAGAAGTTACCAGATAAGTCAGAATCAGACCTTATACCATTTTTCAGGATCTCATTTCATATCCTAAAAGGCCGTGTTAATGCATGCCCGTATTCATTGAGGAAGCCACGTTTATATGTAGTTGAATGATTCTCTCGCCTTTATGATATGAAATAGCACTTCATATTCCTTTCTACTGCCCCCTCATTTCTTTTGGAGTTTGATAAATGGTCCTACGTAGAAATTTGTCTTTCTTGCATTTCTGGTCTAGTAACCTTAACCTACTTGGGTCTCTAAACTAATTCTTCTAGGATGTTTTTCTTCACCTTTATGATAGCTAAGAAGATGCCAGATTTTTATGTGCCTTAGACTCCCTGGGTTGTTTCTGTGGCCCTGCGAGGGCTTTATTTGCTATCTTTACCATATGTGGATGCCCATAAAGAAAAAAGTGTGTCGCTTCACTCTGTGCCCCTGGATTCTGCCTGGGATATATTTTTTTTTCTCTTATTCTCCATACAATTATGGTCCACACTGCGGGAGCTCACAGGTCTCCTTATTAAGACAGCACAAGAGGTGGCCCTGACAGTTTTCTCCTCCCCAGGAGCATTGAGTAGAGACTGACAGCTCTTCTCCCCGCTTGAGGTTCAACTTGAAACCACAAGGTCCAGAGGCACATGGTTTCCATTCCGTGTCTTTCTCCGGCTAACGCGAACCATTTGTTCAAGCAACTTTGGTATCTGTTTGAGAATAAGAGATCTGCCTCAATACTCCCCAGACAGTCAAATAAATTCTCTTGGCTTCAAGACAAATTCAGAAAATTCTGCCCAACAATGGCATGCAGGTCCGTTTTTGTGTTTATTTTTGCAACGTGGGAAGGAACGGACCCGTAGACTCCTTGAAAAAATCCGAAAATGCCAATCAAAGAAGTGGCAAATTAGAGAACCGTTTATTATAGAGAGTTCCTATATTACATTTAGGGGAAAATGGAAATGAAATGATATGTCAAACAGGAAATGGAATTAGAGACTTGCCAGAAGCTGAATACCTGCCCCTGTTTTTGTCCCCATTTTTCCTTCTCCAGTTTAATGGCATTGGGGCATATACTGTTCATATCTGGGGGCAGGAAATCTATCTGAGAAAAGGCTATGTTATATGCATCTCCAGGGTGTGTCCCATGAAAACTTCCACTGTCCTGCTGCTGTTTGAGTAAATCTGTCTGCTTACTTTAAGTCTGGGTTCTCACGAGCCCAACATCTACGGTCATCCTGTGTTCTTTAATTGCAGCTCTTTGGAACAAGAGGAAAAGTGATTGTGTTCTTGTTGTACTGAGATGTACAAACTTAATTCCGAGATGTTTTGAGTCCTTCTTTTCTAGCGTAGTCTTGAAAGTCAAAACTTTTAAATCATCATCTTTTGGTGGAGTGTCATTTTAGGATTTTGACAGACTTTGAATCTCCATATGAAATGAAAGGGCCGGAGATGGAGTTCAGTGGCAGAGGGCCTCTCCAGCATGGGTGAGGCCCTGGTTTCCTTTTCCGGTTCTGCAAAATGATTAAATGAAAATAAAATACCCAATAGAGCAAAAGGAGCCTAGAAAAAGAACCTGGTGGCCAATCAGGATAGCCACATGTTTGTATGCAATGTGGGAATTATTTAAAATCCTTATTGAAAGAGGGGGTACTTCTCCACTCAGATACCAACACACCAATATAGGTTTTAAGCTCAAGCACCATTCAATATAAATTATGAAATACTTTCCCATTTATTGTTTATTCATCGCAACAAGCATGTACAGCACCTCTTATCAACGGACATGTGATAAGCTCTGGCAAGGAAACACAAAGTTAGACTTGACCTTTAAGTTGCTTACTCTCTAAAGGCTAACAGGGGATAAATATGGAAACAATAAACTAGGTTGGAAAAAATATGCTGATGATTTTAATTACAGTTGTAATTGGAGACCTCAAATACTTTGTCTTCAGGAAAGGGGGATGGGGGAATTTGACCTAGGACTTGTTTATAAATGATCTGGTAAGACAGTTCACACAGAGTTAAAATACAAGAATCCATTAAAAAAAAAAAAAAACGAAGCCTTTTTGACTTTTCTAAGACCACCTGGATCATTTGAAGACCTGGGTGAAGACCCATAATGATGACTGTCACCTACTTCTCCATTTTGTCCACCATAGTGACACTTATGGTGACAACCAAGGCAGCATTACCTCACATTCTGAAGGACAAATATGCTTTGGATTTGGAAGGTTGGTGTGGAACAAATCAATTTAACACTGGGTCATTGCTAACATCAGAAATGCTTAAGGATGATTATTCCTTTGCTACTTTGCTTTGATAAATTTCTCATTTACTAGATACCAGCAAGCATCATCATTGCTTCAACTATAGTGTATCATTTATGTCTCCAACACAGGTTTATGTGGATTATTTTCCCCCATTTAGCTGAGAAGCATTTAATACCCTGGACTGCTAAGTATCTTGTTTAAGATCATGCACCAAATAACTGTAAGGCCAGCAGCTGTACCCAGGAAGTCTGATGTCATTGTAACTTCCCAACACTGCCTACATTCTTGTCATTAGGTATGTGTTAATCAACAGGTGGCACTCTTACTGATGGCTGTTAAATTCAAAAAGAGAAGATATGGAGAGATTTTAAGACCTGTAAGTAAATCTCTCCAAATTTGGCTTTTTGAAGTGAGTTACATTTTCTGACATATAATTGACACTGAATAAATATTCATTCCTTCCATGAGAACAATAGTACATCCAATCCATGTTCTTCATGATAGGATATAGATTCATTGTGACAGATTGAAACTTCCAAATTAGTCAGTATAACCAGTTTGGTATTGGATATGTGAATTCATCACAGCATGAGCAATCCAGAATAGAGGCTTGCCAATAAGAAAACAGTCTTCTATTAGTCGATCTTTGAACAGTGTTATTTCTTAAATATATCTTTATAACAAAGAGCAAAATATATTAAACAGGTTTAAGCTTTAAAAAAAATCCTTTTCTGCTATGTGTCTCTATCTCCTAGTTAGGAATAAGTGACCATAAAATACCCAAAAGTGTGAAACCACAATATATTTCCCTGTTCTATCATTAAAAGCTATTTGCAACATAAATGGGAATCAGAAGCAGAGGGCCAGGGGGAGGGAAAATAGCTTTAAGATTATATATAAGGAATTATTTCCCAGCAAGGATTGGTTCTGGGAATTTGGGTTCCTTGTTCTTTAACTGTTATGGGAATCTTCAAGAGACTTCTAATGTTACAACCTCTTAAATTTCTATATAGTACTGTATCATTTATATTAGCAAAATTGAGTTCATAACATCAGAGGCTAATGTCATGGAGTTAATGAAGTGAGTCTGAGACATTGGGAGATGGATATACTGTAGGTACAGTATCAGGAAAACTAACTTGGCAACTTCATAACTGAATGGAAGTACAGATTTAGCTTTTACGTCTGTTGTTTAAGCCCTGTTGGCCAGGCATCAAGACTAGCATGGGACTGAGCTGTTCACCAGAGTTTCCAAAGCGCGTACTGAGTCAGTCTGCTGTAAATGTAAAGTCTTCAAGACTAAAGGTTTGGCAGCACAGAACGCTTTTAGACCATGCAGGGATAGAAGATGGTTAAGCTCTGGGGCTGATTTTAATGAGAAGAAAAAGGCAAATAGAGGAACACCTAATTGGGAATAATTTTATGTGTGAAGGATTGAGAGGACATGGGGACAGGGGGTGTGTTTATGTACACAGCAAAGGTTGGAAAAAGGAAAGCTTGTTGAATCCAAGGTTCTGTTTATTTTTGACGTAGCCTCTCTGCAATCAGTCATCAATCGACTGTTTTGCTTAATTATGGTAGAAATGTTTTTAAAGAGATTTAGACATAGATGGAGTCATTAAAGAGCTCGAATGCTAATGGATTTGAGTTAAAGGAAGCACTTTTACATCTTTCCCAACAGCACGTATTATCTTTGATAAAGGTGGATACTAACAAATGAGAGACAAGAGATAAAAACTTTCGCTTGTGCTACCGTATGTTGCCCAGTGTTTTGTCATAAGCATAAAGTTGTTTTAAAATATACTGTTAAATTCAGCTAAAATAAGAAATGGAAGATTCAATAGTTAATGAATTATTCATTTCATCAGTTACTGATTTTACACTAGGTTCCCTGTACCTATGCATTTAGGTGGTGAAGTCAACATGTTAACTCATAGTAAGCCTTCATGGATGTCAGGAGACAGTGTATGGGGATTTAGGCTGAAATAGAATTATATACACAGTCCAAATTGAAAAAAAATGCATGTGAATAGAAAAAAGAGGAAAGATCATTGTTGGATAGGAATGATACAAAGCAGTTTGGAAATCTATGAGCTGAGGACCCTGCACAATGAAGAACATGTCAGGGAGGATCCAAGCTGGAACAGATTAAGGAGGCATCACTGAGGAAGGTGGGTAGGAGCCGTTCATGACAGCGGGCCATCTTGCATTTAATGTGTATTCTTCTCATAGACGTTGTTCTAAGCACTCTACCTATGCTAACTAATTTGTTTTGTAAAAATATCTTGAGTCGGTATTTTATTTTTTTTTAACTCTCTTTTTGGGATAAGCTGACTGAAGAACAGAAAGGATCAGTATTCAGCCAAGTCTCAGACGTGAGAACTGAAATTGAGACACCCTTGGTTACAGTTGGAAGACTTCAACTCAAATCTGGTTAGTCTTGCTAATCAGTTTTGCTGAAACCACAGTGATAGTCTTGATTTGTGTCACAGATTATATTTTGCCTAAAAGGAAGGAGTCAATGAAAAAAAGAAAAAAGAAGAAGAAGAAATAGGTGGGGTTCCTATGAATGTACACTTTGGCTCAGAAATTGGTACAATAAGTTCTTTTGAAAGAGAATATGAAATCCACTCCTCAGCCAGGCACTGTGGCCCATGCCTATAATTCCATCATCTCCAGAGGCTGAGACAGGAGGATCCCAAGTTTAAAGCCAGCCTCAGCAACTTAGTGAGAGATCCTGTCTCAAAATACATAATAAAAAAGGTAAGGGATGGGGCTCAATGGTAAAGCATCGCTGCGTCAATCCCCAGAACCCAAAACAAAATAAAAACAAAAGAAAGAAAGCAAAAGAAATCCTCTTTTCATAGCCTCATAGCCAGAATATCTAATAAATGCAAAAAAAAAAAAAAGAACATCCCAGGCCAGAGAAGTAAACATAATAGCACACCTAAGACAAAATTCGTCAACTTTCCTGAAGACGAAATGTTTATTGGTTATGTATTCTTTTAGTAGGAACATCCTAGCTGTCTTAGGTGCATTACCATTGTGCCAATCCCACAAAAATACTTAAGAAGGGTTTATTGACTTGGGACTTCCTGATGAATATTCTAGAATGACAACTATGTAACTTTTACTTTATGGTTATTTAGGTAGAGGTCAACAATAATTATTTACCGGGATTTTCCTATGGGTTCTTTCCATGCCGTTCAATCCACATGGGAGAGCAAATAAATCATCTCTCTCTGGGTGGGTCTAGATTCTTCTAGACTCCTTTTCTGTGTGTGCTCATTTTCTCTCCTCCTGTGCTATCACCATTGGGTCCCCTTCTTCCTGACTCTTGACTCCTATTATAACATGATGTCTGTTAAATTGCGAAAACTGGGATATATTGGTGATTGCACCTCTCCCACTGTCCCCTAAGATTGCTGGAAAAGCTTTTTTTTTTTTTCCTGTTTAAAACCTCCTTGAATGTTTCTCTCTATGTGAGCATCCTTAATCCTATTATCTCTGTTTGTATACTTTCTTTAATTCTGCTGTTTTGAAATATGGTTTTTTTTCAGTTGTAAATGGACACAATACCTTTATTTTATTTATTTATTTTTTTTAATGTGGTGCTGAGGATGGAACCCAGTGCCTCACACGTGCTAGGCAAGTGCTCCACCCCTGAGCCACAACCTCAGCCCCTTTAATTCTGCCCTCTAAACACCCTGCATTGATCGATCGATTCTCCCAGCTGCATTTTTGGCTTATTGGCCGCTTGCCTCTTTACCTGGGAAGTCTGATGAACTTGTGGGTCCTTTCTTCTGGTCCAGGACATTGTGCCTTGTACTCTTTATGGTGCATTGTTTGGTCTAATTCCATGTGATACCTAAGAATTAAATTCTCATTCACTTGTAAGGATTACCTCTCAGAGAACAAACAAAAAAAGAAACCACCCATAAAGTACACCGATGACTCTTTCTGTGTAATGTACTGAGCTCTTCTCCAGCCCTTCTGATGCATGCGCTTATGAAGCAAGATGGTTTTAATTTTTTAATATTGTCATATTTGGTTTCTTTAGGAGAATTCTTGATTTTACCTATTGCTGATGAGGGAATGAAGTGGACCTTCTTATAATCTAGTGACCGACCAGCTGTCCACTGAGGGAAAAGAAAATCTTTTGAAAAAATCATTTGCCAGGAGCGGTTAGGACTCTAAAAATGCCCACCTTCCTCCATCCTTCAGTTCATCTACAAGGAAGTTAAATTTGGGAAATAATTCTAAATACAGAAAACCTTTATGTAGCAAATCAGAATGATGCTATTTAACACAACATCCTCACTGAGAAAGAAAACATGATGAACATCCAATTTGAGAGTAGGGATATATAATAGAACCACATGATAGAATATTATTCTATCATTAGTGCCACACTTTGAGAAGAAGTTATAGTAATGCAAAATATTTTTTGATAGATAATTTGGCTCTGAAAATTAAAAATACAAAGTTGGAGCAGAGATTTACAAATTATATATTCAGCATCATCATAACTACATAAAATTTATACAGAAGAAGTATCATCGTTACTATGTGAAATATACACTGCCTATGGGTGATGGAGTTGAGGTTGATTTCTTTTTCTATTTTTTTAAGTTTAGCAACAGATCAACAGATAGATCAACTGTAAATACATTCTATTTAAATAGGGAGGAAAGCAGTATGCTGTTGGGTGCGATTTTCAGAGTTAACTCTCTACATACGTTCATGCACACACACACACACCATGTGTATATAATTTTTTTCATGAGTGGGAAGAAAATTGACTAAAGGATTTTTGAACAGGGGTGATTGGAAAGCAGTAGCTCAGGGAGGCAGCTTAATAAAGATGGGGTTGACCTCAAGGACATTGGGGAGAGATGACCTTGAACACCCCAGACAACATTAAACTCCAGGTTACAGCTGACTGGAATCCTGAGGTTTTATTGGCCATACGCCAGTCTGCAGCCTGCTCTAACCACCCCCAGTATTTTATGACATTGTAAAGACTGTATTGTTTGAAACATTTCAAAATTTTACACACAACCTGGCAGTCATCCAAAGCCATTTCCAATGGTCCAAAACTATCAGCAGCCACCCACCTCCTCAGCCATTGCAGCCTGATTAATGATGTTCCACCAACAGGGTCTTCCATTAGAACCTCGATGCTGGAAGACCCCAGGACAGATATGATTGTCTGTGTGTTTTGTGGCAGATTTTTAAAAACTTATTAGATGGGAGGGTGGAGAGCAAGGGTCTGGTGCTGTACAGCTTGGATTGACTAATGCAGCCGGCTTTAATTCAATAAAAAAGTAAAAGATGCTCTTTGTCACAGACACTGTGCCTGCTCCAGGATATTTGTTATGGCAAGTAGTGTTTCTAAGTTCTCTCTCCTCACCCCTTCCCTTTTTTCTTTGCTTCTTTATCCAGACTTACAGTTTATTTACCCCGTGGGCTTAGAACTGATTAAAAAAAAAAAAAGAAAAGAAAGAAAACATAGTATTAAATATTCTGCATTGATTCTTTTCATATTAAGTGTGTATAAGTCTTTTCTGTCATAACTGTACTTACTCACTTCTAAAGGCCAGTTCTATTCAAGGCACTCTGCGTACATTAGCTGGTGCAATCCTTGCATTAACCCCATGAGGTCATGGGTACTGTTATCCCCATGTTACTGAGGAGACCACAAAGACATGGAAAGGTGGAGAATGTTACCCAAAGTCATTACATGGTTTATAACTGAAACTACTAAATGATCCAGACAGAGTGGTAGAGCAACTATGTTCTGAAATAATTTTTTTTTAATATTGTCACAGTGATTTTCAGACTCAAATTTTCTAATATTGATCAGCAATATTTAGAAGTGTTGCTTTAAAGGTGTATTGGATATTCCTTCACTGCTTTATTAAAATAGAAGGTGCAAATCATTCATTGAGAGAGAGATTTTTGCCAGAGTTGTAGTTTAGAGAAGAAAAAGAAAAAAAACAAACAAAAAGACTGGTCAGATTGTGATGCTGGTTTTCTATGCCCTCCATAAACAATAACTTTATTATTCTGGGTTATTTTCCTGCCTTAGAAAACACATTGTCTTTGTTTCTCAGATTATTTTTGTTCTAAATGATACAGTAACTATCAGAGGAATATTTGCCATTATCATCTATTGCAGGCAACTTTGTTTCACTCCAAGGAATGTTATTTATTAGGTTGACCTTGTAAGAATGAAGGGCCTTTTACTGTCAGGAAAGAGCTGACGTGTTCCCATCCTATAATCATGCAGTGTCTATCTGGAGGGTGGAAAATGAAAATTATTAAATATTTTACTAACACCCACTGAGACATTTCAGTCAAAACCTTTCTTTCAATTATCTAAAACTCTTCTATGCCTTTTTTTAAAAAAAAACAAATTTCATCGGATGATAAAACAAGAGCCAGAGCACTCACAGGGGTGACCGTTACACCATAAAAGTCCTCATACGAGCCCCTTATTGTAAATGACGTGCAATTCACCTACAAAAACTCCCTTTCCTCATTGGTAAAAATGGTTCAAATAAGATATATAGTGAGTCATTGGCTTAGGATTGGAAATCACATTTGTTAAGTATGTAAAAGAATATCTGGGAAACCACAGGCCTTCTGTAAAAGTGAGTATTATTTTGAAGATATTAATTGCTGCAATCATCAACCCGATCAAGATGAGAAGACAGAAGTTCCCCGGGAGACACCAGGTATCCTAAATGAATGCAGAAGTTATTGTGTCATGTTAGGGTTATGTCACCAGTGAGAAAATTAGCAGCAGTACAGATAGGAAAAAATAGTCTATATTTTCTAGTATCATTCCTCCAAAAAGCTCAGGTTTGAAAAAAATCCACGGCACGGTTTGAGGGGGGAATAAAAACACAACTGGGATTAGGGAACTTCTCTAAGGAGGTATTCTCTCTTCCTTGTTCCCAATACATTCCTGTCCAAGTAAACCATGTCTCTGATGGGGACGAAACATAGATGAAAGCCTTCATTATGGAAGGTTTATACTTGTTGAAATAGAATACCGTCTTTCAAGATACCCTGAGCAGGGAAAGGATTAATCCCATCATCCTTCAAGCGCTGATGTGGTACACGCTCCACAGCAACAGGCCAGAATTAGTGTTCAAGGTGCAGGCCTAAGATAGAAACTCTAAACCTCTATTAACAATTCCTCATATTGTTTTAGGGCTTCCATTACAAGCCGGTTAGGAAACCAAGCTTCAATTTTGGTGGCTTGTGTGATTTGTAAGTTGTTTTTCCACCGTGATTATTTTGTCAGCTTAAGTCTGGCCGCTTGGAGATTTCTGTGCTGTAAGCCGGAATGCATCTTGATGTGTTTGCTTGTGCTAAATCAGGGATCACCACTCACCAAATGAAAATCTTTTTGTTATAGATGGAGCTCGAACAAGAACCTTGCCCACTGGGTTGGATAAAGAGAGCTTTGAACATTGGCTTCTTAACAGCAGTCTCAAAACACGAGGGTGGAGTTAAGCCCACAATTTTGTTTTAAATTAAGTGCTCCTAAAAAGCGTGAGACTAATAGCACCAGCTAAAGCCAGTTATTTTTCTGGCAGGCAATATGTGAGTTTCCCCTCATGGCTAAGCCAGTAAAATTCAGCATTACTGCGGTAACTTTCCTACTGTTCCAGCGATTGGACCACATCGACGCAGGACCAAAATAGCTAGATGAAAACTTCAGACAGCCTTCAAGGTGCTGCCAGATATTAGAACAGACTGTATTATAAGTTATCAAGATGTTTCATCACATTTTCCTCCTCCTCTTGACTCCGTACTTTGGCATTGTCTGGATGCCCATTTCAGATCCACCCATCAGGATATTTCATGGGTCCGTGAGATTCAGGATAGAAGAGGGGATGGCATGTCAGATATTGCTAGAAGGGGGAACATCTCCACCCGCATCTGTTTATTTTCTGTTTCCTTTATTTTAAACTGAAAAAAGAAAAGAAATCGTGTTTTATGTCTGCTAAAAAACTGCATCCCGGGTTTTTAAGCTCTGCTTGATACTTTCTTCAAACAGCCTATTAGGTAACTGTTTGTACATGTAAAATTGCCCATCAGTAATAACAAACATGTGTCAGATATTTGTTACATTGAGAGCCCAGGGCTGGATGGCCAGGCATAAAAGAACATGAGGCACAGAGTTCCTGCTTTCCAGGGACGGCTGTCCTTAAAGAAACAGAAGAGATTCATACCAATGCATAATAGATGCATTTGAAAATGTTATAATACATCCCAAGGTAGTGCAGAGGATCTGTGGCTGAATTTCATGGAGATGTCACAGAGTGTGGCTGAAACGGCACAAAGATTGCAGAGAACGGAAGGCTTGAGTTGGGTATTACAGGACAACAGAGTGCCTGGGTAAATAAAGAGAGAAAATAGCTTTCAGCCAAGAGGAAGGGGTTGGGGTTAGGTGGGAGAGTGACCATTCATTCAGATTTGCCCAGAACTTCCTCAGTTTTGGTTCTGACCTAGGCAAACTTAGAGGGCTGGACCCCCTACTTGGTACTGAAAGCCTGACAAGTTTAAGAAAGAATGGATAGGCTAGACTGGAAGATTTATCTAAGGTAGCAATGAACAACAACAACAACAAAAAAAAAAACATGGAGAATGAAAATTGGTGCCACAATTTAAGGTATCTTGAGTCTCATACTGAGGCAGAGTTCATTTAATGCTTAATAGGGGAAATTAATAGTGACTTTTAAAGAAGGATATCTGCAATCCATTAAGAATTATTGTAGAGAGATCAGCCAATTTATAGCATGCAGATGTATTTAATTAATAGATTTATTTAACAAACATTTATTGAGTGACTATTATGTAGTATAAGTTGTTCTCGACATTGAGGATACAGCAGTAAGGAAAATCTTTGTGTTGTCAGAGTGTTTATGCTCTGTTGGTGAGAACAAAACAAGTGACTGTCTCATGATACATCAGATTGATATATAAATGAAAGAAGAGAAGTCTAGGAAGAATGGTAACAGGTTACTATCTAGAGTGTTTAGGAAAAATAATTAAATAAGATAGCATTTATGCAAGAATGAGTCATGTAGACCATCATCATTATCTACCCCCATTGCATCTAGAAGGAAAGAAGGTACAAAGGTCCTGGGTGGGAACATAGGTGTGTTTAAATAACACCAAAGGGACCCAGTGTCAGTGCTGCACAAGGGCATTAAGTGGGCATGTGGTACCTGTGGAGGCCAGATCTGACAAGGACCACAAGCAGTGAGGACTCCTGTTGGACTTTTCAGTGAGACTGAGAGGCAGAGAGCAGGTCAGAGGCTGTTTGATCATTAGCACTATGAGGGAGGAGAAGTCAAGGGGAGAAAGTAGGATGGTAATATGCTGTGGAGAAGATATGCCAGTACTCTGTTTCTGCAAGAAGCAAGTGATTTGTTAACAATTAAACACCACCCACCATGCTTCCAATTAAGAGCCCTGGAGGGTCACACACTCCAACGGCCCGCCCTATCCTACCACACAGACAACTATTAGTATAATCACCGTGAAGCCTGATCTTTGTGTTTGTTCTGTTTTGATATTTTGGTATATATGCCTCATCAACTTGAAGAAGTTTCCCTGTATTCTTACTTTTCTATGATTTTTTTTTATTAATGGGTGTTGAATTTTGTCAAATGCTTTTTCTGCATTGAGCATTGACTGACAGAATCTTGTAATTTTTTTCCTTCTATCTTCTATAATATGGTAGATTACTGATGGATTTTCAAATATTTACCAGCCTCCTGAGTCTGGCATATGTCATATTCTGAAAAACATTGTGTACCATTGGTATTATTAATTATTTAAACATTTGGTAGACTTAACAAGTAAATTAGGACCTGCAAATTACTTATGGAGGGGTTTTTAAAGTTATGAATTTAATATTCTTAATGATTATTGAGCTATTAAAATGATCTGTTTCATACTAGGCGAGTATTATAGTTTTTGGTTTTGGAGGTATTGATTGATCCATTTCATCTAAGGTACCAAATTCATATGTGCAGAGGGTCACATGAGGATGGTCTTCCCATTTCTCTTGACGTTGTCTTTTGCAGAGTTTTTAACTTGATGTATTTCACAGATTATACATTTGGTGTCACATGGAACAAGTCATCACCATGTCCAAGGTCATCTAGGGTTTCCTTCTAATTTTTGTCTACTGGGAGATTTTTGGTTTGGGGTTTTACATTCATTTTTTTATGAATTCTGTTGAGTTGATTTTTATAAAGGCTCTAAGATCTGAGTCTAGGGTCACTTTCTTAATGTGGACGGCTTGTTGATTCAGCACTCTTTTCTGAAAAGACTATATGCGCTGCATGATGTTGCAGTGGCTTCTTTGTGGAGAACAAGCTGACTGAATTAGTGTGGTTGATTTGTGGGCTCTCCATTCTGCTCCTCTGGTCACTCGTCTGTCTTGATTCCTGCTGCTTTAAGGTCAGTCTTAAAGTCAGGTAGCATCAGCCCTTCAGATTTTTTCTTTTTCTTTCTTTCTTTTCTTTTTTCAATATCTTGTTGACTATTTCGGATCTTATCCCTGTCCATATAAATGTTAGAATCCTTTTTTTTTATATCCACACAATAACTTACTAGAATTTTGATGGAGACTTTATTTGAATCTATAGATAACTTGGGAGGAATGGATGTCTTGACAATATCGAGTTTTAGGCGCTCCCCCTCTATTCCTAGATTCTGTTTCTAGTTACATGGGGCTGGATTTTATCAAAATGTTGGGATTCTCTGTTGCACCTTCATACTAATGTACATAGTATAACAATATTAATTTTTTTCCAATGTGGAGCCAGCCTTGAAACCCCGGAGAAGTGGGGGCATTCTACCTCTTTACCACCAGATGAAGGCAAAAGTTGATTATCCCCTCACTTTGCATTGATACCCCAGGGTTTGTGCTTGGCGGGTCCTTGTTACTGGTGGGTGAGTGGGGACCTCTGGCTCCCTGCTAGGCTCTCTCATTCGTATCCTTTTGGGGGAAGTGTGAGTGCTTTGCTGGGGCTTCATCCATGGCCTCCATTGACACCAGAGGGTAGGGTGCTGCATCATTGCCAGGCAGTAGGGAAAGTCTTGTCCCCTGTTAACCCTCCGTGAGGACTCCCCAGGGGCACATCTTACTGGTGTGAGGGGTAAACATCCAGGATCTTCCTGTGATCTCCTCAGACACCACCAGGAAGAGCAGGGCTTGTTTGTCCCTGGTGGGGGGTGAACCTCTTGGTTTTATTCTTGGCCTTTTCTGACCTCCCCAGAAGGAGATTCCAGGTGCCTCATTCCATTCTGGTCAAAGTCCCGGCTTCCCCATACAGCTTTGTTGTGGCACCGGAGGTAAGAGCACAGTATACTGGGTGGTTCTTGGAGTACAGTGGCTATTGGGTAAAAGCATTTTTCATACCAGTTTTCCCTTTGACTAGAAAACAGGCATTTATTTGGGTTCCTTTCCCTTGTACACTTAAGTGTTTTGGATTGCTGGCTTGCAAAGCTGCAAGTATATACAAAACACACAGAAAACCTAAGGAGCTCACCTCTTTGCTGTTCCTTATGTCCCAAGATTCATGTTTAGTCTACTTTCTTCTCTCTGTCTTTTGGAGTCTATTTCTGTTCATGATATATACATAATGTCCAGGGCTTTGGGTTGCATTTTGGATGAATAGAAAGACATTCATCTGCTTCATCTCAGAAGTAAAATCTCTTTCACTTTTTTGATCAGAAAGATAAATGAGCAAAAAATATCCAATTGTGGTATTATATTTTTTGATAGAGCCAAATCTGAGAGAAAGTGATCTTTCTTAGTCCCATGGTTTGGAATTGTGCTTCAGATTCTCAAATTCTGACACCTACCCCAACTGTAGGTTCCACAAACACAAATATCCGATAAATTATCAATCACCACCTAACAGGCATAACAAATATGGTAAAAAAATTAAAAGTGAATGCATATTTTCCTTCTGTCTGGGTCATATCAATTTATTGTCTTGGTTCTAGATCTCGTGCTGCATACCATTCTTCCACCACACCGCCAGGTTGGAAAGCTCAGAATTGCTCTTGGGAATGCCTTAGGTTCATGTCTCTAATCTACTTATAATATTTTACGAAATCTTCTTGGTCTTACCTTCCCTTTCATTCTTCCTTAGACCACGTTGCTTTCCACTTCTACAGTACCGCATCGGCTAACATCACTAACCATGGAGATATTTGCCTTCATGTTCTCTCTGCCAACCTCAGATACCTACTCTGATCTATTTAATAAACATATTGAACCTTCCTAAGCCAAATAATTACCCAGTGCACTTCTTATCCCAAAATATTGATGATCTTCTGAGGGTGTGATAAAAATGCAAACCTCCTCTGCAAAATTGTCCGTGCCCCTGTGAGCGTGAGCAAGCACTGCAGTTTTCATGTGTACCCACTTTTTCAATGACTTCCTACCAAGTTTGTTGATATGTGACATCTCTCCTGTAGCATCCCTTGTGTTAGGGTTTAGATGTGGTGTTCCTGGAAACCTCACGTATAAGACAATGTGAAAAGGTTTGGAGGAGAAATGACTGGGTCATAGACTTAAGCTAATCAGCAAATTGATTCCTGATGAGATTATCTAAAATGCTGGTGTGGGGCTGGAGGTGATGGGGATTGAGGTGTGGTTTGGGGTATATATTTGTATCTGGGGAGGGGACTCTCTCTCTCTCTGCTTCTGATCAGCACATAAGCTGCTTCTCTCCAACAGAGTCTTCTGCCATGATGTCCTACCTTATCTCCAGCCCCAAGGAATGGAGCCAGCCTTGTATGGACTAAGACCTCTGAAATCATGAGCCCCCAAATAAACATGTCTTACTCTATAATTGTTCTAGCTGGGTCCTTTTAGTCATCACAGCAAAAAAAAAAAAAAAAAAAAAAAAAAATTGACTGAAACACCTTGTAAACAAAACAAACATCTCATTTTCTTTGTTTTCTTCCTAAAATCTCAATCCTGAACATCACCTGTGGCACTTTTTAAAAAATTGCCAAGTCAATGAAGAAAGAAAAAGAATTCAAAAATCTCATCTTGTAATTTTGGTTCATCATCTTGTGCCACTTCTTTAAGTCTCTTCAACATGGTGATGCTCATGGTGATCCACAAGCCAGACAATTACAAATATAGTAAATTTCATGAAAACATGTTTGTCTAATAAGCAAAATGCCTTCCAGTTTAAATATCTCTCAGCAAAGGTAGGAAGGTAATATGTAAAAGAGATAAATGCCTCGTCTTTTGCAGTTGGAAAGGGGCAAGTGTATTGGTTTCAAAAAGGTGTGAATGAAGCAAAACGTATAAAGTGATGTGATCTTGACAAAGAACATCATCTTCCAACTTAGCAGCTTCTGGGTTGTCTCTAAGCAACCTCAAGATGGCCTCAATAATATATCAACTTGCATACATACTTTTAGAAGAGTGTATAATCTCTAAGGTTAGCTATAGAGAGAGGTTTTGCTCATTAAGACTCATCTTAGTAGGTGATTTCTTTCTGCCTTCAACCAAGAAACACTGAGGAAGTTTGCTATTTCCCAAGGAAGCCAGGAAAAAGCCTCATTCAGCCTGTGATGTGCACAGAGACCACCAGGTTACCTAAGGATCAGCAATTTGTGAGGCTCCTGATTTATGCAATAATGTTTGTGGCTTGCACAACTCAAGTAGAATGTGCCCCAACCCAAGTCAAGATGGTGTGGTAAGCAGAGCTTGTGCCAGCTGGATGGCATTTCAACACACACTGCATGAAAAGCATGTCTGAGCAGAGGCATGCACATCGCAGGTGTGTTTTGGTATGGACAATCTGGGACCTCAGTGGGACTATGTCATTGGTTCACAGAGTTGGTCTCTGATGCTATTCTAGGTCAGCTACCTGTTGGACTCCTGGGAAGCCCATGAAGCAAGTCAGTTGAGGACCTGAGTAATGATCAGAATGGTCTGGGAACGCTGGAGGAAGGGCTTAATCAAAGCATTTTCTGACAGTGGTAATGGTTGGTTTTCCATAAAGGGTGGTTACATTTTGGGTGTGAGGTGTCCCTCCAAATCTCTTGTACAAGAAGGTTTAGAGGAGAAATAATTGAGTTATGAGAACCTTGACCCAATCAGTAAATTAATCCCCTGATAGGGATTAACTGAGTGGTAACTCTAGGCTGGAAGGATGTGGCTAGAGGAGATGGGTTATTAGGGGTGTGTCTTTGGGGTATATATTTTCTTTCTGAAGAGTGAATTGTCTTCCTGATCATATTGTGAGTCTCTTCCCTCCACCATACTCTTCTGCCATGATATTCAGCTTTATGTCAAGCCCTGAGGAATGGAGCTGGCTGACTATGGACAAAGACCTCTGAAACTATGAGCCCTTCAAAATAGAACTTTTCTTCTTAAAATTGTTCTTGTCAGATCTTGTGGTCATAGCAGTGAAAAAGCTGACGAAAATATGCTGTCTCCCACAGTCCTGTCCACTTACATAAAGTCAGTGAACTGCCCAAGGATTGCCTTCTAGGTTCTATGGAGAGACCCTTAAAATACTTGGTGCTCTGTCACAGCATACTAAAGTGGACGAATGAAACCAGTTGGTATTAATTCACCTTAAGTTTTTCCTGAAGGTCCAGCTGGATTCATTTGGAGTTTTTTTTTTTTTCTTTCTTGTTACTGAAGATTGAACTCAGGGGCACTCAACCACTGAGCCACATCCCCAGCCCTGTTTTGTATTTTATTAAGAGACAGGGTCTCACTGAGTGGCTTAGCACCTCGCCATTGCTGGGGCTGACTTTGAACTCACGATCCTCCTGTCTCAGTCTCCTGAGTCACTGGGATTACAGGTGGGTGCCACAGCACCTGCTTATTTTAGAGTTTTAATTTGGAGTTTTAAGAGTAAAGATAAATTGCTTTTCTAAAACATCTCTCTGGAGTATGTTTTTATTGAACATATGCAGTGTGGCCTCCAACAATAGACTAAATGTTCATAATCTGGAGCGTAACTCCTATATTTATGAGGCCCTATCACTTTAATAAACAAGTATAGTAGCCCACTATTTAAAAATTAATTGTTTGTTATAGTAATAATTTAATGTCTACATATTATAGAAAACCTTTCAAATATGAATGAATGCTCAAGGCTAACAATGGATAACTTTTGAGTGTGTCGTATTTAGTATCATGCTAGACATGGTACTAAAATTGCCTAATAAATGCTCATTTAAATTGACTTTTTGACATCATGCTAGGCTCAGAGGAGAAACCCCTGGTGGTCACAAGTTGTTAATTACTTCTGTTCTCAAAAGTGAGGTGTCGTTGGGCTTTTCACATTCAGGAACAGATTGTATCTAATTGCTAGCTACCTTTGGCTATCTCAAAGTCTGGTACATATAATTAAAAAAATTATTTCTTTGGCAATTTCACAACCTCAGATTATTTTGCTGTAATGAGTGATGTTTAGGAGACATTTGCACATCCAAAATCAACCAAAAGTCTGGTCTTCCAGGTACATTTATTGTTCTGAAAAATGTGATGTTAAGAGTTGGAAAAGGCAGAACTATTCAGCCTTCTATGCTGCCGGCTGTAGTCTGCAGGTACTGGGTGGACATCTCTAAGGCATCATCACTGTGTCCTGAACATTCCCAGGACAGCCTACAATAGTTATATTTTTGACACACATTTAAACAGTGGATTGTGGGAAAATGGATGGAAATTGAGACCATGATAGTGAGCAACATAAGTCAAACTCAGAAGGTCAAGGGTCCCATGTCTGCTTTCATAAGTGGCAGCTGAAGAAGAAAAGGAAAAAGAAAGGTGGACGGGGCATCTCATGAACATGGAAGGGAGATCAGCAGAGCAGAGGAAAAGAACGGGGGAATAAAGGAGAAGAGGGAAAGGAAGAATACAGGGATGGATATTGGGCACATGATATTGTTCTATTGTGTGCATGTACAGATTTGTAACAACAAATCCTGCTACTATGTACAACTGCCATGCACCAATATAATATAAAAAATAAAAAGATAAAAAGTGGATTGCAAATCTGACCTGTTCACATAGCGACATGCAAGAAATATGACCCTAGGCACTCAGACTGTGTACCTTGGTTCTTATTGTGCTTTTTGATTCTCAGCTTTTTGTCTTTGGGGCAGATTTTTAGAGATGATATTACATCTCTAGGGCCTAATTCATACTAGCATTTGCTTGTGATGGGTAAAACAAATGTGAGATCTTGTAATAAAGAAATAGCACCCTTTCACATGAACCAGAACACCAAGAGGCCTAAATATAAAATACAATATGCTTAGAAATATGGGGCCCATAACAGCAGAGAGAAAAGATGTGTCGGGTGAGCTCAGGAATGAGTTAGCAAATGATCCAGACCCCAAAGCATCTTAAGTAGAGAACTCTACTCACGGAAGCAATTTATGTCTAACCTGTGATTGGGGTTTCTGAAGAGTTCAGGTGAATTCAGGAGACTCCATGCTGGACCATGCTAATTAGAGTAAGACTCTTCTTATCACACTCCACAAACAGATGTTTTAATATTTTTAGGTATAGTGATGGTAGCTGTCGTCCATAGAGCAGAGCAGTCTTTACTGGTGTTTTCTTACAGGATAAGTAGAAAAGTTGAGCTCATGAAACATTTTCAAATATGAACCACTCTCATTGTTTACCAAATAAAATAAAATCTTATTCATCCATATCATCACAGGGAAATGAATTACGAATAACAAACTTGCTAAATAGCTGAGGAGTGTCTCTTTCAGCAAATTTTATTGAGATTTCAGAATACTTTAAATTGAAACAGGAACATGCATTAAATCCTTTTGCCCCCTGGGGCCTGTGTTCTGGACCACATACATGAGCCTTCACCTCGGGGTTATACATCTTAACAATATTTTGGCCAGTGAGGAAGGGGAGAAGATTGATTTATGTAACAATATAGCATGCTGATTTCATGCGGACTGACCCATATTACTTTATCTATTGATAGCATATTGTGTATAATTGATTTTAGTATTAATAGTGCCTACCTGATTAGTGCATGTGTTATTACTTACCTGTGTGTGTGTGTGTGTAGTGGACTAAAGGTCATCCTTTAAGAACAGAAATATTTGCCATTGTTGTTTTCAACCCAGACAATCCTCGGAACTGAACTTCCTAGAGCTGTTCATTGGGCAATATGGCCCCAGACCATCAGACTTTATGAATTGCTGCTGTGTATTTTAATTCTCTCATTATGGGGTCATCAGGATATTATCTGTTATTAATTAGTGGTGTAATTGCACCTAACACTAATGATCTTCCCCACCCATTTACCTTGTTTTCTTCCCAACTTCTTGAGATTGGATAATCAGCTCATTGTTGTAGCCTAAAGCTATGTTTACTGAGGAATGGAGAGACTCCAGGAGGGGAAAACCTTTGAGAGAGTTCAGAAACAGCCGCATCCTATATCCTCCCAGAAACTCACAGACTGGAGCAACAAATTAAATCTTCTAAGGAGACAAATTCGGGGGTGTGCAAACCTATTAAGATTTTGCTCCGTCTTTCCTTTGGCATGTGTATTTTTTTTCCCAAATGGATTCTTTGCTCAGTGAACACCTATTATGCGCACTTTGTGAAAAGCTGGTGTAAAGTGAAAACAAATATCTTTGAGGAAGTGAGTTTGTGGGTGTCATTTTGAGGGAAGTGCCTGAAATTCATTATTCAAAGAGTCATCTTTTGTATTTCTTAGATTTTCTTTAGAAATATGAAGGTGTCTCAAGAATTAGCTTTTGCAAAGAAAGAGTTTTGTGAAGTGTACAGGATTTTGCCATGAGAAGCTAGAAAGCCAAAATGAAATAGGTAATAATTGGTGATCAATAGCTCTCGGGTAATGTATGTTTGCCAGAATGCAATACCCGGCAAGAATTGCTGTTTTTAGCTTTCCTGGTTTCAAAATTTCAAAACACACGAATGGATATTTGACTCACCCTGTTCCAATTCCCTTATCTGAAGAAGAGGAAAAATGGTTCGTTTCACACGTAGTTTCCACTCAAAGTGCAAAGAGTGATTGATTAGCAGTGCTGACCTTGTTTGTGGGAGAACTTGCCCAGCTTGCTACCATGACTGAGTAGAATGCAGAGAAAAAGCAAACACCACACACACACACACACACACACACACACACACACACACACACGGGTATGTGGAAAGTATTACAGGGAAGTGCCAGCCAAGCAAATCACACTTGGAAGTTATCATTGTGAAGGGACAGCCACATCTCATTCTACTGTGTCATTGCTCAGAGCTTGATGTACATAGTGTGCATTTCATCTTTGGCAGTTCACCTTTTCTTTAGATATTAAATTTATACCATTCCCAGGTCAGTGTTTTATAAACAGTCCAGGGAGATAAGAGCATAATTCTAGTAGATAAAAACATTTCTGTGAAATTTACAAAATTAAATATAGACAGATCTCTTTGTCAGTCAAGGACTTGTTTATTAGGCCTAAGATCTTCGATAGACATGTGCAGATGGACATACACTTACTTGAATGTAGTATTTTCTATTCCCCCTAAATGGGGACACTTTAGGCACTGTGGTTTCAAACTACTAAAGCCTAAGCTAAAAATATCCTAGTATATTAATAGGAGTCTATTGGCTATACTTAGGAATGCTCTGAAATAGTTCACCAAAATGCCACAGTGTGTTCCAAGAGAAAATAATAATTAGTGCTCAATAAGCCACATGAGTCCTACATTTAACTGCTCCAAGTGGAAATATATATTACTTAACATCAGACTTTTTTTTAAAAAAAAAAAACTATTAATTCACATATTTGCTTGTTTGTTTATTAAAAGAATAAAATGAGAATTCAATGCAATGTTTGCATTTGTAAGCTGCTCAATAGAAACCATTAAGTACATTAACAGTAGGATTTCTATACATGTCAAATATGTATAATCATTTAAAATTTAATTTATCCAAAAGGGCTTTTCATCATAAATACTTAAAATTCTGGCATCATAATTAATTCACTTAATATCACATTAAGTGAAAACAGGCAAATTTAAATATTGATACAAGCTGGCCTCTAATTATTCTGGTTGATCCTTATTCCTCTCTGGAGTGCTCTTTATTGAAGTAAATTTTACTAATTTAAAACTCTTAAATCCTGTTCATATACATTTAATTTACCACTAATTCTGTATCAATGCCCCCACCCTCAGGGGGGGAAAAAAAGAAAAAGAAACTTTAATGAGCAGGGTCATTTTGCTTGGTTACTTCTTTGTCATTTGGGCAATGAAACCAACACATCCGTTATGCCTTGAATATCTTAAGTCCTTCTCAGTGGACAACACTTTTAGGCACGGTAGAGTCCTGGGATCATCATTTTGGAATCTATCCAGACATGAAAACCCAGTGGAACTGCCCTTTCTTTCCTGGGCCCTCATTGAGATGGATCCATTATGGGTCATCTGAGGAATGTTTTAAAGCAGATCTGGTATCATGCATGTGGTCAGAGTTTAGGGAAACCACCTAGAAATGGGCAGTTCCATGGGGATTTTGGAGCAACAGAGTCATTCCTGGAAGCCAGAGTGGGCAGTTCTTGGAAACCTCCTGTAGATGAGATAAGGGGCCATCCAGACTCAAACAGCAGGAGGGAGCTGGAGGGATAACCATTTCAACTTCACTTTCTGCCCTCCTTAAAACCTCGTCCCAGGGCTTCCCATTGGTTGACACCAACTGGAAACTTGAGGCCAAGGGTAACATAGTAATTTTTCTGGGTCAACCCTTCAGACCACAAAATAAGGAGAGGGCACAGGAGGGGCAAAAGCTCCCCAGTGCTCAAGAATGTGTCCCTGAAGTGTATGTACTAGAGTTTCATCCAGACATACATTCAAACACTTGAGAATATAGAGATTGATCCTTTTGAATACAATTGAAGGGATTCATTTCCTAAGGATAGTACAAATTTGGAAATGACAGATATGGAAGGAAAAAAAAAATACTCTGGTGGAGGCTTAATAGCACTTGGAGACTTTTTTAAAAGTTCCATGTAATATCATTAATATTATATTCTATCAACTAAGAAACATCCTCAGGACTACAGCAGAGTACTTGTCTAACATGCACGAGGCCCTGGGTTCAGTGCAAGGACCACCCAAGACAACAAAAATAACAAAACACATCCTCTTCATTGAACATTTCCACCTGAGAGTGAACTGACTCCAGAGGACAAGCTCATGTGAAGTCCTGGCTCAGGTCCTCTTACAGATGTATCATTACCTTTCACAGAAGTCCCTCTCCCCAGAAGTAGGGTCCATAGAAATCGCCATCATTTCTTCACAAACTGGATGAGGCACAAATGAGACAGTAAATACATAAGACAGCAAGTTGTATGTGCAAAGTCTATGACATTTTATCAAAATTTGTCATTTTTTACTTGAAAAAGGTGAAGAAAAAATATCAAAAAAATATCCGAGAATGGAAGGAAGGATTGCTCGCCTCAATCATTTCCCTGGCTATTTTTTTTTCTTTAATTTTTAGCTAAATACCAGTACATAAGCTAAAAATAAGAGAGGTGAAGACAGGGCCTCCAAGGTCCAAACTGTAAAATATGATAATAAGTCATTAATCAATCTTTGTTTTAGTAGGGAAGTGATTCTCTGTGGAGTTTGTTCAGACTGTGGAGGGAAAATCCTTCAGAACCTTCCAAAGGAAGGCTGTGCGTGCAAATCATGGCCCCAATTGCTGGAGTTTCCTTCTCGGTCAGCTAAACATTCCCCCTGGCTTGGGAAAGCATGAAGTCTTTAGAGAGGGTGTCAACAGTGATTTATTATAAGCCGAGTTCCTTCTCCCTCAATTTCAAGGCCCTGAGTAGGACATAATCACCTTCTTTCCCCCCGCAACAAAGATGACTGCTTATTCCCTGATTCTCCAGAGAGCTCCATCCCGACACTGGCTGTGGTGTGATTTCAACTGTTTTCTTTGGAAATGTTTGTTGAGAAGGATGGAGCATGGAGTATAATTACTCAAGTGCGGGTCTCACCTAGAAAAGCTTCAATGTGGAAAAGAAAAACAAGGTGTGTGTGTGTGTGTGTGTGTATGTTTGTGAACATCATTAGTACAACTCTTGTGTCTCAGTTAACAGGGAGCTTCTCCCCTGCAGATCAGGGAGGGGCAGTGGACTTAGCCCTCTGTAATGCTTAGTACCAGAGAGACCTCCATTGGATTGGGTTTCTTGTGATTTTGTCCTTCCTGGGCTCAGTCATGGAACAGACAGAATCTGGAGAAGTTTCAGAGACAAGTCCAGATACCTTGAAAATTGAAGCATGAAACCTAGAAGAAATACTTAGGTAGAAGCAAATGTGGAGGAAAGTGAGCCAACTGGAGATAGCATCTCAAATCACATGGACTCCTTGTGCAAAGTCTATGACACTGGCAGGATCACTGGGCGTCTCCATTTCTTCTGGAGATAGTAAAAAAGTTGAGAGTTTAAGGCATAGTTGTCAGGGTCTGGATATTGGGGCCGGGGTATACCTACCCTGCTCCTCTTAGCATTGTAATTCTCTTACTATACAAGTTAAAAGTAATGTTCTGGACCACTTTAACAAGCCAGAGTGGTGGGTTCCTCCCAGTGTCTAGCCAGCACTATCAGAGACATTCAGTGTATAATCTACTTCCACATTCCAGTATATAATCTGATTCATCTGATTCTTTATCTGAAAACATCTATATTTAGAAACAAAAGACATATTCTCCATATATTTCAGCACTATCCATTCAATGACAAGGATTTAAATCTCTCTTTTTCCTCCTAAAAGCATTCTGATTTATATGGATATAAGATTTTCAGCATCCCCTGATGGCTTCACTCCAGAAAGAAATATTAATATGAAGAAAGTGATATCCTTAGAGTGGATAAACTCTTTATAAACACTTAAGGCATTTTTCAGCAAACAAAAGAAAGCCATTGAATGGCTAGGAAAATACTAGAAAGTTGAAGAAAGAATGGTGTTACTGCATATATTGAGAGAGGTAGGGAGAGTGTTGGAAGCGTATTTTTCAATTTTAGAATGTGTCTAAGGGAGGGTTTTCAGCCTCAGCACTATGAGATATTTGGGTTGGATCATTCTGTGTTATTAAGGCTGACCTTTGAACTAGGAGAAGTTTGGCAGCATCCCTGGCCTCTGACCAGTGGATGTCAGTAGCCTAGCCTTATCCTACCCACATACCAAGCCTTTGCAATTTCTACCAGGTCCTGACAACCACAGATGTCTCCAGACATAGCCAAATGACCTGCAGGGGGCAAACATTTCCCCCAGCTGAGAACCACGGTTCCAAGGAGACAACACTAACTACACTGAGTTTGTGTCTAACATAAAATGCACAATTTGGGATTCTTGGTCAGGATGATTTTTTGTCCTGAATTCTTAGAATAAGCAATTTGAATTTCATATTTTTTAGGGATCATAAAGAAGTCACTGGAATCTGGACATTCAAGAAGAGGATTGTTTTCAGAGTGTTCAAACATGGTGCTTGGACATGCTGTCATCAAGCTGTTGAATATCCATCTTTCCAACAGAACAGCCTAAGCAATTCCCCATTAAACCAGGGTTGATTTAAGAACCTGGAAATGAGTTCCAAATTTCAGAAAAGTGACTTTACTTCTTGCACATGTTGTATTTGGATGGCCACTGAGGAATCCTGTGGAGTAAAATCCCTTGGGAGAATCTTTTCAAATTTGTTCCCACCTGGGCTAATTTTGTAGACCTGGCCAAAAAAAAAAAAAAAAAAAAGACTTTGAACAATGCCTACAGCATTCAAGACTGGCATCCAATATAGAAATACCAGTCAGGTGTCTTACTCCTTCTGAATTCTATACCAGGCTTCCCTCCTTTCTGAAGCACCTGCTCTGTTAGGAATTGTTTCAGGAGTACATTGAAACTTGCTCTTCCTCGTGCTTTTGTTATCTCTCAAGGTAATTTTATCACTCCAATCCCCCTTATTCTGTAATTACAGATCCCAGTGTTAACTATTCATTTATTTTCATAACCTTATAAACTCATATCACTTTTAATACTGTTTCTACAGGTTACAGTGCATCTTTTACCAGGTCTTACCTCTTGGTAAAACGTCTCCTTTTCTTGACATTTTGGGTTTGCCAAATCTAAATATTCCTCTAACACAATAAAAAAATAGCAGCAGTAAAATTTGAATCCCAGCTTACGAAAATGGGGGCAGTCTTTGCTGAAATTATGAGATTAGGGATTATTATATATTTCTTGGTATAGGTGCCTTCTTTATTCCCCCCCAAAAATCAGTGAATTTATGATTCAAAAAGTATGTAATATTCCTCTGCAAATACTTCATATATAAGCCTACTAATCAGTTGAATGAAAAATGTGCATTCTGGTATATGAGTTATCCTGGCTTTGCTTCATCAGAAGGAACTCTGTATGGATGACACTATGTGGATACTTCACAGTCAGAGTTCCTTCTCACATTTTCTGGTTGCCAGAATTTTTCTGCTTAAGTCAAAGTTGTTTTTATTACATATAATAGAATAGAAAACACTCATTATAACTTAGATAAAAAAAAAAACAACAACAAAAGAAAATAAATGCAAGAGCATCGCGTATAACCTAAAGACCCTAAAGACAGGAAGCTCAGAACCAGGAAAGATGATCCATATGGTTGGTGCTCCTTCCCTGTGGCAGATGGGTCTCATGGAGGATGTGTTCCTTTAACCCAGCAATTTGACTCTGCCCTTCCCCTCTCAGCTGTGTGTTCCAGGAAGATGGCATGTGTGGACTCCATCACAAGCTGTTCTTGCCCTGAGTAGAAAATGACAAATGAGGAGAGATTGTGTTGCCGCAGCCTGGTTGGCTGGGCAAAATAACCAGGGGATGACGAGGAACTTGTGTAGATTGATACAGCAGGAGTGGGAACCCTTTGTTGTAGGACAGGAGGGGTATATATACATTCCACACAGCTTATCTTAATTAACATAAAATAGATACAGCAGTCAACCAATAAGGAATCTCCACACTTAATGGCTCCCTGGCTTTACTTCACAAACCACTCCCTCTGCAAAATGCCAGGCGCCATCTTGACTTGTTCACAGACCCTAACATTCCCCCCTTTTGTTTAATTTAAATAACGACCATAGTGGTTTTTACACAAACACCATAAATAATCTGCTACAAACAGAAGGGGAGGATATAAAATGTCACGATACCAAGCCACTTGATGGCTCCATGCAAGAAGCCTTTGCAAAAATTATACCAGCAATGACACCGTTAGCAAAGATACCGAGTTACAATTTGTTGTACGTTACAGTTTGTTGTCTCAGTCCAGGTAAAGCAGTGTCTCAATAGATTAACTCACAGTCCAGGTAAATCACAGTCCAGGTAAGTTCACAGTCCAGGTAAGTTCTGCAGGCAGCTAGCCTAAGCTGTAGCAGCAGAAGCATCAACAGCTCCGAAGTCTCCTCTGTTTCTCAGCGGAAGTTTCGTCCAGTTCTCAGCAACACTGGAAATTCTTCCACCCTCATCCTCCCCGGAACTGGGACGAAGGCAGGAACTCCAGCAATGCTGGCTAAAGAAAATCCTGTAGCATTCCACTAAGAAAACAACCTTCTGAACAATTTAGTACATTATCTCAAGGATTTTTACATTTGAAATAAGCCTTAATAGTGCTCATTACTCATTAGCTTCCAGGTGTGGGAGAACCATTGTAGTTACTGGCCTTGGAAATGATCAAACTTCAGGGACTTGGGCCGTCTTCCACCTGCAGCGTCTGGGCAGCCCCAGATGGCCCCGGGAAGAGTCCGGGGAGTGTCCTGGACTCAAACTGCCACTGGGCACAGGGAGCAAGAGCCTGCAAGACTGTGCCTCCAGGTCAGGTTTGGATTTGGGCTCTCACAGTGGCATCCCGCTCCCTGGGGGGGGGGGGGGGCAGGGAAGAGCTGCTGTTTGGAAAGTCCTTGCTGCGCCATGACCCCCTCCTATAGGTTTGCCTTGGTTGATTACTTCTGTCCATCAAAAGCCAGAACTTCCTGGAATGGGCAGTTCTACCTGATGAGTTACTTAAAGCTCACATGTCATTCATGTGGCTGCTTCTTCAACCCAACTTTGAGGTCTAGGAGTGTGAGCAAACCCTGCTGATGAAGACATACAAAATCATTTGCCTTGAGTGTGACATCAGTTTCCTTTAAGGACCCTGAGTACTCAAAACTCCCTTTTGTCAGTTCTTTCTCTTTGTGTCTATGGAACACAAGCTCGCTCTCTCTCTCTCTCTCTCTCTCTCTCTCTCTCTCTCTCTCTCTCTCCCCATCTCTTTCTCTCCCCTTTTCTCTCTCTTCCCATAGGTAGAAGAGAGTGTACTCCCTGGCCTTTATATCTTTCCAATCCTTGTGCCAACAGCACTCAACTCTAGCAGTGATAGCTGGCATTCTTTTTAAAGAATACTCTACTTCTTTTCCTAAATGTTTCAAGTGTGTTAGCTCATCCAATCCCAGCAATAAACCACAGGTTTTATCACTATACAAATTTACAGGCAAGGACATGAAAGCACCGAGAAACCAAATAGCTTAACTCAGACCACACAACTAGATGGAGTCTTTAAATTCTAACCTAGGGAGACACATTTCAGAATATATAGTACTAACTGGGCAGTTTACTTGTACCATCTTGTGTAGAAAGTCCGATATTGATTCACTCAGCTTGGTCTAAAGTTTTGGCGAAGAGAGAGATCATGCTGGTGTTCTAATGAGTGGGATGCTGGAGAGAAAATTCTCTGAACGGAGTACCAAGCAGGCCAATGCAATTGACTAAAGCATTCCTTCTCTCTCACTAACCTGACTTTGTTAACCATGCTTTTTCACAATCCCTTAAAGAAGTTCCTGGGGATTATTGTTAAGTCATAAATCTGTTTAATCTTCTTTTAAAGGCTGTGTTCTTGCATACCTGAAGTCTTTTGGACTTGATTTAGAGCACAGTTAAGGAAAACCTATCTTATTTAGAAAAAGAATAAAGTAACATCTACCTTCACCTCAAAGTGGAGATTTGATTAATATTTCCAAACTATAGACTGCATTTTCTCCAGTGAAATCTAAATCTGGGTATCCTCATCAGATAGTCTATGTGGGACACATACAGGCTACTGGACCAATTGTGCTGCTGGTTCCACTAGACTGAACAATGGAGACAAAAATAAAATTACTTATAATGTTTCATCATTTCACTAAACACTTACCATTTTATACCCAGCTATTCTATATAGGCCGAGCTTGTACTACAGTAGTTTTGATCCAGTATCATAAATCTCATTCAAATATTGATTATCAAACCATCATGAGAAGCAGAATGTGATAGATGGGTGTTGACAAGAAAGCAGAATGTAAAATGATTTACAAATAGGTGTCATATATTCTTTTGCTTTTTAAAATTTATACTTTTGTCGTTTCATATAGCATTTTCATTAGAACATTGTAGTTTTACATAATACCGGGGTTCATTTTGACATAATAATATGATCTCAAAATACTGTTTGCTCAATTGAGTCCCCAGTACTTCCTTTTCCCCTCTCCAACTCCTCCCTCACTGTTCCCTTTCCTGGGTTTTCTGGTCTTCCTTTTTTTTTTTATTTATAGCATTTTATAAATTGCTTCTCTATGACTATATATACTGTGAAGTTCACTGCTGTATATTCACATATGTTTACAAGATAGTTTGTTCAAACTTATCCCACCATTCCTCCTTTTCCCTGTCCCTTCTTCCTCCCCCCTAAACCCCCTTTCTCTCCTCCCCTGATTTGCTTTTTGTTTTCATGGGAATCCCCCGAACCGCTCTTGCCCCTTATTTTGCTATAGCTTCCTCCTATGGGAGAAAATGTTCCACCCTTGACTTTCTGAGCCGGATTTATTTCACTTAGCAAAATGTCCTCCAGTTCCATCCATTTACCAGCAAATGCCATAACTTCATTCTTCTCTATGGCTGGGTAAAACTCCATTGTGTATATAGACCACATTTTCTTTATCCATTCATTGATTGATAGGCACCTGGGCTGGTTCCCTAACTTGGCTTTGGGCATTGTGTTGCTATGAACATCGATGTGGCTCTGTCACTACAGCATGTTAATTGTAGTTCTTTAATGTTAATCACATACATTGCTGTGCTGTTGTAGAAACTAGAAAGGAAGCAATGCCACTCCCCAAGGAAGACATTATTGTTGTATTTCAAGAGTTGTCTTAGAGAACAGTGGGAAGTCATAATTACCATAAGAAAAAAATTAAAACAATTTCTTTAATGAAACACAAAAGTATTGCAAACAAATTAGCCACTTCTTTTCACCAACTCTTTTTTAGATGTTATCCACATGTTATCTACCTTTAAATTTCTCTCCTGAAGAGTTATTACCATGACTATTAGAGAATGTGTTTTACACATAAGTGTTTTCAGTACTTGGAGTGGTCTCTCACACACAGAGAAGGTGGATGATAGATATTTGTTGAATTAATAAATGAAGTATAAACTCCAAAGCATGTGTAATGTTATCTGTCATGTGTACGAGTCTGTATTCTGCCTTATAATGGTAGGTACACTCTGAATGTTATATCACCGAACATGAGGATATTTCATTAATTACTCCATGTTGGATAAATCTCAGGTTTAGCAAAGACCAAGATGATGTGCACTTGAGGATTTGGCATTGAAATTCTTAACGCTTTTGTTTTGGATCAAACCTGAGAGTCATGGCAAATACAAGATTATACCATTATCAGCAAAGGAAAAATTTCCTAAAATGTTGAAACTGTGTATAATGATTTCCTCATCTCCTAAGAGAAAATGCTGATATCATAACTCTATGACAAATGAAAGCAGTAGGTACTAAATTGTATTATAATGAGCCACCCCCAAATTTTAGCCATTGGTAATTAACAAAAGAGAGGGAAGATATTAAGGAGGGAGGTGGAAATGGGCACCCATAGTAATGAGAGTGGACTTTATGTTGGGGAGTTCTCATAGCACATAAAAGCCAGGTCCTCTGCTCTACAGGGACCTTGGCTAGGATAGTGGCCTATGCCAAGTTCTTTAAGAAAAGAGGACCACGTGGTAGTTGAGTGAAATCTGATGTTTTGCTTAGTTGTTTCAGACATGTTTACTTTAGTAAAGGTTATGAAAAGGCTGAATCAATAAACACTTTCTTTCAGTCAGCAGACTTGCCAGGGATATCAGTAATCATGCCTCAAGGGAAGCTGGTCTTTCTTCATGAATGGAGGCATTCCTTGTGTCCTTGAAGAAAACAAGATCTCATCAATCCAAGCATAATAATTGGGTATCCAGCCAGAGAACAAAATTTCAAGAAACAGGTAAGTGAAAAATCCAATAATATGATGTTTTCTTACTTATTTTTGTGTTCATTTGCAATAAGAAATGAGACCAAAGCTATACAATTATCTTATCATTTACATCCCATGATTCAGTCACTGGGTCAAAGCAAAATCTTTGTATTTTCTGTAATCTTATAGCCCTAGCACACAAAAGAATTTTAGTTCTTCCATTCTAGTTTTGCCTTAATCTTGCCATACAAACATCTTTTATAAAAATAGTAAACTGAATTCTCCACTCCAGCACTGCTGTGCCATATTCTCTGGTTAAAAAAAAAAAAAATTACCCAACAAATATACAAACAGATAAGAAACTAGGAGTCCAAAAGAGAGCCACGGAAAATGGAAAGCATGAGATGAAAAGGACAGAAGTTCTTTTACTGTATATGCGACTGTCCGGCAACATAAATAAATGGATCAAATGAGACTTATTTTAAAACCCTCTCTTTACTTATTTTTCATTAGCTTCCCTGGTCAATTATGCAGGATGAGTATGAAATCCACTGTGTGTCCTCTAGTCCGGAAGTCATATATAAACACATGACGAGCACAGGACATTCTTCTCTTCTGTTGGCACCAGCAGAACAAAGCTGCTGAATGGGGAAGTAGAAAAGAATACGATTTTATGGTGTTTGCAGTTTGTTTTTAAGAACTTTACTTCTTCTAGTACCTTTGACATCTAGTAACCATTATCAGCCCCAAGAGTTCGGTTTTCTGCAGACAACAAAAGCTTTCAGACACCGCCTTGGGACTGGTCCAGCTTGACTATAATAAGGTGTTTGTTTTATTTCTTCTCCTTTTTTGCTTGTGGGGTCCCCACAACAAACAGGTGCACATCAAGGGCTATAGTTTTCCCGATGTTCTTGAAATAGAAGAAAATGATGCGGAAGTACTTAGTGAATGGGAGAAGGTCCAAAAGCAGGTTGGGAAGCTGAGCCACGACACCAAGGTTTTCACTGCTAGTGAAACCAAACATGCTTGGAAGGATTTCCTCTGTGCTCCTGAGTCAGAGGGCATGGGATAGGTGGCCGGAGAGCCTGCTTATCCAGACCTAAGTATTGGAGACAGTTGATCCAACTGTGAATAAGAGGCCCCCATGCTGCTGGATGAACTATGTCAGCTACCCAGCCCACTACTATCAGAAGTGAGAAGGGGTCCTGCATTGCAGGTCTGGATTAATAGACTACATACAATAGAAGTAAGAAAATACTTAGAAATTATCCTTGGCACTTTCATAATTCTTTTTTTTTCCTGTTATACGGATTGAACTCAGGGGCACTTGACCACTGAGCCGCATCCCCAGCCCTATTTTGTGTTTCATTTAGACCCAGGGTCTCACTGAGTTGCTTAGCGCCTAGCCATTGTTGAGGCTGGCTTTGAACCTGTGATCTTCCTGTCTCAGCCTCTCGAGCCACTGGGATTACAGGCGTGTGCCACCACGCCTGGCCCATGATGTCTATAGTTATATTTCTATTTGTGTTTCCTTTTATCTGCTAATTTTAAAATAGTTTTAGTGGCAGTTGTGATAATCAAACTGTGTCTGCTCTTTATTTGTGCCCTCTCCATATCTCAGACAGCAAAGGCCACATTTTGGAGAGGCCCGGAAAGCCGTGAGCAGAGCTGTAAAAGACAATGAGCCTAAATAGATGGAAAGATAAATGCACAAAGTATTCATGAGAGCCTGTTCCTGAAAAACTGGAAATGTCCCGAAGTCAAATCACATCAAGATACAACAAATAAATTATGCTTCCGTTAAACAGGACAAAGCTCGGTGGCTATTTAAAGTGATGAAGTTCAGCACTGTACCTTGATATTGGAATATGCCTACATCACTTTTTAATTTAGCAGAGCTCTATGTAATTTTGTAAAGTAAAAGCCAACATGTTAATATTATTGCCCTGGGGGTTCGGGATACTGAATGAGAACAAAATGGGTTATAAGTTGCTTCAACACAGACCAGTATAGGAATCAGTTTCTCCAACATTCAGGTCAACCCACAATCTGGACTGACCATGTGAATTGTTTTGCTCCTGGGTCATCGGCATGAGGGACACAACTGGAGACTTGTACATCGGAACTTTCCTTCTTCCTTCCCTGGGCACCTGAGGCTGCCATCTAAGAACAAAGCTGAACACTCCTGAGGGACAGTGAAACCCCAAAACAAGCACAGGAGCCAGAGCTTTCTAACTTTGAGGCAGCAGAAGAAACTCTGGGGTGGATCCATCCTGAATTTTTGACCCACAGAGAAAGCCAAGCATTTTGTTGTGGTTGTTATTATTGTTTGGTTTCTGTTTTTTTTTTTTTTTTTTTTTTCCGGGGTGTGTGTGGGGTGTTGGACCCAGAGGTGTTCCACTGAGACACATCCTCATTCTTTTTAATTTTTTTTTTTTTTTATTTTGAGACAGGATCTCACCACATTGTTCAGAGCCTCACTCGTTTGCTGGGGCTGGCCTCAAACTTGAAATCCTCCTGCCTCAGCCTTCCAAGTTTGCAGGATTTCAGGCATGTGCCACTACACCAGGCTATAAGACATGCAGTTTTGAGGTATGCCTGTATGCAGTAGAGACTCCTGGTTTCTTTTGTGTTTGTGTGTGTGAGTGTATCTCTGGGTGCATATGTTTTTATTTCTGAGGGGTTATTAACCAAATGTAAACAATAATTTTGGTTTTTCCCCCCCTGGGAAGTGGAAGTACAGGTGAATTTTGCTTTTATTTTTCCACACTTTCATTTCCCACACTTCCATAATCATGGCTTATGTATGTGATTAAAAACACACAAAGAAGTAAAAAACCAAAACAAAGAAAAATGAAAAGCAGAAAGAAAGAAAGAGAGGAGAGAGAGGAGAGCAAGGAGAGAGAGAGAGAGAGAGAGAGAGAGAGAGAGAGAGAGAGAGAGAGAGACACTAAATTAAAATATTTGCTTTAGGAAAAGGAAGAACTAACTGATAGGCATCATTGTTTGCTTTTTTGTGTTTCCAAACTGAGTTTTTGATTATCCTATTGTGCAGAGCACCTGAGAGTGTTGCTCAGGTTTCTTTGTATGTGTCTGCTAGCTTGCTTTACTAACTTCTCTACATCGGTGAGAAAGTTGGGAAAGAAGATGCCCAGCACAAACAATCATGTCAGTGTTCTCATTCCTCATGCTTTCCATAATCACAAAACAAAAATAAAAAAGGAGGCAAGGTAAAATTAAAGCCCACTCTCACATCTGGTGAACCTGCTAACCTAGGTGATCAGAGCAGACAATGAAGCTGGTGGAGTAGTGAAGGAGGTTTTCAGGACCAGAAGCGACACTTGTCTGAGAAGAGCTGGGTGGACTTCTTTTACACTTGGCCTTGTACTCATTGCATTTTTTAAGGATGAGAAAGAACAAAGAAACCCCAATAGAAACCCCAAGCAGCCTCCCCGTGAACCACAAATATCTCCTGAGAGAATGAGCGTTCACTTCACGGTTTGGAGAATCAGACTTCATGTTCCAACTCTCCTGAAGATTTACCTTCTCATTCTTCTTGCCAACTTTCCTTTTATCCTGAATGACCAGTTGCTACTGTGCAAGCCCGACTATCAGCACTCCGTTTGCAAGGTAATTTTGTATTGTTTTCCTACTTTGGTCTCAGTCTTATCTCTGTGATATCCACATGGCTAAATCTTCAGTATATATCAAAGATTTAGACTATTTTTCAAAGGTTTAGAAGTGCATACTTACCAGATAGGGGAGGCTGAGTCATTTGAGAAAAGATTGAGTCTAACAAAGACTATCCAATTAACAGTGGGACTCAAAGACAGGAAGCAAATATGGGCAGCTGAGTTGGTTGGGTTTGTACTTAAGTCTTAAAAGTTTCCTTTTCTTTTTTTTCCGGACAGCATTTGGGGACTGGGGACAAGGTTCATTGTGCCGACTGGCATATGCTGTTCTTGGAGAACATCTTGAAGACTTCATTTCATGTATCTGTTTGCTCACACTATTGGTTTTCCAAACAATTTGACATTTCTAGCAGTCAGCAGTCTGGCAAGTTTGCCTTCCAGATGCAATTTCTCTGAGCACCAGTTTCCATGTGGTCAGTTGCTACCCTCTTCTCCAACTGGGGGCCAAATCCAAACCCTTAACTCACCCCACTGGCTACCTCTGCAACAATGGTCTGTCGTGCTTTCTCCCAGAGACTGACGGCTCCAGTTTTCTGAACTCACCTCACTACGCTAGTTATTTATGAAGTCTTGGCCCACCATGCAACTATATTTAGTTTCTGGTTACCCAGTTCTTAAAACTCCACTAAATGTCTTATAGAATCTTTCTTTTGATACTGGAACATAAATTTATCCATTTTATTGGATTTTTAAAGTATGCATTTATTCACTTCCTTCTTGACAAAAAACTATTTTACATCTTTTATAGAGTATACAGTATGATGCTTTGGTACATTCTGTATTGTGTATTATTAATAAACTCAAGATACTTAGCTTGTCCATCATTTCAAACATTCATTATTTCTTTGAATAATAATCATATATGGAAAATATTTACTTATAAAGAAAATCTCCCCATGATATAGACATTGAAGTATATGATGTAGTCTTTATGACATATGATATAGACAAAATAATCAACCACTTGGATTTTTTGTTGTTTCTTGTTTTTTTCTGAATTGATTTTACATGACATCCTATTTCTTGATTGCCTACCCATCAGAGAAATTTTGATTCGGGACTAGGAAAAAGTTAATATTTATTTAGACATAAAATGGGAATAACATGGTTACCTGCCAAAAAAAAAACATGGGGTAGGGGGAAGGGAGATTATCGGTTGCCTGGAGCTGGGGATGAAATACGTATTACCTTACAAGGCCTTGCTGCATCTTACCAGGGTGAGGAATATATTCCAAAATCAGGCCAATTTACAGCATGGGGAATCCTTAAAAAAATCCCCAAATTGAACATTGAAGATGGGCAAGTGTTTAGGAATGTACATCAGACTTTGAAATATTGGTTTAAAGAAGGGGAGTGGTATCTGCAGAAGAGTCCTTTGATGGTTAATTGGATGGCACATGGTAAGTGCCTTTCGGGTGTCAACAGCACTCGATCATATTAACCAAGATGATTATTAGTCACGTTATAAAAGTCAACCCATTTCACAGGTTCCTTTTTCTCTTCCACATCTGCACTTCAATGCACATGTGCACACACTTGCACACACACTGACCTCCTCATCTGATTCAGTGAGGTGCCCCTGCAGTTGTGCAAAACTCCTTCAGACACATTTCCCTTAAGCCTTTAAGTTGTTCTCAGCTGCCTGTTTTACGGCCTGCTTTCCTGTTGCACAATGCATCAGCCTATTATCCCTATCAAAAACCATATTTCTTCCTCCTAAAACAAATCTTCTCTCAGGGAATTTATGCCTGATGTCTGCTGCACTCACTCACCATTTGATCAACATACTCCCAAAGATGAGTGGTCTCCAAAACGCATTTCCCTCAAAGACTTTCTATAGCTTTAAATTTCATAAAGGAGAAACTGAATTTCTCTCCAGTTCTCTCACCCCAACTTTTATCAGTTTATTTTTCCTGCAGTCTTTAAATCTCTGATTTATCTTTGACCTCCTTGTTCTGAGACTATAGAATGTTCCACAATTCCATTAAGTTGGCTCTTGTAAGATTCTATGACTCCCTTCCCTCCTTCATTCATCCCCTTTTAGTCTTCAAACATCTTCCATTAGGATTATACTGAAAAATGAGCTAAAACAGAGATAACCCCCTTCCTCGATCCATTTATTCCATGACATTCTGATTCCCTTGACAGGTTAAAGCTTATAAGTGGCAGGTTTTTGTCATTTTTCCTTTCCCTGGAAAGACTGGTGATTTGCCACTGCATTCAATTTACATTTATACATTTTTTTAATTCTGAAAATTTAAAATATGAAAGTCCTTAATGCATGTGTGTGTGTGTGTGTGTGTGTGTGTGTGTGTGTGTGTATATATGTATCCCTGTGTATCTGGGAGCACGGGCAAGCATACATACTGTATGTTAGCCCTTTAAATACCACAGTGAAATACCTAGAGGTCTTGTGCTATAGACATTGAAATATATGATGTAATCTTTATGACATATGATATAGACAAAATAATCAACCATTGATTATTATCTTGACATTACCTGTAGGGGGTTCTCGTTGATGTGTGTTAGCATTGAGTACTTCAACAACCCTTCTACAATCATCCTGGGCAGGATTACTGAGCAAGCTCTGAGGCCCAGGGATAGTTTTAAGTGACAAGACTCAGTAGATAAAAGGAAGGATCAGTTTGCCTTTTCTCTCTCCCACAATGGAAGATTTTGAGTCCACCTCATTCAAATGTGTCCCTGTCGCTAATAGATTTAAATCTTTTACCCTTGTTCAGATTGATAATGTCTTTTTTGGAGAGTTGAATTTTCCTTTTTCTCCTTTATGCAGTAAGAATTTTGACTTTCTTCTGGTTTTTCCTGACCAGGTGCCAGTGACGATAGAATTCACACGTCTTTACTAGACACCCATCTTTTGATTAAATTGCTTAGCACCAAGCCTGGGCAAACAGGCCAGAGTATGACAATATTAATATGGAGAATTTGATTCTTCCCCAGCGATCCACTGGCCTTTTCTTGGTTTACCAAAAAGAATTTGAATTTATAGGGTGTCTTCTCTCTGCCCGTGGCATGCTATCAAAGAACCATCAATCTTCACATACGTGCAGCCAGGGTCAGACATTGGCCTCCATCTCTGATGGAGATGAGTGGTGTCTCACCCTATAAGAAAGTCTCCATTACTACTCAATCTTTCTAGGAAAACAGAGTCACACAAAAACATTTGAATCTATAATTGGCATCTTTAAAGACGCCTGCCATTTGGACGTCACTTGGTTTAATTAGTCATTTCAGGGTGGCGGTGCTCTTGTAAAAACCTTGCACTCCATTAACCTTGACTTTTCACACGTTGACATTTCAAGCCCTTTCTTTGCTTTCCTATGGTGGAGTGGACACGTTTCCATTTAATGGGAGTCCACCTCTGGGTTCATGAGCCAGACGCTTGTTATTTGGCAAAGCCACTGAGCCCAAGTCTATAAATGGTGGCAGCCAGGAAAGGTTGTAGGCAGCTAAAAATGGCAAAAGAGCAGGAGTCATAGGACCCACCCCACCCTTCCTTTAGAGACATCCAAACAGCACGGTGAGCAAGGGCTAGGAAGGGTAGCTGAGGGAAATAACACACAGAGATGAACCCAAGGAAAGCCCAAGTGGGGGTTCACCCACTAAGGCAGATTTATTAGTTGTGGGCAGCTACCCAAGGACTGGTTATTTAATAGTTTTTGAAGCTAAAACATTTAGACTATTTCACAATTCATTTCTTTACCATTCCCATGGAATACTATTACATTTGAGGTAAGGACGTACAACTTCCTATAATTTCAGGGCAATGCACAATTCAAAGTCCATCAAAGGACATTCAATAATGTCCTTTCCTACCACTTACAGTTATTATTATTTATTTTTTAATTACAGATTATTTTGTGGTGGTGAATATCAAGGATGGAGGTGGTCATTATTAATCAATGACATATTTGTTAATGTCATTTTTTTTTTTACTTTAAAAGCTCTGAACTGGAGATGGCTATAAGATACCGTAAAAATGATGTTGAGACAAGATCAACAATCTTGCATATGTGGTCCAAGAAAAATGTGTATTTCAGAGATTGTCAGGATTCTCCCTGGTCTTATCTGAGATAGAAAGTTATTTTTTCTTCTGATTACTTTTAACATTATTGCCATGTTTTATTATTATATTTGTTATTGTGCCCAATTATTAGAATAAGTTATTTCTTCTCATAAGGTGCTTAACCTTTCAATTTTTTCTAAAGATTTTATTCACCTAGTAAATATTTTCTGTCTCCCAGATGCCTGATACTATCAAAGATCATAAAAAGCATATTCTGATGTTTAATTTTATTCATTGGATTCTGTACATAAAATAGAGTCCAGAGAGAATCATCAGTTAGCAATAATATATTAAAAATTAAATCTAACAAAATATGCAAATGATATCCTTTGCAGTAGCTCTGCAGGGTGCCCGCTTCAATGTATTGGCATCTCTAGTAAAACAGCTATCATGATGGACATGGATAGATCCTCAGAATCACATATTGATAGACCAACTGATACATTAGCTGTGGCTTTCATAGCAGATTACTGCATTCTAGAACTGGAAAAAAAATTGATGAGCTTCCTCAAATAGGCTCCTTGTATTCTCTAAGTCATTAGTCTATGGGCCTTGCTCTAATAAGATCTCATCGGAAGTGTATGCTATTGAAACAGAAGTGCCCTGGTACATGTGGGAACATAATGACCAGCTTCTAGTACATTATAAAGTACCTCAGAGAGGGTACAGTTAGAAGGAACGAGTGGTCCTTGAGTGGCTTGAAATATAAACTTCAGTAGGATTGGAATCAAATCCTGAAAAGACCATTAGGAATTCCTGATAGCAAAACACACAATTTTTTAAGTTGGTGGAGGGTCATGGAGGCCTTTTGCTCTGATTTCCTACTGGTTATCTATCCCCACAGATACACCACATGGCAAATCAACCAAAGCTTGGTAGCTTATGACAATCAGAATGTTTAGAATCAGGAGACTAGGAGTTGGTCACTGATTTAGCTGGGCTCCCCAGGTTGGTTCTCTGGTCTCACATGGCCTCATTCATATATTTAGCAGACTTCCATCAGCTGAGGATAATCGTGCTCTGTTTCTCAATTTCTAGCAGGCTAGCCAGGCATGTTGGGATGACAAAGGCAGAGAGTAGAAAGACACACAATGTCTTGAGATCAGGGCTGAGACTTGGTGCGCTATCACTTCGATAGCCTTCTAGTGACTCACACATGCTGAGAAAGAACTAGATAATGTAAACACCTCCCATGTAGAAAATTTATCAGATCTCATAGCAGAGGGTTTGGGGATAAGGATTGAAGCATTACAACTGTTAAGATAAGCAAACCATGCATTTATTTCTTTCCAGGAGTATTTTGATTAAAAATTTTAACTTTCTCAAACAAATTTATTTGAATGTTGAAGCTCATAGGTAGGTACATATTATACATCAAAAATACAGAACTAGAAAAGTTATTAAGGTGTGCTGTCTAGAGGTGCTCATGGATGCCTTTTCTCCACCCAATGTAAGAGACACTCTGCCGTTTGCCATGGAATACCAATTGTGGAGTTACCAAAGCCTTGCTCGGAATCATGTCTTAGAATGAGAATATATGATACATTGTAACTATGTTTTGGCAGATATTTCTAGAACCTAATTGTTCCAATTTTTCTTAACATTCTTCTTTAATCCTATAAGCAAATCCTGAGTGGTACAAGAAGAGAATCAAATGAAATCACTCAATGGGAAACTGAGCTAGTTCCTCCTCATCAAGGGGAACACGTTCAGTGATGAAGCTACAATTTAAAAAATGGACATGATGCATGAGTTAAATCTATGCATTTAAATCTCTCCTACTAAGCCCACTGCTCCAGCTAAAGGAAATTTAAAATACTTGGAGTATATTGACCACAAACAAATGAACTATTCTTAGGAAACTGACTTCACTTTATATATTTTAAGATGGGAGCAGAATTTTCTGAGTAATTTGCAGACAAGTTTTTATCAAGTGTTTTTCAAAACAATTATATGACCTTCACAAATAGTCAAATTCCCGTGTTTGACCAGGGCTAAAGAATTTTCTGAGATGTGGGATTGTTGGCCTTACAACTTGGAACATCTTGGGCAAAGTGATAGATTGTCTATTTCTGGGTATGTTTTCTGGAAGGATAGTTGCACTGATTCAACAAAGTGTTAAAAGTATTCTCTGTACATTTTCCAGGTAGATTATATTTATTTCTTTTTACATGGAAATTTCTAAATTATTTTACTTTACTACTCATATCTTAAACTGGAAGTAAGAAATAGAATAGAGTCTCTTTCACTTAGAGAATTTTGACTAAAGGAAAAAGAAATAAGAACTTTCATATAGTGTAAACAGCAGAAAAAAAGATGTCATTGTTTTGAATAATTAAGAACAACAACAACCTATTTCTGTATTTTCTCCAGCAAGGAAATAGAAGAAAATAATTAGTGAGGTGTTTCCAGCTCTGATGTTCTAGAACTCTCTGCTTATAATAAAATGTATTCTCTACTAGGAGCAGTTTGGAGTGCAAGCTGAGTGATAAAAGAGTTAAAAATTCCTGCATAAACCTGCCATTTTAACAGAACATTTAAACCAACTAAGTATACTAACTACTGTTATTGTTTATTTTCTTTCTAGTCTGCTGATTTTTTTTTTCTTTTTAATCTGCCAGAAGGGACCCTCAGGATTTGAGCCTTAACATTGTTCCTAAGACTTGAATTTATTTTTTAATTAATGTTAAAATAAAAATAAATGTTCACCTTCTAGAACTCTGCAAGTTTTTTGGGGGCGGGAGGGGGGGTTGTGGGGAAGAGGAGGAAAAAAAAAGCAACTTCCTCATCTGCAAAGATTTAATGGTAATCTATGCTGTAAAAGAGCATTTTGAAAAATATAAAACAAAGAGCTTTCAAAGTGGTCAAAGATGAATGTAAAGTGATATATTTCAGACCGGAGAGATGGTGTAACTTACCCCTGTCACTGCTGCCTGTTTATTGTGTTTGTCTGGTTGGCCTGGCAACCAACTCATGCCATTTCACTCATTTTATAATGTTCCTGTAAATGTTAGGTAGGCCTGGATTTATTATACACTGTCAACACCTAAAATGGAACCCACTGCTTAACGTAGTTTATTTGGCTAGATGCCTCTACCTCCTTAAAAAAAAAAAAAAAAAGTGTGTGTATGTGTGCGTGTGTGCGTGTGTGTGTGTGTGTGTGTGTGTGTGTGTGTGTGTGCATGCGCTAAAGAAAAATTAAAGTCCTGTAATGCCTCCAAAAGAAATGCAGGCCAGGCAAAATTGAAGTTGGGTGGCAGGGCTGTGTCAAAGGAGCATTTGAGCTCAGGAACCGTCCTGTTGTTGGGTGGGAAAATCTGACTCACAATATTTGTGACTTTGGGTTTAGAGGGACAGAGGACCAAGAACCATATTTATTGCTGAATTTATCATCCCCAAAGAAACCAGATGGCAATCACTGTTGTCCAGAAAGGCCTCTGAGCCATCAGGGGATGAATCATAAGACTATTAGAACTTGGACGGTTTTCTTTTCTTCTTATGATGGTGCTGGTGGCTTCCTCTGCCTGCCTTCTGACAAACTGCATTTCATGGAGTCCCAGATGATATGGTCCTGGGCAAGCAGGTTTAGAATCCCCATAGCCGACCTCGAATAGACGACTGAGATAGCTGGGGCACCAGGGTGAAAGGAACCCACAGCGCCAAAGTGGTTTAGAAGTATTAAGGGGAAATGTGATATGCTGGCGGCAGACAGCACGGCGGTAATGACAATCACAGGCAGGTACCTCTGCCGCTAGGCTCTTGTAGCCACACACTGAGGCAGTGTCCTGCTCATGCAGTGCCCCTCAGGAAGTGGGCTTGACTGTTAGTTAGAGGGGACTTTTGTTGATAGCTCTGCTCAGTATCAGTGAACAAGTCATTAAATCTTATAATCTTCTGGCTACTTGGGATCAATAAGGTCATCCTGCCCATTCCCCCGGGCTCTGGACATTTTAAACAAGATGATGGAGTGTCTAGCTAAATCCAAACATTCGCAGGAACTGGGACACCCTCCTGTTGGGCTCTGCTTAAAGCAATAGTCTTCCATCTTCTTTCCTACTTGTATCCAGACTTTATTTAAAAATCAAAAATCAGTGCAAAACAGAAGAATCACCACCAACACTGAGGCAATGTGAAAGGAAATCGGTTCTGGGTTATTGTTTACTTTCATCAGTTGAGTATTTATTGTAACTATAGCTCAACGTAGTTCAAGATTATAAACCCTCTCTGGAGGAATGTTTTAAGGAAGATTACATAGAACGATTGAACTGCATTTTATTCCCAGCCTCACAGCCAACTTGAGTACTTCATGAGATAATTAGTGAATTTTTCTTATCTTTATTCCCCTCTAATCCCTAACCCCTAAACTTAATGAATATGGAGAATAAACTTTCTGGAAGAAAATTAGAAATTTTATTTTTAGAGCTCTACATTATATGTATATTTTACTTAGATGATAGAAATACACAAACTTTGGATGTGTGTAGTATAGATGTGAGTGTGCACAGGAATATGTGTGCTTTTTTTTATTGAGTGGGTACACTTAATTGAAATACCGAAAAAAGAATCTATAACTTTGATGTTCCTCTACTCAAAATCAAATATGCATCCACCCAATTTTACTTTCTTTATGCTGTTGCAGAACTGGTTTCAGATTTCACTTAGGGGCCCCAAATAGGGTCGGCTTATGCAGAAGTGCCTCTCTCAGCAACCAGTCCTACAGCCAGGCTTAGGACTCAGTTCTTCCCATAGAATTGGTCATTTTCCAGCCCCCTATTCAATTTGCTCACCAAATTGTTATTTGCTTTCTTTCTTTTTTCTTTCTTTCTTTCTGTAGTACTGAGGATTTGTTTGTTTGCCATCCTCATTGCAGAGAATTCCTGGGTACATTAAATAAGATAAATGCATGTCAATCATTTAGGAGACAGTCTTATGAACAGCAGACACACAATAAATACTAATATTTTCTTACTCAACATATAATAAAATTAGATGTAATCTCTTTAAAAAATGTCATACTTGGAAGAAAAATGTAGTGTATAGATCAAATCAAAAATCATAAATGGGTTAGGTAAAGTAATCAGGTGATACATTACCATACACTAAGTTGAGACAAGATCCCTATATATCCTCAGAGACCTACGGAATAAGGTGAGTACCAGCACATGTCACTCCTTCAAGTCCGTCAAGCCAGCTAGCCTGTTTCTTCCACCTTAAACATTCCTATTACTTTGAAAATGTTCTTCATCTGATTTTCCTTCTGATTATTCACTAATCTAGCCATACATTAATTGTGATGAGTCCTAAAAATCATGGATCATACACTTCATTTGAATTATCTTGCAAATAAAACACAAAAACAAAAAAGTAAAAAAAAAAAAAAAAAAACAACTAAAATTAAGCAAACAATTTGCAACTCCCTCCCTTTTCCTAGTGGAGAAGTCATTTCTTCCGAGCACAGGAGAATTTCTCTCTCCAAGCCCAAATCAGCTGGCAAAAGCTGATTTCTCTTTTGTCTGAAGATTCATGAGACTGTATTGAAAAATGCGTACACTAAGAAAGAATCGTGTCATGACTTACCTGCCGGCTCATTCCATTTGGGTTCTCGGGCACTTCTTCCATAAACATGATAAAGATATTTTGGTGGCTCTGCATTAATGACCACCTACATACATGAGATCAAATCTTAGTTCTTGGTGACAAACAGAGTCAATATATGGGTAGTTTGTTTAGGTTTTATTTTGAAATGACTAAGTAGCCTGTGAAAACAAAGTTTAACAAGCTCATAAAAGTATGTTGTCTACATAACTAATGTAGACTTTGTTTTTATGCTGCCTATTATAGACTATAAACAGTAACAGTGGAGTCTATCTTTTATTCCATAGTGCTGTAAAATGAACTGGCTGGGACCTCCTATATACTTAACACTCTTTGTAAAGTTGTTGCAATTATTTTATATTTAAAGGAAAGCAATGATCTGTTGAAATGTAAAATGGAGATGAACACCGCATCTGAGATGTACTTAAAATTAAAGAACATGTGGAGGAGCTCTATTTTAGTTATCATAAGGAGGTCCATTCTTGCAGCAGTTTTCATGCTCCGGATTGCTCTTTCGTCTGTCTGTGCAGAGACTTTCTGACAGCTCAGTGGCAGGGCAATTGCGATACAGTCACGACTGCCCTTCTTAATTACCTCACAATTTGCTCACTGGTTTTGGGTAATTGGAACAATTTGCCTGCAGAAACCTGCGAGGAATCAGATGTTAATTGACTTTGTCTTGCTTCGTCAGCCCCCAAGAAACAGGCCTCCCTTTCCTGACTGTGTCTGAAGCTGCGTGCTGGCGTCCTGTGATAGAGTGGAAAGAAAACACAGGGCAGTTGCCTTGGTGTCGACCAGCCAAATCTGATTATGACTCCAGCTCTGGATGGAGAGATTCCAGGAATTAGCAGAGGGGCCCAGAGAAAATACTCAGAAATAGGAAAGGACGTGAAAAGCGGAGTCTGTGACTGATATCCAGGGCATTAAACACAGAAAACACCTTTAAAACCAGGTTTCAGAATTCTTTCTGAAGTTGCCGCTCCGATTTGGAGTGACTCAGATACATATATAACATCCAGCTCAGTTTATTTGAATGACCCATCGGCTGGACCATTTGGTCATTCTGGACATTATGATTAGACATCCTTGATATAACTTTTCCCTTGACAAAGGCTTTCCAATTTCTGCTTTGCCTTTTTTGCCCTGTCCTCTCTCAAAGCCCCACAGGGGAGAATTAAAGAGCAACCAGTCTGGGATCTAATAGGTTTGCAGATAATTTTTTTTTTTTTTTATGAGGCTTGCAGTTAACGTGCTATTTTTCCACAGCTTTGATTCTATGGGCTCCAGAGTTTTAGTTGGGAAGGAGAGGGTGGAACAAAATATAAGACAGTTAAAAGAATCCTCCTCTTCTACTAATGTTAAGTAGAAAACTTCCCATAAGTCAGCCCCTTCCATGCTTTATCTCGTATAACTGTCACATCTTTCTCACGTGAGAAATTTCCTACTAGTCTGTCCCAGGTAGTTCCAGTTAAGTCACTTAATGGCTTCTTAATGGCCTTGGTGTCTCTGGGCGAGGTGACTTTGATCTGTATTGTACAGCAGGGTTTGCCTATAGATTCCATAGTGCAAAGGACCATCATGTTCCTGGGCTGGATCTAATTTGATCATGGTGGAACCTATTTTATACAATGTGGGATTTGGTATGCTGGTATTTATCAAGTTCATGAGTAAATGAACCCCCCCTCATTCTTACATAGATTCTACTGGCTTCATAGAATGAGTGGAGACACAGGCCCTTTATGCTTTGAAAGATTTAAGTAAGGTTAGTATCATCTTACACTTGAAATTTTGGGAAAGCTCTTATAAAACCCTGTTTTCCTGGTATTTTCTTCATGAGATTACTTTAACATATGAATATTTTTAAGAAAATGGTAAAATTTAAGAGCTTTTAGGGTTATTCTCATTGAATAGTAATATGCACACAGTTATTTATTTAATTCACCAATTTTGATTTAAAAAATGGTGTTCATTGTATCTTCTTTTTAAAATTTTTGTTATGTTTGTAGGAACTATTTCCATTCTAATCATCACTTTTGGTTGATCTTGAGAGTTTATCGCTCTTTTTACAAAATAATATAACAATCTCAAAAGGGACTTAAATGCCATTGATCTCCTGTGTTTTATTAATGTTCTTTAAAATTGCTCAGTTTTACAAGAGGTAGGATACATTTTGTTTAACTCTTTTTTATATCTTGAGTGTTTTTCCTGGAAATATTTCTCTTCTCCTTGAAGTGTATTTTTCATTCACTCTATTAGTGGAAAATTTGTTTCCTTATATGAAAATATAATTATTATATCCTTGTTTGTAAAGATGCATTAGCTGATGCCCAATCCTAAGTCAGATAATGATTTTCTTAGGCCTTCCACTCCAAAGAGTCCTCTGAGTTCTCACTTCTAATGTTGCTTTGAAGAAATCTGCTATGGAGCCAGGTGCAGTGGTGTGCACCTGTATCCCAGCAGCTTCAAAGGCTGAGGCAAGAGGATCACAAGTTCAAAGCCAGCCTCGGCAATTTAGCAATGCTCTAAGCAACTTGGGTGACCCTGTCTCAAAATAAATAATAAATAAGTAAATAGAAATGGGCTGGGGTTGTGGCTCAGTGATTAAGCACCCTTGGGTTCAGCCCTCATCCCCCAACAACCCCTCCAAAAAAAAAAAAAAGGAAGAAAAGAAAGAAAGAAAGAAGGAAGGAAGGAAAAGAACAAAGGAAGAAAAGGGAAAAAAGAAATCTGCTATTGGCCTAATTCTTCATCCTTCATCACTGAAATATCTTCTTCCTCTACCAATTGCAATAGGAATTTATGATACATACACTTGGTTACCTAGGGATGCTTACCTAAAGTTAAAGATCCACATACTTTCCTTCTCTAAGTAGTAAGAATTGCACCACTGGGGGAAAAACACCTTAAACCATTTGAAAAATAACCATAACATGCCTTATTTAATTTTATGTAACTAGATATTTAATATATATTTAGTACAGTACACACACGTATATACACACATACATAAGTTTGCATCTTAAATATTTTTACTGTATCACATTCATTTAAACAAATAAATAATGGAAATCATACATAGCTCTTAAATATCTGGTTCTGTATGGATGTACTTATTTGGAGGTTTCTGGGGTTTAATATTATGCCCAGAAGAATTTTTTAAAAATCATCACCCTCATGTAATGCTGTATGAACAGGCCATTAAAACACTTTTGATCCACAGCCAAGTTTTGCACTACAGGGCTGGGAGATTCTGAATAAGGATCTGTGAGTTGGGTGCTCGGCTCAGTCAGGCCTGCCCACTCACTTGGTTGTCCATGACATTCCCCTGCTGTTTATCCAGCAAAGGAACCAGTTGTGGGATTGCAGAGTCAAAGAGGGCATGGAGGCTTTGGAGGGAGTTCAGAGACACAAAATGATGATTAAAGACTGAGAAAATCAGAACTTTGAGAAAAGATAAAAGGAACTGGGTTTATACAGCCCAAAGAATAAGTAACTAAGGAGTTATTTAATAATATTTTTCAAGCTGATGGGGAACTCTTAGTTTATAATGGTAACTGAAGGTCCTCTGTGTCATGATGCACAGAGAATACAGCTTTTGAGTTTGACATGGGGAAATAATTTAATCACATTAATTATCTAATGGTGACAATTGTTTTATGCATTCATTAAGTTCAGTGCTGGCTCAGAGACATCTTTCTGTAGCTTTATCTGAGCCACAGCACCTAACTCCCAAGGGTGATGGATTTTGTCTCCATGCTACTCAGTTTTTATCACTATTATAGCAAAGCTTCAATGCCTCAAATACCCCATAAGCACCTTAGAGTAAGGCACCATACCACACCATATCATGTATTTTCTTAGCATCAGTGTCTGGAAACTAAAAGGTATTTAATAGACTTTTGATGAAAGGATTCAAATACATTTGGGTTTATTCTATGTATGGTACAATTAGGGCTCCCTACATATCATAGGAGATGAAGCTAATATTAGGACATGGGACTGTACATTGTCTACACTACAGAGGTGCAACTGAATTATCACATGTGTGTATATGTGTATGTGTGTCTGAGTGCATGTGTATGTGGGTGTGCCCGGTGTTTAGATTGAACCCATGGGTGGCCTACCATGAACTACACCCCCAGCCCTTTCTATTTTTATCTTGAGACAGGGTCTTGCTAAGTTGCTGAGAAGACTTGAATTAGTTTTTGAAGGCTAAAATATTTTTTAAAAACTTAACCAGTGAGGGCTGGGTTTGTGGCTCAGTGGTAGAAGGCTCGCCTAGCACGTATGAGGCACTGGGTTCCATCCTCAGCACCACATTCAAATAAAATAAAGGTATTGTGTCCACCTACAACTAAAAAAAAATTTAAAAAAAATAACCAGTAAAAGTTGATGGAGGAGGACTAGTGTGTTCAGCAAAGATAAAAGACTGAGAAGGGTAAAATCTGTCTACTGATGCTTGGGCACACTGGGAAGTAGTAGAATGTAAACCCAGAGGGCATGAGCATGATCAGGAATATGTCACACTAAAGGTTTGAATATTAAAATATTCACAAATGTCTTCAAAAGGATATGACTTAAAATACTCAATCTGAGAAATGCCAACTTCTTTCTTCACACACAAAAAAGGACATGTTTTCATGCTTAACTAATTTGCAAATTGGGAACATTAAATAAAAGGAATTAGATTATTTTACTGGGAGGTTTCTTTAAACCTCTGATATGTTAAAGAGCACAATCATTCCCAAATGTACTTATGTCCATTGACCACATCATCAGCCTGTGCCATCAAGATAACCATGAGGAAGAGACACTGATAATGAAAGGGATCCACATGATGTTTGAAGAAGATTAGTCTGATGGTGGCACTCAGGGCCAATTGGATGGAAAGAGTTCTGTTGCCAGAGCACTGCCATTAAAAAGGCAGAAAAGAAAAGGTGTTTGAATTAGGGTCTTGCAACAGGAAGAGCAAGCTAGGCATGGATGGGAAAGAGACATAAAAGAATTGAGCAGATTTGGTAAGTGAGTGGGCGAAGGGGTGGGAAGCCAAAAGAAAGAAAGCAAACTCCAAAACTTCAAGCCTGGGTGGCTGGAAGGACGGTGGCACCAGTGACAGAAAGAGGGAATCCAGCCAGGGAACACATTTAGTTCTGTGTGAGGTGATAGCAAGGAATTAACTACCACACGTCACAGACTCACATGGCTTCAGAAGATCTAGCCGGGGACACAGTTCATGCTCCCGTGGGCTGCTAAGCCTGTAGTTAACGTGCCTCCCCTGGTCATGGGTCTTTTCACACCAGTCTCTGAAAAAAAAACAGGGGGGGGCATAATATATGGCGCTGGGTAAGACGTTTTTTTATCTCCTCTAGCCTAACATCATTTTCTCCAACCATTTAAGATCTTTTCTTTTGCTATTTAAAGTAATTTCTGCTTCATTCGGGATGAAGAGAGTTGTAGCTTTTCACATATAAACTTTGGTTTGAAATTGGGGGTACTACATTTTTTTTTGGCTTCTCCCTCTTTCTGCAATCAGAATTTTTCAAGTCTTTTATAGGTTGGTATTGACAGTTGTGGTGACTGAAAATTGAATCATATATATGGAACACATTTATTAGATAATATACTAAATCAATTAATAAATTGGAAGTCTTTGGAAAACAACACGAATATAATGAATGCCCCTCTTAGTTTATAGTTTAACAAAAAAAAAATGGCCCCATTTGTTTTTGTGACATAGATCTAAAGGTTTCTCAACCTGGGATAGTACACTACACATTAATGATAATATATAGTAATCACAAACACTTAATTCACTTCATACTGAGATTACCTGGACTCACATATGATGCGAATGCCTGCAAAAATTATCATACCATCAATTATTATTTTTTTTAACTTACTCTATTAGGGAGTATTAGCCACATGAATTAACAATAGGACACTAAGTGATTAAAAATTTTATGCCTTCCTATATGCTTTATCATTTTGATGAATGACCTTGAATAATATGTGTGCCTACTTGGCTACCCAGTTCATTGAAAACTGAAATCAGTCACTTTCTTTACGTCATCAAATATGACCCACAAAGGACATGCAAAAGATAAGATATAATTCCTTATTGGGCTACTCAGTATTTAAGATTTAGGACATGAATCATGATTATAAAATGTATGTGATTGTGTTCCGTCTGAAAAGATGGTCACTCTCTTTTTATACAGGCCAGTGGTCCATCTTATGGTTTCCATGACTTGTAGGATAGGATTCGCGGCCACCTCAGACCAACACTTGGGCATACATCTTGCCCTTTGAGTCTTCCTGACCCTCTCTCTCTTTCTGCCTCTATATTGTAGCAACAATGTGTCAGTCAAAGGCAGATCAGTTTTACCCAGCACCAGAACCAGTTACAGAGCTTAGCTGGATGCAGTTGGAGAGAAGTTACCTGACAGATCTGTGAGAACATCCCATCTTTTCCCCAAAATGAACAGCACACAACTTAGCTGGACTTCTTAACCGGTTTCTGGCTTTGACTGCAACCCACCTTTGGTTTGAGGTCCCTGCCTTAAATCCCACTAACTGTCTGAGGTTCTGAACTCTGGATTGATTCATGTCACCAACCTCTTCTCCCTCAAGTTCAATCTGTGTCCTCTCCCTTTCTTCAACTTATAGGGATCATCTTGGTTCAGAACTTTCATAGACTCAAAAGACTGTTCTTTCAAGAAGTTGCTATGGCAAAGCATACCAGGTTCCATGATTCCTTTAAGCTACGTTACTGAGGACCCTCTGTGTGCCCACTGATCATAAATGTCAGCAGTTTCAAACTCAAGGCCCTGATGATACATTGCCTAGCTCTTCCTCCATCAAAGGATGAGAAAACATTTGACAGCTCAATTGTATTATGGTCCTCAAAAGTTGTGCTGGTTTAAGAGATAATGAACATGGATAGCGAAGAAAATACTAGGGGGAGAATACTCTCATATTCTGGCTCTCTGCAATGTTTAGATTCATGACTTTGCATCCAAGGTTTTTATTTTCTAATCTGACATTCCTATTATAGTCTAATCATCATGCAAAAACGTTATGAAGAATTGAAAAATGAACAAAGCCAGAATAGGAACACTCAGAAAGCTCTTTGGATGGAGGCTAATGATAGAGAAAACCAGAAAGCTGAGGAGTGCGTGTGATTACCAAGAGAGTGTTTGGCATTCTGCCATTCTAGACACAGAGTCAGAAGTGGAAGCAGGAAGGTCTGCCCTGCAAAGCGAAGGAACAGCTAAACTTCCAGTCCAGATGACAGCAGTTCCTTTGAGAGCTCTCTGGAAGAAAACCACACCCCAAAATCATTGCAGAGAGATTTCCATGTCCTTGCACATGGACACACACCCATGTCCTCTGAAACACAGCATGCTATCGAACCTAAATGCCTTCTGATGAATCCAGGTGACACAGAAGATGCTACCCAACTGAACTCAACTGAACAACCGAACCCGTGATGAACTCCATGAATTAACATGCATTTTTTTTTCATCCACGTGCTCCATATCACCATCTTCTCTCCTCATTTTTCTCCCTGTGTTTGTAGTTTAAATTAGAGGCCTTCTTTCTTTCATAGAAAGGGGGAAAACCCATTTAGGATGAAGCCAGCTTTTTGGAAGGTACCAACAAGACTTCTATAACCCCAAGGCCCATCTTTGTGTATAACCTCATCTCTGTGCCTAAAAACATGGAAAAGAGTAGAAACTGCTCACAGATCCAGGACCTGGGTGAATGATTGAAGCCAAAGGGTTAGCAGAGAGAGTGACAAGGTGGGAAGGAGAGGGTCTGCCGCTGCAGATAGAGGTGATAGAGGAAGAGGGCTGATGTTTCAGGGCATGGGAAAGTATACAGGAAGATTTCTTGTTTCTCCCATTCCTCTCTTTATCCCTCTCCTTTCTATTGCTTTGGGTTTGAGAGAACAATATAACGATCTAATGATACAGATGTTGCAGTTTTAAAAATTACTCCTTGGATAATATTATGTTTTCACAAAACATATTTAAGAAAAAAGACAAAGATAACCCTAGAGACAAAGCAGAACTTGAATATGTGGTATTTTATAAACAAATGATGTTTTACATTAATTTGCAAACATATATTCTTATTTTCATGTGTGAAGGGTGTTGTTCAGTTTTGACTGGTGGGTAGACTATAAATGGTAATGCATTACTGAAAAATAGTGCAGAAAGCTTACATCACTTTGCAAATCAAATACAATTTCTCTGTTGTGTGTGTTATTATTTATGAGAGGCTTTATCTTTATCATTATTTACCTCTACTCAGCATCAGCCACTAGCAATCTAGTAGCAAATTATTCTGTCTCTTTCTACCCATTCAAGTTGATTTTTAAGCAGACCTTTACATATACTTTAAAAACGAGAAATTCAACAGAACTTTGTTTAAAAAAGAAAAAAAGATTGTGCAGATTGTAGTGAAAAACAAATATTTGATGCTCGACAGGCACTCAGTTTAGACTTTTTTTTTTAACATATTCTCAAGTAAACATTTGAGCTCTCCCTTTAAAATATCTTCCTGAAGGTTTCATAATGAAACCTGATGAATCCATCATTAACCTGATTCTCCGCCCTCTAACTCAAGGGTCAAAGTAATAGGAAGAAAGGGTGTTCTAAAGTACATACAGGAATTTCATTGTAATATATTTTGAAAAATTATATTCTTTATTGTTGTATCTGTTCTTCCAATTTAGAACTTTAAATTACTATTATTACTAATGTCTGAGGAGCTGCTGGGCGGACCTGTAACTGAGACTTGCTTTTAGGAGCTACGTGTCCTGGTGGCCTTGTTTTGGTATTCGTAAATATTACAGCCAGACTTTTAATGGACATTCTAAACGAAAATAGAACTCAACTGCTAAAATTTAATTTTCTGTGTAAAATGAAAGAAGTGGCAAGAGACTGACACACTGGCTGGGGCATAGGGTTCACCTGGGGGATTCCCATAGGCTCTATATCACCATGGGTGGCTTTCATTTTCTTGGTGCAAATTGATGTAATGTGCAACATTATTAGATTAATCAAGTCCCCTTGGAAGAAATGATCTTGCAAAAGAGATCTTGATCTGGGCTCCTCTGGCCCACTCTAACCTTTGCAGTAGTTCCTGATCCTCAACAGAAGAATGAGGAAAGGACTAGGGCCCAGGCAGCAATAGCTCTGGCTCTTAGGAAGGCCACGGGTCTTGAGGCACCTTTGCCCATGGAAAGATGAAAGTGTCTTTGAAAAGCCATGCCCTACCATTTCAAATAAACATTCACTGCTTCCTTTCATTTCCTAATTTGGATTTTTGCTTCTGTGTATTCTGTAAACATATAGCAGAACATCTGGCCTGCTCTTGAACGTATCCACATCAATGATCAAGTCCTCTTCAGATTTAAACCTGGAAAAATGTCAATATACCCAGATAAATGTTTATTTGTGGTTTTAGAATAGAAAAATAAATCTATATAATCTATTATTTATTAAGTGTCATGCCTAAAAGCTCCTCTGCAACCAGACCCTCTGGGTTTAAATCCCAGCTTCTCCCACAACTAGCTGAGAGAACTTAGGCAAGTAAGTCAGTTTCTCTCTGCCTCAGTTTCCTAGTTTGTAAAAAAGGGAGTCAAGTGACTACCTACTTTCTTAGGAGTTATGAGGATTAAATTAATATATGCACAATATTTAACAGAGCACCTAACATATTGTAAGGTTATTAAATAATTTTGTTCCATTAACTTGTATCTTTTTAAAAATATGATAGTTCTCTTATAAGTTTTCTTAAATTTATCTTGAATGCAGATAGGATTATTTGAACTATATTCACAAGTAATGAATATTAATCTATTAACACCATAAAATAACAAATTTTAGTAGATAAAATTTGAAATGTTAGAAAATTTAAAGAATAAATAATAAATGTCACCAACAATTCCACTGAGTAGAAATAGCTTTTTAATGTTTTGTATAGTTCCTTAACCTATCTTTCAAATATTTTACTGTGGGATTTAAATCATGTGTATCCTGATATTTTCCGTTTATAACATGCCCAAATTATCCTTTGATTGTTAACTTTTCTTCAAAAGCATATTTTATGTTCTGTATAAAACCCCATCATATGAATGCACTGTTAATATTTCCAAAAAGCAGGAATTAATTATAAGTGAATTTAAAATAATAATAAAAAATTGAATTTGCAGCTTCTCCTGCAAAAACGATGTAACATAAAAATCCTACATAAGCTGAATCAAATGACCACTTCTTTAATATCAGGTTTCTTTTCCTAAACAGTCCTAAGTACCTATGAAAACAAAACAAAACAAAAATAATGTTATCAACTCTGACTTTGCAGAACATCAGGGTACCTATTTTTTTTCTCCACTCCTTGTAGCATTTTATATTGAGCTAGACTTATAATAACAGATATTTATATGTGCAAATGCAGTATAAAAATGAATGTAGGCTCTGAGCTTTCTCTCTGACACTTAGAGTTTCCATAAGGAATTTATCCTTACTGTAGCTAACTACTCCTTTATTCTTTAAAGCATAGGCTAAGGATTTGATTTAGGATGCCCATCAGTTTTTTCAAAGAACTGTTAAAAGGGCTTTTGATAAGAGGGACAAGAAAACATCTTTTCAGATAATTTATAATTTTGGCATCCCCATCCTTACCAGGTAGATATAGATTGAGAACTATGTTTCCAGACCTCAAACGTCAATGTGTGTGTTCAGTTTTGTGGTATGTCTGAGAAATATTGATAAGGTAGCAAAGTCTGGGCATGCTCACAAAGATAACAAGTCATATGAAAATCATATGTGATTAGGTTGTCATAGTGCCGGGTGCAACTGGCAATGGGTGTATGGAAGATACCTGAATCTTCCTAGAGATATTGGACTACTTCTCAGACGCTGGTAAGGTTTAGGTGGTTTCTCCAAGAGAGTTGCACTACACAAGGCATACAGTGTGGTGACCAACAGTGCTGTCAGTAGAGATTCAATCTATTCAGACATTGTCACCTCTGCAACATCTAGCATGCATATTTTTGATTAAGTGGTCCTCCTGTATAGCCCTTCTTTCCAAGTAGAAACCAGAGATCTAGAACACTTCCATTATGTTTTCTGCTGTCTCCTAGGAACTTGAGGGCTGCATTAGATCTTCTGTATTTACCTGGCCAATATGGGTAACTATAGAGTGTTCAGGATCCTGGAGAGTCTTAGTAGTCTTGAAAGTTGCATTCGTCATTTCTCTTCCATTGCATTGACCATAACTCAGTTGCAAGGAGATGTGGTTTAATTTGGCCCTGGAGAGGATGGAAGTAATAGGATGCCACTTAGTTATCTCTCCCATGAGGTGGAAGAGTTTCTACATAAAAATTGACAATCTGGGCTCTTTCCAGGAGATGGAACTAAACATTTCAATTTCATTCTCCATTTAGAGAGCAAAAATAGAGAATTGACAGAGAAATAAAGGAGGATATTTTAATATAAAATCATTACAAATTTGATATTTTATGTGTTGATTTTGGTTTCTTTATATATTTATCTATCTAGAATTTAATTTTTTAAAAAGTTTTCCTCTTTGACACTTCCTCAGAGACAAAATAATTATGCACTTTCTCTATGATTCAAATCTTGTAGATCCCCTGAAATTTACACTGAAAGTCCCCTAAGATTGATGGTAAATAGGGTACCAGTCTGGTCCTACCAAAGCAAATGACTGATGAAGCTATTGATGAACTTAGTTCACAGAAAATGAAGGAAAACCGCAAAACAACTTTGTACAGGTAAATCACTTCTGGAAGTACAGGATGGCCTTATCCACCATCAAAGGGCTTGTATTCTAGAGTATGCTTTTAAATTCCAAAATTAAATAAACTAAATAGAGTTCACAATAACATTAAGGTTGATAATTATTAGGAGTTCAGATGTGAAGGTTGATTTGTCCATTGGCACAGAGTTGCTCCTTGTAGATACTGAAAAAAGACTTCCGTGAGTGCATGCATACATCATCTATTTTCTTTCATATTTATTTATCCTGGATGATATACCATGGAATTCATGATCTAAAGGAACAAGAGAAAGTCTAGCTGTCTCTGTTTTCTGGCCTCCTGGTTAAAATCAAGGTTTCTAGCATTACCTTCATGAAGGGTGGTGTTATGTTTTTTTTGAGGTGAGGCATGGAAGAGGGGGTGGAAGGCTAATATTTCAAAAAGGTAGCAATTACCTGATAACAGAAAGCAGCACGGACTGTGTCTTGTTACCGCTCATTTCAGAGGTGCCAAATCTGCTGTGGACATCATCGTCATTAAGGCTTCGGTGGGCTGAGGTCACCTTGGTTCATATGTTTTATACATTGGTAGCCTTCTCCTTATTACTTGCCAAACAAACCTTTTTATTTTTGCACACGTTTATGTTGATTTTGTGGTTTTTGAAATTGGATTCTGGCTCCTGGAGGCCCGAGTTTCCACAGCAACTGGAGGCCTTATCTGCTACTGGTTCTTGGCAGGCAGACAACCAACCCTTTCAGTTTAGTTGGGATATTTTTTTTTTTTTTCTTTTTCTAAAAAAAAAAAAAAAAAAAAAAAAACCCTTTTTCTTCTCCGCCCCTATTTTCCCTACACCCTGTCATTTAAGCATCACATAATTAATTGCGTACATCCTGTGCCACATGCAATTGACAGAGCTTTGAAGTCCCAATAGATCATTTTATAGAGCCGTGGGTGCCATTTTAAGGGGGGGTGGCGAGGAAAAGAAGGGAGACGTGGCGCCAGGGCATGGCTGTGCGGAGTGAAGGAGGCCCTCTCCAGGTATGATAAAGAGACCTGGGCACCTTCTGTTTGTTTTTCCCCATTTCCTTTCCAAACTGGCCCTTTCAATATATAGGAAGGACCTCAAGACGGAGTTTGTTATTTTTCTCTCCGGAGTTAATTCCTTTTCCAAAACCAGCATGGGCTGCCTCATTTGGTACTGAGGTGAGGTTTTTGCCTTTTTTTTTTTTTTTCTTTCAAATTGGGGGAAAAAAAAAAAGTTCTGATTTAGCATCATGTCACTTAGTGGCTGCTACTGATCCAGCAAAAGTATTAAAAGAAAGAAAGAAAGAAACAAGAAAAAAAAAAATGACCAATTCCTGTATTTAGACACTACTAAAATTTAGCAATAATAAATGAACTCATCAACTTCTTGACATTTTAGAAAAAATACATGCCATCAGTTTTTCAATGACAAGAATCATTTCATTGGGATAAAATCACTAAAGTTTGTGAAATAGATCTACCACTTGTAGAAAGCAGAAAATGTGTAGATTTGGAGGGGAAAAAATAGATCCTTTTGTTCAAAGTTTAATTAACCTTCAGTTTTGTTTATACAGAGAAAATGTATGAATATATTTCACTGGCAATTTGGCCTTTTCTGAGGGAAAGAATCAGTCAAATAATGATTTCTTCAGGGAAAAAAAGTGAGTTCCATTTACTTTTTAAAGTAGATGCTGATTCTTTCTTTCTTTTTCTTTCTTTCTTTTTTGTATAGATGAAAGTTTAGCACAGCTAGAATTAAATCTTCAGCACTGCATCTCCAGTCCCGCCCCCATTTCTTCTTTGTCCCATCAGCAGTTTTGAACTCTCCTACTGTATTTCCTGGTGTGTTCTGTCCACCCACAGCCCACTGCAGAGGGAGTCCATGCACAGACTCTCTCCATTTCCTGAAATTTTCCAAACATGCCCCTTGTCCAAGCTTTTCTGCCTGTGTCCCATTGCCTCAGAGAATTCCTTCTTCCTGCCAGAGAAAATACGAGGGAGGGACAAATTATTACTTATTAGGCTTTTGGCTGTAGGGGAGTTATTAAAATTTTCAGAGAGTAAATTCCCTTCTGTAAATGAGAAGGGATAACAAATCATACTTATGAGAGTTCTGATGGGTGTTCACTATCCCAATGCTCATACAGTATTCAGAGTGTCTTCTAGAAAGAGCAGCGTTTGTAATAAGAAAATATTCAGAGGAGTACAGGTGACGTGATTGTGAAGAGTTCAATATATACACTTCCTGACTATGTCTCAGGTATTACTGGGAATACTCTAAGACTCCTTTGCTCTTGATGACAGTCCCAGGAGGCAAGGACTGTTAAGTTCTGTTATTGAATCAGATTTTATTCTCATTATTTCATGCATTGTGTTTCTACAAATCATTTTTCGCTTAGACGACCAGCTAGTGTTGGGGTTCAGGTTCATGGAAAGGCCAGATGGTTGTCAATATGGTGAACATATAGCACTAGTCACCTCAAAGCTAATAAATATGCCATCTCTCAATGAATCTCCAATGTCCAATTATAGAAAAGCATCAATTGTAGTATGAAATAGTTATATTTACAGTGAGGATTTTATCAGAAAACTTAGTGAAATAGTTCTTGGTGGTTTTATCCATAAAATGTGTTTCAGATAACAGTACTTTTTTAAATTTCAAAGAAATACCTTTGTTTCCCACAATCTGATTCCTTCTATTTCTATATTGATTTTTAGAGAACATAGCTTTCCCCCAGCTCACTGAAAATATAAACAAATGAGGACGAGAAATGATGTGGGTGTTTCCTTCAGCTTTGGTTCCCACTTGGAGACTCCAGGACCCCAGTACCACAGTGACCTTCTGGGATCCTCCTGAGTCAGGGTTGGCCCACTCAGGATGGTTGGGGAAAGTCGACCCCCAGCCACTTCAGGGTGGCTCATCCTTCCCTGTCTCATCATCTCTATCCACTGCCTTCCTAGCTGGCCAGGTGGAAGGAAGTTGTCAGGACAGATTTATACTGATGAGGTCCTGCACAGCAAGGCAGGACGGATAGTGATAAAGGGAAGCTCTGATCTGGGCATGTCGTTGGACATTGGGAGGAGAGCTCAGAGTGAGCAGTGTTATCCAGACCCCAGCCCCCTGTCCTAGGCTGAGCCCTGCCCACTGCCTTTCAACCTGAGTCACAATGTCCACGCCATGCCTCACTGCCCTAAGGACCACATGAGAGGGACAGTCCACTCACTCAGAAGCCAAACCAAGTATCCTTTCACCTGGATGTACAGGGTGGGCATCCTTTCTGGTTCTGTAATGAGGTTGTTGAATATAAAGCCCACCACCCTTTGAAAAATGGAAGAGACAGAAATACATGCCGTGGTCCTTGTGAGACGAAACTGTCTATTGAACATCATCATTCAGAGTCCTAAGATGGTGCATTGGGGATGCATGTGGGAAGTTCCCTACTTCCATGGTCTGAAGTTATGATTCTAGGTAAAGGATATTTTTAAACACAAAGTTAGATTGTGAGCACCAATTGACACTGTTGTTACTTCTTTGGTTTTGTTTTGTTAATGAACGTGTGAAGGTGTGTTTAATTTTCTAAATAAAAATGTCTACTGCCAGGCTTGGTGGTGCATACCTGTAAGTAATCCCAGCAGCTTGGGAGGCTGCAGCAGGAGGATTGCAAGTTCAAAGCCAACCTCAACAAAAGCAAGACACTAAAAAACTCAGTGAGACCCTGTCTCTGAACAAAATACAAAAATAAGGTTAGGGATGTGGCTCAGTGGTTGAGTACCCCTGCGTTCAATCCTTGGTATTCCCACACACACACACAAAAGAAAGTCTTTGAAGAATGAGTGATTTCCATTGATAGGATTATCTCTATTGATTTTCTAATTGTCCCATCTACCTTAACTATTAGCCTAAAACATAAAAACTCTCCTATTTTCTCTGTTTTTTTTTTTTTTTCCCACCCATGACATCCAATCCATCAGCACATCCTGTTGTTATTTTCCCTAAGAACATCCTAGATCCAGATCTTTCCTATCAGGTGTGCCACCATCCATCCCGACATAACCCACTACGATCTGTAACTTCATTATAGATCCAGAGTTCAAACTCTCTTTCCATTTTCACTTCTGTTTTTTTCAATATCCGTACCCCATGGCAATGAGTGTCTCATAAAATGAAGTCCTACTCTGGGTTCAGAAGATCTTGGTGGAGCACCATGTATCAGCCAGGTCCTCTTTCAGGCTGTGAGGACAGAGCTTAATAAGCTCTGCTCTCCCTGTCGGGTTTACATGATGGTGGGAGACACACAACAGAGCATACCGCTAGGTTGTGAGGAGCGCTCCAACTACCAGGGAGACTGCTAAGAGAACAGGGAGCAGCAAGAAGGAGGCCGTGATGTTGGAGGGCAGCCAAAGAAACACGGAGGCTCCACACCTCAGAGGGATTCAGATCCACGTTCCCAATGATGCTCTCTCTGGTCCAAACTCAAGCTTGCACCTGCCACCCCTGACCTCTCATTTCCACCTCTTTCTGTGAGCTCTGATTGGAACACACTGGCCACTGTTCTTTCCCTGAAACTTCCAAAAGGCCTTTTCCTTCCTCAGTGATTTTCCACTTTGTATCTCCTCTGCCTGGAATCCTGTTTTTCCCCCAAGCTCATCACATAGATAGGTCCACATTAGAGTTGAGGTCTCAGTTCAAATCTTTAAAAAAAAAAAAATCCCTGCATGACCAATTTATCTAAAATACCTACCCTTAACCTACCTTCCAACCATCATCTATTCCAGTCAACTATTCCATTATCTTATATCATTTCATATATTTATATACTGATAGAAGCATTTCTTTTTGATTGGGTAGCTGATTTACCTCCCATTCCTTCTTCTATAAAAAGGAAAGTAATTCATTGATTAATTAATTCAATAAATGTCTAGAGAATTATACATGCAATAGACCTGTCATAATAAATGTTTCCACATATTATTTGCAGAGCGTTAAAGGCAACTGATACCTTATGTATGAGAAAAAAAAATAATCTGTAAGAAGATTATGATAAGCTAAGAAGAAACCAGAAATTCAAATAGTAGTGAGCCAGGTAGGATTCAAAGGAGGAATCTCAGATAGAGGGACTAGCATTTCTAGTCTCTCTAACCAAATCGTTCAAACTAAAGTTAAAGAAGCACAGGTCATCCTTGGACCATTTCAATGAATTAAAAATTTCTAGAGTGGAGAGGTCAGGAAGGAGCTTGGTCAGGAAGGGACTCACGGGCCATGCTTCGGAGACCCACCGAATCTGTTCAGCAGAGGAAAGATGTGATCAGATTCATAATTTAGGGATCAATCAACAAAGGATGACTTGAAAGAAGTAAATTCTAGAAGCTTGGAAAACAGTGTGGGTTATAGGAAAATCATCCAGAAGATGCAAATATTGGTGAAAATCAACTGGAAAAGTGTTTGTGGAGAAGGACTAGTATGATAGTATAAATGAACAGCTGGTTGGGGGGTGGCAATGGCACTCGGTTGATGGGAGAGGGTAGGGACTCTCAGGCTTAGAGTCCTGGTTTAGTGGTGTCTACTCCATTTATATTAAGATTCCTTTAATAATCACATTAGACGTTGCATGCTAACTAGCAGCAGGGGGCGCACAACTGTAATCCCAGTACTGTGGGTGGCTGAGGCAGGAGGGTCGCAAGTTCAAGTCCTGCCTCAGCAACTTAGTGAGGTCTTGTCTCAAAATAAAAAATAAATAAATAAAAATAAAAGGAGCTGGAGATGTGACTCAGTGGTAAAGCACCAGTATGAAACAAACAATCCAGCATCTCCCTTTCACCTCGACTGATTTACCTTGATTCCTACCACCATTTTATCTTACTGGATGATCAGAGTAGCCTGAAAATTTGACTAGTTTCTTCCACACTTGGGCCTCAACGGTATAGATTACCTTGCTTTAAAAATTCTCCAGTTTTCCCCTGTACTTGACCTAAGACCCAAACCCCTTAACGTGGCCTAGAAGCACCTCCAGGATCTCATGCTTGATTGACTCCCTTCTCAAGTTTGTCTTATTCTACTCCACCTTTTAAATTATGTCCTCATTGGCTTTTGTTTCTTAAACGTGTTAAACTTACTCCCTACTCTGGGACTCCTCTTTTCCTGTTTTTGAGGATTAGAACTCTCTCTAAAATTTACACTTGGCATGCCCTTCCCCATTAATCACGTCTCAGAAGGTCTCCCCTGAATACCTGATGGAAAGTGGTCTTTCTCAATCCCCTGCCTCTCCTTCATCTCCAAGTTATACAAAGAACATAGCTAGCACATCATAGGCCCAAGTTGGACACTTGGTTTCCATAACTTTGCAAAAGCCATTCATATCAAGCCCCAGGTTCTGGACACATGAATTTACTTGTATTAGATACATTGATGATTGTGTGTGTGTGTTTGTGTGTGTGTGTGTTTGTGTTTCCTACTTATAGGTTTATACTTCTGCATTGACTTGCTATGGAATTTCCAACCACAAAGTGAGATCAGTAGTACACAGTCTATCAGTGGGTTTCAATTTTATTAACTCTGGCATGTGGATGGTTAGCACGTGGCCATATGTTTCTCCCAAGACCTAGCTCATAATCCGAGCATTACAACTAAACAATACACATTACTGCACTAATTTCTTCCCAGCACCAGTCCATATCCCATTTCTTCCTCAGAGGGTCTGTTTTTATTTCTGTTTCCACCCGTGGTTCACTTGTCTATAGCAACACCTCCCTTTTTTTTTTTTAACAACGTGGAAATATGGGGTGTTACACTGAGGCTGAAATATTCCATATTTTTCCTCCGCAAAACACTGATTGGTAACAATTCGTGATTGTCTCTCTTTTCCCACTCCAAATCTTCATGAATAATTCGCAAATAATTAAATTCTTTGGGTTTTGTTCTTATTCACAGGAGCAAGGTAATTTTGGTCTCCTTATGGATTAGATTATCCATAAAGGTTATGATTGAAACAATCTTTTTTTCAGATGTAATTCATTTGAATGTGCAGACTGATAGGACCCTGGGCAGCACACGGCCTGTGTTTTCTCTGTAAATAAAAGCCTACAAAATTTCAACAAGTCGGCCCTTGTATGCCACACAGAGAGATTGATGACAAACCACATGATTTTCCCCGTAATACAACAGTCTACAATCACAAATGCACTTTCTCAAAACATTGCTCTACTTTTTATCCAAAGCTTATTAGGGGAATCAGTTAGTCTTGAAAGAGCGCAACCTTCAGTTAGGACAACTTTCTCAGTGTAAATTATGATTATTAATAAAGAAATTTTTTTTCCAATGCAGAGAAATGTTTCAAAGTAAACATTTATTGTTTTACTTTCAAGTGAGCAAAAATAGCAGAGATGGTCAACTGTCTACCTGTATACACACACACATGCACACACACACACACACACATAGATACACACATTTGATTGTACTTCTTCAAAACCACCTGTAGATAAAAACAAAAGCAGGCACAGAGAGTTTCTCTTGAATTGTATTCAAAAGAAATTATCACTATCGAATTCAGAATATCACAATTGAAAGGGATCTATGTCCCCTCTTCTTTCTCAAGACTTTAATTTTTGTCGTTAGGGTTAAAGAGCTGCTGATAATGTGTCCTGCCTTGGTTAGCACCCAGCCTATTGGAGAAATGCCCGTGTTCTTATGGGTTCATGAGACCTTCACCCAACCTACCTGTTCGTGGACTCAGCCTACACTATAACTGGTTGACACCTATAACAAAAGTAAAATTTTGACACTACTCTTTAGGTTATGTTTGCCTTTTATTTTCTGTTTTTGAAATTAAATGATTTGTTTTAGAAAATCAATCAATCAATCAGGGTTTTGGCCGTATCTCTGTGCCTTAGAGAGAATGTTAGTTTAAGTCTCCTTTCTACACAAATATTTATTATCCTGGCAATAGTTCTACTAACTTAAAGGTTATATTAATATATTAATATATTTCACTTACCAACTCTGACTATTAGGCAGTTCACCATTTGCTTGTGATATAAACAACAGATTTCCAAATTATTCTTGCTGATCTGGGTTGTAAAGGATGATGATTAAAGTAGAAATGTATCCTGGTGATCTACTGCATTTCTTGACTTTATTCTATATGAATACTACCTAGAATATCTTTCTCTGTAATACCTCCAAATTTGACTTAGCTTCTTGACTCGTATTTTCTTAAAACGTACCAACATTTTAAAAATTGTTGCAGGAAATGTTAATATTCCACAGAAAACTCATAAATACATGTGTCCAGAAAATGAACAAAGTATATATTTTCCACAAAGCTGCCCTTCCCTTATGTACCCACAGGATATTGGTAGGAAGGTCCTGTATTTTGGAGAGCCTCCTTGCCTGCATTTGGATCTGGGGTTCACCATTTGCTAGTGATATTGTTTTGGCAAATGATGCTATTTACACATGCCCCCATTTTCTTATGTGTAGAGGGAGATAAGTCTAATCCTTATTTCATAGAAATCATTATGATTCACTGAGCTGATATCTGTATATAGCTGGCCACAGTCCTTGCTATACGGTGAGGGTTTCTTATATGCAATTTGTTGTTTAAATGAATTGCAACATCATCTAAACCCCCAGAGCAAGAAAACAGAAATCTAACTGTTCTCTCTAGAGCCCTTTCTAAATATCTTTCAACCTACTCACTCTCATGGTTACTTTCTCTTCAACATTTTACTTCTGTCTCCTTAGTTTAGGCTCCATCATTTCTAATCTCTAGCATTAAGATCATCTTGTAATTGGACTCCATGCCTCAAAACTCACCGACTCCTGTCTTTCATAACCCTACCATGGGCACGCTTTTTCCTCAAGAAACATCTAACAAATCTCTTCCAATCGTCACTGATTTTTGAATCCACTGACTTCCCTTTACCCTCCCCATTCCACAGAGGGAATTCTTTCTGTTTCTTCACATGATGAGTTTTGGCTGGAAGGGTTCTTCTTTCCTTCTGCTTGTGACCTCGCAAATAAAAATGGACTAGACTTTTATACCCCATTTCTCATCCGTGAGAGAAGCTGGTTGGTAAGTCCATAAGACCAGGGCCATGGTATGTGCAGAGTTCTCGCTCCTGCTTGGCCTGTGGGGCATATCCATTACTCTTTGCTCTTCCCTATTTGTCCTGCTTGTGCCTAAGTGAGTCTGATTCACAGGGAGAGATGAAGGAAACTTAGGTTGGCTTCCAGTTTGGGCTGCATTCTGCTTTCCAGCTTTCCTGGCAACGGAACTGATATTTAGAGCTCTACTGGGTGCCCAGATCTATTCTCAATCTGTGTAGAATCCAAGAGGAAGGAGCCAGCGCTGCGATTAACTGGCTATTTTGGACAGCCAAAATTAATGATATATCCCAACAAATTGTGAAAGTTTTTGTTTTTTTTTAATCTCGGGGAAATTATAAGAGAGAAACTTAGTTCTATTTGAAGCTGACTGTGTTCCTTTACCCAGGATTTTGAATCCCAACCTATTGGCAGGTGGAGATGGGTGATTCTTTGCTGAATGAGGCTGTCCTGTGTACTATAAGGTGTGTAGTCATCCTTGATACTCAACTGATGCCAGCAGCACCCCTCTAGATAGGACTGTGAAAATGTCCCCAGGCAATGTCCCCAATGGGGCAAAGTCACACTTGGAGAACAGCCCTGCTTTAATTTAAAGACAGAGGGAGCTGTAAGAAAAGGGGAAAACAAAGAAGCTGTAGCAGTGGCAAAAACATAAGAAGCCGAGTAGGTTTTCTTCCATAACTGACTTGCTGTCTTATCTGTAGGCTTAGGCAGCACAAGAGGGTGAACTGGAATTTTCTGAGAAGTCAGGGCAGGAATATTCTTAGAGATTCCAAAAGGAGCAACAGGTGCCCCTCTGTTCCTTGAAATTGCCTTGGATCATGCTGCGAAAAGTTTTCCACTCATGTGCCCCCAGTCTAAGCTTTCTTAATAATGCTTTCCTTATGTTGTGTAATTTCATATTCACTATCACTGAATGTTGCTGCTAAATTGCTTTATGTTTCCCCCACAAAACTGGTATTGCCATAATTTCTTATATAAAATGACTTCTTTGAAGTCAAAAGTGATAATGCAGGGGGAGCTCTCAGGACTTGGGAAGTGTGGAATTCCTGGTATTGTTCTTACTATTGGTTGAAGAACAATCATGCCTAGGGGTCCAGGAGAGATAACATAAGTACAATTTGGCATCCAATACCCATGATCTACCTGAATTGGGGCCAAAAGAAGTAGGTAGGATTTCCTCTAAACTATTAATTTCCACATAAAAATATCACATATGCCACTGGATGTCTTCTTCTTGCATTCACCAGGAAGACGGAAACACTCAAAGGCAACGTCAAGACCGGAAGGCAGAGTGTACAACCTTTCTGCCCAAGTCAGAAATTCTCACCCAGGGTGAATTTTGTCCTTTCCAGACCCCTGTCAATCTGGGGATTCTTGACAATATTTGAAGATACTTTGGATTTCCCCAGCTTTGGAGATGCAACTGGTACCTAGTGGATGGAAGAGAAGGATATTTCAGAACAGAGAACATTCCCCATGGCAAAGAATTATCAGACCCCCAAAAGTCAAGGAATGTTGATTCCTTTGGCTAAAAAACTGTAGTGAATTAATGTGCCTCTCTCAAGTACCAATAAGCCATCTCTCATAACATGAATTCTCCTTTGCCTTCCACTCAATCTTTGTCCAGGCCTTTTTATTTTCTTAATACTCTACGAATACCAGATTATCAGCCAGGTATCTAATATCTATAATTAGTATCTATAATAATAATGTTGGGCTACTTATGATCTTCAAAACCGCTCTTCCTTTGGTGATTGACTTTCTCAATCCTGTCCAGTTCTCTGGTAATTTAAAGAATGGGTATATAATTTAATATTTTAATATGGGTATATAATTTACTAATTTAATGGGTATATCATTTAATAATTTAATATTCTGTAGGCCCTGAGTGTATTTCAGGCCCAAAACACTCTATTTGTTGTTTTTTTTTTTTCCCCTAAAATCATGTCATGATCGATACACTCAGATATTGAAGCCTCAAGCTATAAACAAAGCATACAGTCTCTTAAAAGAGTCCTGCATATAATCTAATGCAGTTCCAAAATGGACACTTTCCATCCCCAGGTTGTTCTCATCTGGGACGCCTCCTGCCCACATTTTCCAGCTCTTGCAGAAGTGTATTAGGGAAACATGGTGGGACAGAGCGTTGGCGAAAATTTCCTGGGGGATGCTGCTGGGAGTCAAAGGAAGGAAAGGTCTGGATTGTTGTTGTTGTTGTTGTTGTTGTTGTTGTTGTTCTTCTTCTTCTTCTTCTTCTTCTTCTTCTTCTTCTTCTTCTTCTTCTTCTTCTTCCTCCTCCTCCTCTTCTTCTTCTTCCTCTTCTTCTTCTTCTTCTCTCTGAAAAGAAGGAGACTAAAAAGCAGTAAAGCAGAAGGCATTTCCTACAGGTAGCCTTAAATCATTCAACACGGAGGTCTTCGGGGAGCTGCGCGGTTCCTCTTTCCTTTCCAGAATGAGCTTTCTGGGTAAATGCTTCTCATCCAGCGCTCAGTGTCTTCACCTGGATCTCCAAGGGCTCTTTCCCAGCCTTGCGCCTGCAGAACAGCATCCTCGTTTCTTCAGAAATGGGTCTTGACCCATGCATCACATTCAAAGACTCTTTCAATGGCTCCCCCGCGGCGGAGGCTGAGGGCTCTGTTTTGCTTGTGATAATGTGCTAATCTCCAAGACCCAACATAAATTCTCTTCTTGCATTGTCATTTGTCAAAGTCGTAATAAGGGGCTGGAAAAAAATAAAAGGGGGGAGAAGGCGAAGGAGGGGGAGAGAGGGGAGTAATGACAGAAAGAAAACTTGGCCTTAGTTTTGTTTTCCCTCCTGCAGAACTTTCCCTCTCCTCTTAATCTGTAAAACATCTGACGGTGCAGAGGGCACTACAAACACAAATAAATAAATAACTCTCCCCGGCTCACCCCTGAACGTTTTGTGTCCAGGGTGAATATTTTAGACAGATACTTAAATATAAAAAGGAATGAACTCATTGACACTGAAAACCCAAATTGATGCTTGGAGCTTTACAGACATTTTTGTCCACAATTTTGTCACTTGATCCAATAATATCAAGCTGAGAGTTGTGTGGTTGGGGAAGGTGTCCTTGCGACCACCCTTCACAACTTTTCCTGAGTTTTTTACTAAAAGAAGTGCTTAGGACAATGAGACTCGGTAGGTAGACTGAGTTTAGTAGTGTTTTCTCTTTGTTAACAATGAATTGAAGAAAAGGAACAAATGCTAAATTTTGATGGTTGGTGCTCAACTGTTTTGCTGAGGCATGATTTATATGCTATACATTTTACTCACCTTCAGTACACAGTGCAATGATTTTAGTAAATTTATAAGGTTGTGCAAGTGTCACTACAATCCAGTTTCGGAACATGTTTGTTATCCTCACAACCTCCCTGGTGCCCTTTGCAGTCATTTCTTTGTGCTTCCTAACACCCTTCCCAGGCAAATAATAATCCCCTTTCTGACTCTCATGCTGTCTGGATATTGCATTGAAATGATGCCATACACCATTGTCTTGTGCCTGGCTTCTTACACTTGGCACAATGGTGCTGAATCTCATCTGTGTTGTTCCAAGTGTCAATGCTCCACTCCCTTCGAATCAACAGCATTTCACTGTAATACTTTTTGTGTTTGTCCATTCACCAGTGGGTGGGCCTTTGCGGGGAGCTTGTTTTAGAAATATATCCAGCAGCCAAATGTCGACACCATATTAAATGAGAGAGCATGTTTCAGGAAAAACGTGTTGAGGCTGTTGAGGCAAAAATCATTCACTGCAGAGACGAGTAATCCCTCGGCTTAGTTTTTTTGCCCATGGATGGAGGCTTCTCTGAATTTAAACTTCCAGGAAACCCAAAATATTCACAATTCAGGACACAATGAATACTAAGGAGGTTCACAGTCAGCTCATGGTCCCTGGCACCAAACTTGATATGACCAAGGTCTCCTTATCAAATGTCACATGCACATTTTATCTAACTGCCTATTCAACACTCTCCCTGGAAGTCGTAGGGGCATTAAATAAATAGAAAATGCAATTCTAATTGGAGTTGAAGCCAACCAGGTGACACTTAGGAGGCTCTGTATTGAAGACGTCTTTTTTAAGTACACTTACATGTTAGTTCAGTCGATGCGTGATAGGATCAAAAAAACTGTCACTTGCTCTGGCAACAAATATTATTGTGATAGAAAGAGTTTGCTCTGGATTTCCCACATAGGATCTCCAGCAAGCTTAAAATTATTATTATAGGTATTAACACCTTTTTGTCAATATTACTTTTGTTATTGTGGCTAATATGTTCCCAGAGATGTGACTAGAGATTAGAATGCACTTTCCTACCAGTTATTAAATTACTCTGATTTTATTGATGAGAAAACTAAACAAGGTTCAGGGGTTAAGTCAATTTTCCAGTGTGACACAATAAAGACTGAAACTGGAATTTAAATATTTTCATCCTGAAGATAGGTTCTTTTACTATGCTACAAAAGAAAAAAAAAATAAAAAATAAACAAACCAATAGGTTGCCTTGGGTGTATCCACACATGTAAACACACACACACACACACACACACACACACACACACACAGAGGCACACACCCTACATACACAAACTTAATTTATAGCAAAGAAAAAGGGACAGAATGGGCCAGAGAAGACCTTGCTAAATTATTGAGCACATGCCACTCAAAATCGGTATTCCTTCTAGACTTTGCAAATAGAAGAATTAATTGAATGAACTGTATGGTTTTAAGAACTTTTTTTTTTTAATTGTGATGGTGAGATTGCAACCTCAGGAAACTGTTGTTTCTGGAAAGATGACTGTATCTTTTCTTAAGTTCTTAGGACCGTTGGACTAGTGCTGGGCCTTTTACTATTCTTACTCAATGAACAAGCCCTTTAATGCCAAACTGACAACAGGTGTTTAAGTCCAAAGAAAAAAGATCAAACCCAGTTGGATTGCATGCTGAAAAGTCAAAGAACAAAAATAACCTTCATATCATGGACCTTGAAATCAGTGTTTCTTCAAGGTCACTGATCCTAGTAGCACAAACATGAATGTCCTTTCTTGAAACATGGAGAACTCAGGCTGTGAGAGTTGGAAGTCACCACTGCACACTGCACACTGCACAGAGTTGCCAGGCTGATGTCACTGTGTAATCCAGAGTTTTGCAAAAAGTGAAAAATGAAAAAGAAATACCTTTTATTGAATCTGTTCCCTGTTAGCTCTTTTAATCATGACTATTGTTGGATAAACTTTTTCTTTAAAAAATAGTATTTATAAGATAGAAATTTACTCCAGTCTGGTTAAAAACTAGTCTTTTTTTTTTTTTAACCATTGGCTGATGTTATTTATAATATACCATCGATTGTAAAATGCGGTTCTGTTTTGCTAAGGAAATATGGGAAGCGGCTATTTAAATCTTTTCCTATGTCCCCCACACAAGCACTATTGTATGCATCATATTACCACACTGAAAACCCAGTTTGTAGAACATAATTTCATTTATACCATTAAATGGATGGTTTTTTAACTCGTGTTGGCAATACCGGAGCTTCCAGTAATGAACAAAAGGCAGCACAAAATTTCGCAGTCAGCGAAACCAAGCATTCACCGTCTCCCTAGCAGGAACCTTTGTTACATTTTGTCATTCGATATATGGCAGTTATGCACATAAATGTGATATTTAATGTTGGTTAGTTCCTCTCTGTTGAGGAAACGCAGTTCTATTTTCTAATGCAAAACAACCACAGACACTTTATCATCAGAGCCCAGCACAGGGTATCTTAAATCACGGTGTGAAATCGAGCCCCCGCCAGGACAGCCTGCCACGCATCAGCCTGGCTGGCTGGGCTCCTGCCTCTGGCCCCACTTTTCAATGGCCAATCCGGCCCATTCCATTCTACCCCAGGTAACGACCCAGAAGAGAAGCCTAATCATTTTAGTGGGAGGGCAACATCTCAGGGGGGGAAAATAACAAAATTAAAGTTGATTTTAACCTGCAATAAAAATACACGCCATGGGGTGTTTCCATGTGAAATCTTGGATGTCATACAATGGATGGAGGGAAATCAACCGAGAACCAGGGGAGGGAGGAGGGAAGTTTGCCTGAGTCATTTTCGGCCAAAGTCTGCTTCTAACTAAAGGTTCATAGAATGAGTTTAGAGTTTCATAGCGCTGTTGACAATTAGTTACACTTGGTGTCAGGCACTTAAGAAGTAAAGCCTTAGAAAGATTCTTTTCCTTCGACTCCTTAACTGTCTCAAAGGTCAAGCAATCATATTGACAATGTTTGGAAAAAAATGTCACTTCTCTATTTTTCTTTCTGTTGCAACAAATAGATCAATTATTCTGTGGCAAGGAGGCTGGACAGGGGAACAGGAGTCAGTGTTCAGGCTTGCAATTTGATTTGGGGGGTGATTTTAAAAAATAATGAATCCAAGAAATGGAAAGAAAAGGAGGAGGCGGGGAGAGCAAAGACAGAGAGAGAAAAGTAAGAAAGAGGTGTAGCAACTAAAGAGAGAAAGGAAAAAAGGGGAAGGAAAAAGAATGAATAAGACATGGAAAAGAAAATATGGCAATCCTGTCTCTAAGATTCATGTTTTCTATTTCACTTTTACTGCTGTGTGAGGTGGGAGGAAAAGTGTGAGAAATTCTAGTTCCCTCCTGTATGTGGTATACAAAAGGCAGAACAGAAGTTGCAAAGTTTCAACACAGATCATCTGTGGAACTAGTTTTATAATCCAGAAGTAAAAATGTTGCTCCTTTGAATCTTGATCTTTTAATCCTCAACTTGAGGAAATAAATCTATACGTTTTAACCCATGTGTACCCCAAAGGGAGTCGCTCTTTTGTGATTTTTTGAAATTTTATTTTAATTTTATGATATAGTTTCTCTGTTGAGGAACGAGTGCGCCTCAGTTCTTGCTCTGAACAATTCTTGGTGGCAATGCAGAGCGACTTGCCTGGTCTCCTTAAGCTGGCGTAAACCACTCTTGGGTTTGGACCTCTGCTGCACTTGCTTTGTGACCCATAACATGGCGGCAGAGCTGGTGGCACATGCTCACACACTGGCCTTAACTATTTATCACCCGCCATCCTGTACATGTGTTCTTTGGGTCTCCCTCCTCTGGTTTTCATTTGACCTTTCTCCGAAGGGAGACTGCACATTTAATTTCCTTAACTCTGCCCTGGTCCCATGCAATGAATCACATTCCTAATAAGGATTTTCTGAACTGACCCCTTCAGCTTTTATCATTTGCTGTGGGAGAGTATGTTTTGTTCTTGACCTAGGAACTACGTTTGTGAACAAAGACATAGAAAAAATTCTGGCTGCTTCTTGAAACAACAGCTGTAATAAACCATTGAGAAGCCTTTTAATGGAGGAGGGGAGTTGGTGCATCAACAATCATGAATCCACCTTGGATATCATTTCCTGGGTTTGGGTCTTTCTTGATATGATTTGCATGGAGACCTTTGGCCTTAGTAACCCATCTGTTCTTGCTGTTTATGCTCTACTGAAGTCAAGATTAATGAAGGATGGCTCTCCAAAGGTTCATAAGTTTGATTTGCATAGCCATTCAAAGTTTGAATATCCATCAGAATTTCTCTGGCCTGGAAATTGGGTTAAAAATGCCATGAGACCACATTCTCCTGGGATATTTTTTAAATCTCTCTCTCTCTGTCCATCCCAGATGGAAATAAATTACAAGAAATCTCTCTTATTTCTCCTTTCTTTATTTGCATGGAGTTATCATTCTTGGTTGATGATTAGTAAGTATTGAAGTTTATTACAAATGTGTTGGAGGTCACTAAATGCTGTCAAATATTGATCTTGACTTTCATTTTGGGTCAGTGTTATTCTACCCATTTTTGTGTGTTCTGTAAATCTTAGAAAAACAGATGATGGAAATCTTCAAGATCATCTTTAAACTGGTCCTACAGACACTGTGAGTCATGTATATGATACTCAGAAGACAAAACAAGACATTTTAGATCATGAGTAATATGAGAAGGTAGATTTGAGATGAAATGTTTTATTGTAGTGTTTTATTTATTTATTTTAATTTTATTTAGATCTGGAGTGCTAGCATCTACACGTCTTTACTGTTTATTGCTAGGAGATGACATTGTTTTATTTAAAAATTACCCTGTAGTATGAAATTATATTGACATAACTAAAATTTAAATTGCTTAAAATATGAGAGTAGAGGCTTTATTTTAAGAAAATAAGCATATAAGTTTTGGTTATTAAAGAAATATCATGTCTAACCTAATTTAACAGCTTAAAGATTTTTTCCTAAAAAAAATTCTATGTATTATTTATAACTTAGAAGAGGTCATTTGACTTTTGAATTTTTTTTCACTTTAGTTTTCTCCTCTTATAACAATAAACTTCCTGATAGTATTAAAACAAAAAACTAAACAATTTTCAGTTTTTATTGTATCAATGATCAATTTCATCCCCGATGTTATTGTTAGAGAATAAATCAGAAGTTCACTGTGACTCAGCAGGAGTGGAAGCTGACCATTACTGTGTCAAAGATTAACAATAATTTTAAAAAGCACACCTTTCTCTTATGCATATGTTTTGATTAATAGCAATACTGAATATAAGTTCCAATGATATGATTATATTTAATAGATTTAAAACAGATGCCTAAAATAAAGAAGTAAATTTCATCATTTTGCACTCTTTATTTTTTCATTCTCATTCTTTGCAGTGCTGGGGATTGAACCCAGGGCCTCGTACGTGCTCAGCAAGCTCTCTGCAACTAAGCCACATCTACAGCCCTTTAAAAAACAAAAAAAAAGATTTATTTTGATGTGAAGAAAGAACTCAGTTTTCCTAAACAACAAAACAAAACTAATAGCAACAACAGTAAACTGTTTTGTATTCAAGAATGCCTTGCAGGTCTGGGGATATAGCTCAGTGGCAGAGTGATTCCCTACCATCTGGAGTTCCTGGGTTCCATATCAATCATCATCATCATCATCATCATCATCATCATCTTTGCTTCTTAACTTCTTTCTTTTCACTCTCTCCTAATAAAAGGATTTTTTCCACTCAACTCTTCTTTACATATCAAATGCAAAGTTCTCTTTTAGCCTTGCTGTGTGACTAGTTTTGCAGGATGCGTGCTCTAAATCTTAGCAAAGCCTTCTTGTTAGGTCCCTGGATGGAGGAAAGACATGCACCACACTGGAAATTGCCCTGAGGATGTTCTTGTCTGATTCCAGACAGAGGCACATACTCTATTTATTTTCTTAAGAGTGATTTGCTTAAATAAATTATATAAATGTACTGAATTACATGTTTACATAGTAAATTAAATAATAATAATACTCAAAGTCCCATATAAAATGCTAATTGAAGCTTCTAAAATATACTTTAAAATAATTATTGTCTCTATTTCGTAATTATTATCAAATTATTTTGTGCATTCCCTGTCTCACATAACAGGAAAAGTAAAACTTAGGTATGGCCAAACAAAGGAAAAATATATCATATCCAAGTAGCCCTTTTAAGTTTGCACCCAGGAGCATTTTCATTCCTTTAGGAGACGGTAGTACCTTCTCAGATGCAAACTGAAATGATGTTGTGAGCTGTGTTTTTATGTCTTAATCATATGTACGAAAATTCTGAGGGCTGGGGATGTAGCTCAGTGGTAGATCCCTTGCCTCGAAAGACAGAGACCCTAGGATCGATCGATCCCTAGCTACACACACAAAGACAGAAAGGACATTCTTCCCCTTCTTTAATGTTTTGCATTTAAAATTATTTTATTTCAAGTTTAGCAAACACCATTAATACCAAGTAAGCCATAAGGAGCTGAATTTCGAATGAAAACACTGAATTAGAATAAGAGGTTATTTGTGTAAAACCTAGATACAGGAACGCATGTTTGCATTCCATTCTGAAATAATCTATCTTAAGCAACCTATTGGCTCCAGTTCATTGGTGTTCCTTTAAATATAATGCTGTCCTTTCCCTTAAACGAGACAGCTTAGAACTCCAATGTAATATTTCCTCAATTAAATGGCTTAATTTAATGAAAAGTCTCCTTAAAAGTTAATTTATATATAACCGATCAGTTCACGTGCTATTTACATATCATCTAGAGTTACAACTCATGTCTGGGAGAGGTAATATTACTTTCTTTCAAAATTCACTTTTTAAACCAATGTATTTCATTTTACATGATAGGTTAAAGATGTATTTTGTTAACTATGAAAAAAAAATTCTTTATGTCCATATGGAATTTTTTTTTCTACTTTATAGACACATGCTTCATTTTTAGTATTTGGATGGCCAGTATCCACAGGCAACTTGACAGTGAATGTCTAATTGTCTTTTGTCATGCATGAAACCCAGGAGCCCCTTGGGCAGGGGGGGGGATGACTGGGCAGCTACACTGACGAGAGGCAAGGGGCACAGGCACGCTTTCAACATTTCTGCAGAGTCTGATGGACTAGGAACGTGCCCTCGGAAAAGAGTGAAGACAGAAAAACAGTTCCCCACGGAAGAAGTGAAGAATTCCTCTAATAGCATAATGAGTGAACAAATCAAGGGACCCATGGCTCTGCTACTGTTTAAAAGACAGCAGATAACAATGTCAACATTTCAAGGAAGGAACCATTTACTTCTTCTATTGTCCTACTGGGTGAAAGTTGTAGTTTGGTGGAGTGAACAGGAGTCCCTTCAAATAGCTTGATTTTTTTCCTTGTATTGAATAACTTTTCATGGAGTAGAGATATTTACTCTGTTTCTTTCACTGAATGGATTGAATCAAAAAATGAGTTTTAAGTTCTTTCTGATAATTCACCTTAGAAAATTTCAATTCATTATTTGTTTGATTTCATTTTGAACCCCACTTTTAAATATAGATATAACATATTAATAAAAAAACATATAATTAAGTAAAAGGAAAACCAGAAGAAAGAAAGAGGATCAGAGGAGGAAGGAGGGAGGAGGAAAGAGAAGAAAACATCCTAGTGAGTGAAACGGATCAGATTACGTTATGCACATAGAATATGTCACAATGAACCCCACTATTATGTATGATTATAACGCACAAATAAAAACATCGAGAAAGAAAATTACAATTCAGAAAAAGGGAATATCACCTTTCTTGGAAATAACTTTGAGGAGACAGAGACAAGGCAATATTCATGCTTCATGTTTAAAAGGAGGAAAATGGGGACTTTGATTTCTGAGTTATTTTTGGATACCAGGTTTAGCTAATGATTTTTATTAAAAATGAGAAATCATAGTACACCTAAAGCAAATATGTTGTATTTGTTAGTGAATAGGTCCGCAGTCTGGGAATTAGCAAATACAGAGTCCCATTAACCTCTAATGAATTGAAAGGCTTTGGATAAATTGTTTAGCCTGTTTAAGCATCATTTTAAACAACACTATAAGGAAGACAAATCTCTTTCATAAATGCACTGAATAATAGAAAATAGCACAGAAAGATATTTTGGAAAAAAAGTGTCTATCTGCAGATGATATAGAGAGTAACTTAGATTTCTAGAAATTTAAAACTGTAACCATGAAAGTGTTTTCTATCCCCATCTTTATGAAGTATTAACAAAGTTTTTCCCAATTGGAGTTAATTTCACTACTATCTGATGCAGGAGACCTAAATTCCCACTACTAATACATAACATACTGCAAGGCAAAATTTACTTTCATTTTTAACTGAAGAATATTAAAATAAAACCCACATATCTATGAGACTCATAAACCTCAGGATTTCAGTATAAAAATACAAAAAAAAAAATGATAATCTCTTTACCCCACTGGCCAGTCTAGCCCACCCAATGATTAGGCAGATGTGAGATAAATACAAATGCATTTGTGATTGGACTGAAAGACAACATTGACTGTATCTGAAGGTAGACTCACCAGTTTCGTAAATGTTATTGCCATGAGTCTGGATTATGCAGTAACCGTTGCTGGAATAACATTCGTTTGCTGTCAGCACTCTTATGTTAAAACAAATTAGCAAGATGATTAATGAATATCAAAATCAGCATGTGGATTCTCCGTGCTGAAGCCTTACCCAGTGTGAAATCCACAGGCCTCCAAGCTAGTGAGATAATTTCTGGATCAAAATAATTCCCTGATGGACCTCAGAAGCATATGGAAAAATGTTTCTGACCACGGAATTGCATGCAATCTCTGGGTAGAGTATTGCCTGTCTCTCTGATGGGAGATAGAGGAGAGGGTTGTGGTGGTTCCTGGGATTTGTTGTTAGGACAAAACGGAAGGGTTTTAGTTCATTAAAAACCAAGCTGGTTTAATTGAGAATAAGAAGAATGAAGAGCAAAGAACTGAAATCTTGTCGTGGAATGATTATGAAACAGCTCAGACCATGGAGTTTAGTAAGAGATGGAAGTTGATGAATTAACCCATGGTATCTCATCTGCCTTCCACTTGCCAAGAAGAAAAATGGCTCCAGTGTACTTCTTGGCAACCAATAATGATTGGTTAATGATTTATTTTAAATGAATTAGTTATTATAGTTGTATTATATTGGCATTCAATATTTTTTAAAAATTGAATTAAATTAACCTTAAAATAAGCCTCATGAAACTGAGATTCACATATATTAAGCTAAAAAACACAAAATATATATCTACATAAAACACACACTAATATACCTAACATATATTTGTTTTATATGAAATTTTGTATATACATCTGCACATACACATAAATATATGTATGTCTATAACTCTACATAGTTTGTTCTATATATGTATAGGGACTATCTATACCCACAGGACATAGCAGAAAATCTCAAAGATATACATATCCACCAGTTTAGCTTAAAACTGCTTCTCAACACAGTATTTAACAGAAAGAATAAAATGCCACATTACGATGTTCCTACAAAAGTTAATTCTGAGAGCAAGGGTAGGAAATAGGTTATATTCAACCATAAAGGAAATAGTTAATAAATTGTTTTGGGTAAATATGATAAGCATTCCATTTATATGGTATAATCTTAAAATCATGTATTATGCAAATTACAAAGACATGTATGAAAATTGCAATATAATATATATATATCGGGATGCAGAAAAATACTTGAATTTCAACCATATAAAATGCACTGTGTATTTAAGTTGAAATTATGCACAAACTTGGGACATTAAAAAGTAGATGCATGATTTTATTTCATTTAATGATTTATTTTAAATAAATTAATTATTATGATTGTATTATCTTCTGTTGCATAATGTGAGGGAATGTCTAATCTTTTTTTTTCTTAACAATTGATTCTATATCGTTTACTAAATTATTGTGAACTCCTATTCAATTGGTGTTCTGATTACTGAATATTAAACTACTTTAGGCAATTGATGAGTTGCTTTTCCTAATAGATGTGAGTGCTTTATAATCTTGACACCATTAGGATATTATTTACTTTTTTTCCTGTATGATATATTATTCTCATTGCTTGAAAAGTTTAATTTTAAAATATTATAATTTTTTCATCAATTTCCACATCATTATATTTCTTTTCCAAATGGTCTGAAGGTTCTGATAAATTTTAGATTCACTTTGGCAAGTTAAAAAACTCACATTTGTTTGACTAGGAATTTTTCAAACCATATAAATCAATTTGAGAATGTTTCATTTCTTGTATATTGAGTTTTGGCAACCTGAAAAACAATACTATCAGGCTGGGGTGGTGGCTCAGTGGTAAAGCACTTGCCTTGAGAGTGTGAGGCACTAGGTTCAATTCTTAGCACCACATACAAAATAAATGAATAAAATAAAGGTCCATCAACAACTAAAAGAATTTTTTTAAATAAAAGAATAAGAAAAATTTAAAAATAAAAAACAGTACTATCTTTCAATTCAATATTTTTCAGTCTTTCAATAACACTTTAATAATTTCTATAGTTTTCTTAAGTTTACTCACAAGTGCTATGAATGCTCATACAAATATATTTTACACGTTTGAGATTTGCTGGTACATTGGGAATGTATTGAGGTTTGAATTTTTAAATTATACCTTATCAGTTTTTGAACTCTATTATCAAAGCTTACTTTTTTATTTTATTTTTCCCAATAGATAATTACAAAAACTTAAAATGAGTAGAGAATATTACTGTACTTTTGTTCAAGGTATTATCATACAAATTAAAACTATTACAACATTTTAAAATGCCAAATGTCCAGATTTCTGTTTTCCACTTTCATATTTTAACTTTTAAATATTTTGAAATAATTAAACACAAAAACTTGTAAAACTATTTTTAAAAAATCCTCACTTATCCTTCAACCAGCTTTCTCATATAATATTACCTTATATAATCATTGTAAGATGATCAAGACATAAAAATTAAATACAATACTACTAAGGAATCTATAGGCCTTATTCAAATATGCTATTTCCCTACCAATATTTTGTTTCTTGGCCAGGATTTAATTTAGACACTGCTTTTAACCATTTTATTTCCTGTCTTCTCCATATGAGATATTTCCTTGGTCTTGACCTTGACACTTTTGACCTTGAAAATAGCTTGAGTTATATCCTCCAGCCTTGAGTGCAAAAAGTTCATCTTTGGGCTTGCATGATATTTTCTCAGGACTGAAATAGAGCTATGCATGTTGTCAGGAACCCCACTAAAGTGATGTTGCGTCTTCTTGGTATCAGCAGGAAATGTGTCATGCTTAAATGTCTATTATGTGTCTTCTTATTAACCTCCTTTGCTGAGTGAAGGTTATTCATCAGTTTTCTCCACTATAGTCTCTACATTGCCTTTTGCAACTAATAAGCACATTGTGGAGAAATAATTTGAGATGGTTCCCATATCCTATTTCTCATTAGACTTTCACCTACTAATTTGAGCATCTGTTGGTGATTCTCGCTTGTAACAATTGTTAATGTGTGTGGTTGCCAAATCCTGATTTTATATTTCCAACATTCCTTCTGTGTTTATTAATTGGACTTCTACTTTAATCAAGAACTTTTTCCTTTTCCCTCATTTATTTATATGCTCAATTATATCCATTTGGACTCATTGGGCATTTATTGCATGATTATAATGCATTACTATTGTTATTCATGTTGTCATTCAAATGGTCCTGGATTTGGTCATCAAGTGCTCTATGTAGGTGGCTTCTCTGTCCTTTGACATGTTCCCAATGCTCCCTGAGTACTTTACTTTGTGGTCCAATAAGATGTTCTATGCTCACCTTAGACTTTCCCTGACCTGCCTGTCATTCTTCACAAAATGTTTGCTTATTTTCTAATCCTAGGACACATATAAAATAGCTTTAATGTTGCTAACTTAGTTACTAGAATACAATATTGGTGTGGACTTCTTTTGTCCTTAACTTTACAGTCCAAGTATTTACTGAAGTGCTGTCTCCCAAGCTACTGATTTAATTTTTCTTTCCCACTCCATTTAATGAGTTACATTATTCAAATAGCAACAGATGAATCCAATTGTATTGCTATTTGTATTCTATTTGGTGTTCTTTAAAAACGTCTGGCTGCTTTTATTTGTGGGTTTCCTGGAAAAGTATGTAGAAGAAAGTCATGGCTCTTTTGTGTCATCTCTAATGCCCTCTCCCTGGTCCCACAAGATTTACTTCCTAGTTTATCTTTCCTGTAATTATCTTTATAAATATAAGCATATTTTTTATTTCCTTTTATTTCAGGAAGCATTGTATACATTTTCTTCACTTTACGATAATCACTTCTTAATAATTTATTAGTTCATAGACTTGTTCCTTATTTTTTACTAGTGCATAGTACTCACTGTGTGAATGCACTTTAGTTGATCTAACTGCTTTCCCCAACATAGCATTGAAATAATTATCAATATTTGCAACTGCAAACAATAATGCATAAAATAAGTTTATGAATGTGTTTTTGTGCTTCTGGTGTGCCTTCATGGCGTATTGTTAGAAGTGAGGCTGATGGGTCAAAAGGCAAGTGTATGGGTAATTTTGATAGGTATTGCTGCATTTCCCTCTGAGGTGTTTTTGTGAAATTACATTTCTGTCTCCATGTATCAGAGTGCCTGTTACTTCACAGCACACTAACAAAGTGTTTTTCATAAATCTCGTGGAAAGAAATGTTAGCTTGATTTTTTTTAAAAAAAAAGTTTGATTTTGCAAATCAAAAAAAAATGACGAGACATCTTTCCATGGATTATGAATCATTTTTAAATCTGTGTTTGTGCACCACCTAATAATAATAGTGATATTTGACTACAGATCTACTATGCATATATTAGGACGAATGCTTCAGTTTCTTTTGACCTCTTAATTTCTTCCTGTTTGTTTGTTTGTTTCAGTGCCAGGATAGAACTTTGGTCTTCAGGCATGCCAGGCAAGCACTCCACCTAACACCTACAAGCTACATCCTCAGCCCCTGCTAGTTTGGTTTTAGAGAAGATATTCTTTATTATGTTAAGAAAATATACTATTAGTTCTATAATATTTTTAACAAATAAGACATATATTTGATTTTATCAAATGATTTCTTATATAACCTTGTACCTGGAGACTTGATGAAATATATTATGACCATGCTTTCCTTTTAAACAACTATTTCATTTTAATTGTTTTCTGATGTTTACAATTAAACTGACGACTTAAGGATCTTAGGTCTGTTTTAGCACCATTGTATTGTTAAACCAGGTCTTAAGTTTAACACATGCAAAATGGCCAAAGCAAACCACAGAATGAACATTCAATTCCATTATGTTTCTTTTTCTAAGTTATAAGAAAGCATGGCTCTGTTTGTGTCTACATTTTTGTGCTTGTGCATATGCATACAAAGTTCCATCTACACACAAATGGTAACCACATTCACACTCATTAGCCACGTGAGCCATATTGAGTCCACACCTTAGCTATGTAGAAATAGTATATAACTTTACTGTGCCATGTGCACATCTCCTGTTGCTTGTTCTGACAAATTATTCTATACCCAGCAATTCCACATAGCCTAAAAAAGAAGAGGCAATTCGTAATTGTAATTTTTTCTCCGTCTTATGTGCATCTACTACAAAAATTTGGAAAATTTAGAGATGAGGGAAAGACACAGATATGTATATTATTTTCATTCTGGGGTTGGGTTCCTCTCTGTGTGTTTGTTTGTTTTTAATAAATACATAGGAAGTATAGTGAAGGAAATCATCATAACATGGTGTTCTTAACCATCGCTCCTGGTAATAGCACCTTAACCCCATTAGGTTGCAAAGACATTTGGGCTAAAATCTCAATGGTGTCATGTGTGAAATCAAATAAGAAAACTGTGTGTATTTTCTCTACTAATGAAATACTTCAAATGATCATGCACATTTCATCACAAAATGTCTCTAATAATAGAAAATAGGCATGTGTCTGTCTGGTTTTTTACATTTTTCTTTATTGCATTTTTACTTTTTAAACATCTACCTTTTAGTACTTCCTAGGTCACATACCTGAACAGAGTCAGAGCACAATCCAACCACAAGGAACTGGCATCTGTAATCAAAATATACCTCAGGAGGTTTCTGGTTTGTTTTTCTATCTGTGCACATGTGCTCCATAGACTTGTGGTATTTAAAAATATATATGGGTGAAATACCCACCTCGATGCCTTTTACAAAAACATCCCTTTATTCTATGAAATGCATAGGGTTCTATATGATCTAATCTATGCTTTATCTCTTCTATATCCACATATTGCAAATAAAGCAAAAAAAATAAAGACACATAAAAATATCATGAGCATTTGGCAACATTTTAGGTTAGGCATGATACTAAGAGTTAGGTTTCATTATTAGCTAAATTATATGAAATGAACAAATTCTTCATTCTGCATCTCCCTCACTGTCAAAATCTTAAGAGTGTTTGGGAAAGAAAAATATGCATTTTAAATGAAGACAATCAGCATTTCCTCATTCATAGCATAGTATAAAGGTTTGAATGAAAATGCCAATCTATCTATATATCCTAAAGAGAAAATAAGGTATAAATCACTAACCACTTATTAAACTGGTTAATGTAATATAGCCAATATCATGATATCATGTATTTTTAACTTACTGAAAAAAAGACTTCTTTTTTTTCTTTCAAAGCACAGAGAAGGAAAAGAAAAGTAGTCTCCCTAAGATGTTAGTATTTTTAAAATCATAATTAGTAGATTGTATTGCATTCAAAATACTATATTCTTCTTGGTATACTTCCCTTGAATTTAGGAAATAGATACAAAAGTTTTCAGTATTGATTAGCCTAATACTGGTCAAAGTTAAACAAACCTTTTATAAAATATTAGTACATGGTTCCTTCTGAGTGATTATGTAAAGAATTCTTAACTGGGTCCAGTGGCCCATGTCTGTAATCCCAGTGACTCAGGAGGCTGGGATAGGAGGATGGCAAGTTCAAACCAGCCTCAGCAATTTTGCAAAACCATTTCTCAAAATGATTATTTTTTTTAAATGGAGGTGGGTTGTAACTCAGTGGTAGAGTACCCTGGGTTAAATTATCCCCAGTCCAAAAGAAAGAAAGAAAAAACTCTGTGGTCCTCTTGAAAAGTTAGCTTCTGCTATAGCAAACTTCCTATGCCTAAAGTCCACTGAAGTATGGATTTATTGTTCAGTGGATCTTAAGTTAATTTGTTCTTAACTGCTAATCTGGGACAGGAGCATGTCAACACACACACACACACACACACACACACACACACACACACACACTGCTATTCCAGAGAGGCAGCGATCTGGAATACCTTATTCTTCCCCTTGGAAGGTGTTCAGGATTCCAATGGTTTCTGAGACTTTCCAGCTCTTACTCCCCACCCCCATCCCCACACACAGCTTGTTTGTGATTTGGAGACAACACACACGTCTTAGGGGAGTCAGGTTTAGATTCCAGCCTGGAGATTATTTTGCTAACACACTTAGTCCATCAACCAAGAGACATTTGCTTTGACCAATATTTACTATCCCCTCAGCTTGAAACTTGCAAAATTTTCTTACTGTCCAAATTTGCTTCCTTTTAAAATATTATTTTTTTTCTCACTTTAATTTAACCAAGTGCTAAATCTGTATCCTCCTGAGAGAGACACACCAGCGATTCAAAGCACAAACTCAGTCTTCTTTCTGTGACTCCCTGCTTTTTGGCTGCCAAGCTTTCCACTAGCTCATGCCACAGATATCTTTACTCACCCATAGACCTTTAGAAATTATGTTTTAGTGCATCTTTTAATCTGAAAACAGTAACTGATCATCTTTTTAAGCCTAAATTTGCCAAAAGGAAGATTTGAAAAGTTGTAAGGTTTGTTTTTTAACTAGTCCAAACTTCAGAAGAAATTAGATATTTGCAAAATATTGAGGATTTAAAAAAAAAGAGTATATTCTTGAAAGGTCCAAAATATAGGTAGCAATCCGAAGGAATTTCCAATTTAATCACAAGCTAAATGAGCAATTTAAGGAATATCTGAAAATAAGGTTTCTCATGGGTACCTGACTTCGTTCCTTTGGGCACAGCATTTTATCTCTGTATCTAGGATTTCTCTCTTACCAAAACAGAGAGCAGGACTAGATACACCACATTTAGATGAACTACAAACTAGACTTTCCCAACTCGAAAAGACCATGACACCATAATTCACTGTTGGCCTAGGCATAGACGCTACTATAAATACCACTTACCCAAATGACTAGTGACATAGTTAATGCTGATATAATCTGGTTTATTGCCTGGATTTGGAAATCTGGTTGGCTCATTCACAACATATTATATACTTAGGTTCTATAATTTATGTGGGCATATTTGTGTGTGTGTGTCTGTGTGTGTGTGTGTGTGTGTGAGAGAGAGAGAGAGAGAGAGAGAGAGAGAGAGAGAGAGAGAAAACACCTGACTTTGTTATGAGGTGGATGTTTGTCAACTCTGACTGTTGCAGGTAAAGGCCCTAAACTGGAGAAGCTGAATTCCATGACAGGTAGCTTTCTTGATCTGTCCTGTTCCCACATAGCACCTGAGCAACCAATGGTCTGCTCTGCTGTGCATCTGATGGGTCCCATCTCAACTCAGACGTGCCTACACTACATGCTTATTCTTACACAGCCAGCTGTTTTGGACTAGAAGTCAATTCCCATTTTTTTTTATAACCTGCAGAGAAACATATATTCAATCAACATGTTGTGAATGAGAAGCTTTCTCACCATATTGCCCAGGTTTTAAATCTCATTAGATTGGTTTTATGGTCCTAATGTTGAAATGAGGAACCTGAGTCTTAGAAAAATTAGGAAAGTTGTTCAAGGCCACACAATCATACAACAGTGAAACCCCAAATTAAATCTTAACCCTGTCCTTAGACCTCACTGTAATTCCTTTAAAGATTCAGGATCTCACAGTCTTTTATTTTATTTATTTATTTTTCATCATGCAGAGAATAACAGTGGCCTTTTTCAGATAAAATTATCAGACTAATTCCAGTTTAGCCATGTGCACACATGCACACACACACACACAAACATACACACACACACATACACCCAGAAGTGAATTCCTATGAACATTGAGAGCTGTTTCACATGCTTCTTATGATGTCTCTTTTAACTAATTAGCTTTTAACCACATGTTTTTTTTTTTTTTTTAACTGGGTTCTGTTTATCTACATAGGACAGCCTTAGAAAAAATCTTTTGGTATTGTTAACTTTTGGAAGTTTAGACAGCATGTTTGAAAGAAGGACAATTTGAAAACCACTATCAAACAAAGCATGTGAGACTAGAAATTGTCCATAAGCAGGTGCCACGTTGAAATGGAAAAGAAGTTCATTTGCCGTCACTGTTTTAATTTTCCATGATCCTTGTTTATCAATATGAAACCAGGAATAGTGTTCTGAGGGCCAATGGGAAGGACATAGAAGGACACCAGTCAGTGTCGGTGCCACACACTGCCCCCTTCCCCAGGTGAGTCAGGGGCATCTGTAAAACCTTGAGTCAGTTAAAACTTGGTTTCCACAACCTTCCCACTGTGAGCCTCCTGTCACATCACGGTGATTTCCACCTAAATGCAAAGGACCCGATGCAGCTTAAGAAGTTCAGTAGGCAATGGTTTGGATACTGATTGCTGGCAGGTGCTTGCTTGTTTGGAATAATAAAAACACTTTGAGTTCTGAAGCAAGGTAGTTTTTTTTTTTTTACCTTTTTTTTAAGGGTGTTGGATGCCCAAGTTACTAAAGCGAGGTTGAACATTCTGGCATTTATTGAGTTAATTGTTTTTCTTTTTCCTTAGCATACACTGAGTGGTTATGCAATATAAAAAGCTCCTTTTCATATCCCTCGGTGTGTACCAGGGCTCCCCATATAGGATGCCCCCTCCCCTCAAAAAAAAAATCCAGTCGGTGCCAAAATCTACATTTTCATTTGGCGAACTAGTTAAATCTATTCATAATCTGGTGCCTGAATCAAATTTCAGAGTCGACTAGACTGCCTTGGCTCCTGGGTTTTGTTTCTCGACCTGTCTCCGACTGAGTTTAGCTATGATGTTACATCTTTCGCTGTAGACTTTCTAATAAGGGTGGCCTGTTTTCCTTTGCCACTGAGGGTGCATACACAAAACTCAGCATTTCCGAGCAGGGGCCCGGTTAGCGCCACCATGAAGCATTCTTTGGAAAGAAACTCCTTGTTTCTTTAACTCTTTTTTTTTTTTTTCTCTAAATGTTCACTTTAATGGCTCTAACACTACATAAAACTCTTGTACTCCGTAGTGAACAAATTGTGCAGAGAATGTTGTCAGGAATCAAGAAGAAGGCATGAAGTCCTGCGGATTGTAGTTGTAAAGACGGAGGGTTTTTCTATTTGTATGACAGGGGTACTGGGGAACACAGAGGGGGAGCAGAGTGGGCTGCCTGGTTCTTGAGAATGACAGCGACTTGCTTCTTGAGAAATATTCAGAGAGAAGGAAAAGGAAGAAATGAGGTACAGAAGAGAACATTGGCGAGTTGACTGCCAGAATACAATGCAGTTAGAGACTTGGTGGAGATGAGAAATTAATGATGGGATTATTGAACATTAGGAGGTAACTGTAGCTCTCAGCTCAGTACTCACGGTCCACATAGCGTATTATTATCCTGTCTGGAGTACAAATTGGGTGACAGAACACATGGTCACCCTATATATTAGTCCTTTTGCAAACCCAAGTTAAGTATTTTAATACATTAATACATTTGGTCATAGGAAATATTGGCCCAGTTGTTTTCAAAGCAATTCTCGGTTCTATACTTTTCAAAGCAATTCTGAGTACCGTTATTCAAAGAAAAAGTCAAATGGTACATCTCACCACTATTTATTTAAAAACTACTATGGAGTTCTGTTATGTTTGTTAGAATCATTTTTAGAAATTGAGGTACAGATCAGGATTTGGCAAAAAAGTGAGTGTTTCTATGGAGTCTGTTACCATTTTCCGTGCTCTGCTGCTGTAGCTCACAAAGGGAACCCTAGATAGTACATAAACAAACAGGCATGGCTGTGTGACAGTAAAACTTCATTTACCAAAAAGATGACAGGCCACCTTTGACTTGTGGGCTGTGGATTGCTGATCCCTGATTTAGAAGAACATTTGTCATCATGAGAATAAGTTAAAAAAAAAAAAAGACTACAATATGATACAGAAAATGGCGTCTATACATAATATGTATGGCTTTTAGATGTATATTTATATATTTTATACATTTATATTTGTAAATAAAATATATTTGCTTACCGATGTTAAATAAACATGGCCCCCTACTGCATTTAACGGGTTGTTCTTTGGGTTGTAAATCACTAGAGATCCAGCTGTGTCTGTGTGTACTCATGATTTTCTTAAGTGATTACTTTTCACTTTTGTACTAAAGAAAAGGGGGGGAAAAGGGAAAGTATTCCAGGTCAAGTTGTCACCGTTACATGTGTGTTGGCCTCTTTCTGCCTCATGCCATGGTGCTTGGATGCATGAGATCAAGGAAGCTGGGTAGAGATTCCGCCTCTTGCCCTGGCTAGTGAGGTGCCTGTTACACTCATGGAACAGCTTCTCCTTTCAGTCTCTTCTTCAGGCTAGAGGCACTGGAAAAAGAACAACTTGCCCATGGCGTGTCTGTGAAGATCAGCTACTAGATTTGTAAAGCTCTTCGATTAGTATCTGGCATGCTCTCAATTTATAATTCCTTTCATGACCTGTGTACAATTAGAGTATCTGATATTTGTCACACACAAGGTTTTATAGGTTTCCTGAATAAAGCAGGTGGATACTTTGATTTTCTCCATGGATTACCAACAAAGAAATACAAATCATTTATTGTTATTTGTTGAAATTATCAGCTTCCATTGCCATAAAGTTTGCCTGGTAATAACACCAATAAAGAAAAAAGAATCAATAACCATAAAAAAATTCTCTATCATGGATAATGGCATAAATTTGAAGTAGTTATATCTTGAAGACATTCGTGAAGTTCTAAATATTACACTTTAAGTACAAACTTAATTTTAGTCTAGGTGATGGCAAATCTGGTATGTCCAAATGTTGCGTCCTAAGGTGCCCAGATGAAACATGATTTCCGTGTTTGCCTGCAAGGGTGTTTCTTGATGAGATGAGCATTTGAATCAGTGGCTCCAGTAAAGCCCACCCCCCTCCCTGATGATGGTGGGCATCATGCAGTCAAAACCACTGCTGGAGCTGAGACCTCTTATCCCATCTTCTCCTGGACTGGGATTTACACCACTGACTATGGCCTTTGGACTTGTGCTGAATTACACCAGCAATTTCCCAGGCCTCCAGTTTGCAGATGGCAGATTATGGGACTTCTAGGCTTCTACAACTGTGTGAGCCAGTCCTTCCTAATAATTCCACCCTCGTATGTGTGTGTGTGTGCATGTGTGAGTACCTGAGTATAAATGATGTGCATCATATTGGTCCCGTTTTTCTCTGGAACACCTTAATTAATAAAATGTGTCCTAAAGCTCTGTTACGTACGGCAACCTCTGATCTACCTGAGAATCGTAGCCTGCATGAGACTTCTCAACTATACTCCCATATCTGCAATATCTGATAGCTCACATTACAAAACCGTGGACAGGGAGACAATTTCCCCGAATATAACCACAAGCATGCACAGAAAACCTACCAAGAAATAGCTTTCGGGTTTGAATAATGGTATTTTTCTCCTTGATTTTTTTCAACAAATATTGTCGGAGAAAATGCATTAACACTACCCAAAATAGAAGTGGTCAATATTTTCTGTCATTTGTAGCACAAAAAAAAAAACCAAAAAAAAAAAAACAGGAGTTTAGTGGAGAAGACTGGTGGTGGAGAAGTCATGGAAAGGTGGAGGGCGATTAGGGAAACCGGGTCCCCACTGAGTAGGAATCTCTGATGTGGTGAGAACCTACATACTAGATATTTAAACTTTCCTTTCTCGTGACTTTAAAAGCAACCTATCCACCTGTGTTTTTCTTTTTCTTTTCCAGTCTTAAGATTAAGCTTTTGTTAGCCTCCTCCTGCCGTTTCCCACATTGACCCTTCTTCATTACCAGGTTTTTCCTCTTCAAGTTCAAGGGCGCTGGTGTGAATCCTCTACTGAAGCCAAACCTAAAGGCTATAGTAAAAGTCTGTGAACAATTCCCTCTGCCAGTAGGTGGGAGCCAATTCTCTCTTAATTAGGTATCATTTCTGTTCTTTCTGTTCTCAACCACATTCTCATTTTCCATACTATTGTAATTTTCTCCCTACTCAGCACTCAGCATCCTACTTAGAATATTTCTTTTAAAATCATAATGAAAAATATCTGTTTCACTGGATGAAAAAGGTGAGGGTTTTTGTCCATATTTATTTCTCCTGTGCTCCTTGACCATCACATTGCACATGGTAGATACTCAATAAATATTTATTAAATGAATTGCCTGAAAAGCGATCTTTGACAACTAACGTACTCAAAATAATACTAAGGAAATATTATTTGGGGCCAATTGTGGTATATGGAGGTGTCTCCACATGAGCTGCTTTGAATGTAAATTTCTCAATTAATTTGAAATAAGGCTTTTATAACGTAAATCAAATAAGTAAATGATAAAAACACATTAAGAAAGAAAAGTAAGGGGCTGGAGTTGTGGCTCAGTGGTAGTACACTTGCCTGGCATGTGTGAGGCACTGGCTTCGATTCTCAGCACCACGTATAAAGACATAAGTAAAATAAAGGTCTATCAACAACTAAATATATATTTTTTAAAAAAAAAAGAAAGAAAAGTAAGCCAACTGTGTCTTATTTTAACCAAGCCTGACGGTCTCTTCTGAAGCTTTTTTTCTTTTCAAAAACAGGATACTGGGAATGCTGACATCACTATGACAGATCTGGGGGCTTCAGCAAAGTTCCAGTTTGTTCACTCATGATTGAAAGACAAGAGCATGGAAGAAATACTCCACATGGAATGAGGCATGGACACACTGTTTTCCTCAATGTTCTCATCTAGACTTCTTGTTTGGTAAGGAAATTCAGCAGTACTAAAGACATACGAACTAAAAAGAGGGAGAGGAATCCAGCTATACCACATACTGCTTTTTAAAGTAAATCTTAAACTTCCTTTTGGGGGAAATATAATGGAAGACCAGGAACCAAGAATTGAATTCACATTGAATGTAAATATCTCACAAATATGGTTGACCATGACCATGTCCTTCACAGTCCAAGACCTACGTCACCACCTGCCATCGCATGATTCCGTTTCTGTGCCTCCTTTCTCTGGCACTGTTCACCTACCACTCCGTCTTGATCTCCTACTAGCCATTATTCAAATGATACTGCGACTACTTGGGTAGAAGCCTGTCTCCTGTACCCCACATAAGTTCTATGAGGTTAGCAAGTGTCACTCTCAACTCCTACCCAGCGCACTTAACAAAGCACTAAATGAATGTCTTGTGAATACCTTCAGCTGGGGAGATCCTGAGCAGAGTCACATGATTTCTATATACTGAAGTGATCTGAGAAAGTATCAGAGAGCCCTGTCCCTTCTATTACTAGGAAAATCTCTACTCCTCTCAACAAGCAGCACAGACATTGTTCTGAGGAGCCCCCACATAAACTTCACTTAAGGTCTATGTGTCCATGGGTGGCCCTGTCATGTCCTACCATGCCCAGTGACTGTGCCATGGTCCATGGGGTCATTGTTGTCCCAGGGGCAGTCTCACTCAATTCTTTGTCTCCAAGGGACCTGCTTCCTTTTCTATCCGGAGACAGGGCTCTAAATGAAGTCCTGGAAGCATGGACTTACAGAGCCTGAACATGAATCCAGCAGTTGTGGATGTAGTTCCCTCAAATTCTGCGACTTCTGGGGCCTATTTTCTCACCTGGAGATGTCCACCAAAGGAGTCCAGGAGCACAGCGGTCCTAACCCTTTGTCCTCCTGCTAGAAGACAAGAAAGGCCCCACATCCATTCCTAGTTTTTACTAATTTCATCACATTGAACCTGGAGAGAAAGCCAAAAGGCTGGGTTGGTTGGGGTCATTTATTCTGCCAAGTTTGGGTGGGTTTGTACTAACCAAGCTCTTGGTGCCAGCCCTGATCATTATGAGCTGGCGCAGTCAGTTAGGTTACCACACCTTTAATGAACTTAATTCCCTTATTTTGACAGAGTTCCCATTTCCAGTGATTCACACTTTACATTTTAGACACTTCTCCTATAGGTGTTTGCCAAAGGCCCTTGCAGGCAGCCAAGCTCTGGATTAGTTAGAAACTAGTTATGAGAAACATCAAGATCATCTTTATGTGTTCTGTGAGCCAGATTTGGGCCTTTGCTGTCCAGGGGTGGAAAGCTCTTAGGGTAACCTTTGCAAACTTGATGCATATTCCTCTACCCTTTGCGGTTCCCCTCAATTTTGCCCAATTCATGGACCAGGCCCTGGGGCAGGGAAGAGTATCAGATACAAGCACAGTACGCAGTTACTCCCTGCTAAACATCATCATCAGGAGTTGGAGTCTGCTGAAAGGGACAGGAACAGAGAGGGATTATCTGGAGACAGAAAAGACACCAGGATACAGATGAGGTACATTTGTTCCCAATCATTGCTCTATAAATGACAAAAGTTTTAGTTTACATGCTTATAGTCTGGTGGAAGTTGAGGACATTATCTCAGATCCTCATTGAGTTTCAGCAGGAGTGATAACGAGTGTTATGGTTTGAATCTCCAATGTCCCCCAAAGGATCCTATGCTAAAGGCTTGGTCACCAGCTACTGAGAGGTGGTGGCAGCCATCAGGAGGTGGGGCCTGATGGAAAGAAATCAGGTCATTGGGGACAAGCCCTTGAAGAAGATAGGAGGACCACACTCCTTCTGCTCTCTTTTGGCTTCCCAGATGCCATGAGGAGAGAAGTTTTGATCCACTCTGCCACTCGAGGTTCTGCCCTGTGCAGATCCAAGTGACCCTGGACTCAAGAAGCCTTGTGACAAAATAAACCTTTCTTCCTTCTAAGTTGTTTGTCTCAGGTATTTTGTTGCAGAGATGGAAAGCTGACTATAATATAGTGGGTAACATTCTTCCTGTGTCCTAGAGAGTATTAAGTGTTTGAAAAGCATTAATTATTAAAAAAAAATTATTCCAAACAGCTATTAAGTGTTAGAACTAGGACAGAGATTCACATTATCTAATGCTAAAACCCATACCCTTAAAAGACTAATCCTGGGATCAGCAAACTATTTATTAATCTAAAGAGCCAGTTATGAAGTCTTCTAGGTTTGGTGACCAGGTGTTCTGTGCAAATATACAATTCTGTGGTTGTAGTAAGCCATAGACAATATGTAGATAAATGACTGTAGCTGTTCCAATAAAACTTTATATATAAATATTCGTGAAAGGCCAGATTTGCCCCATAGTTCACAATTTCCTGATCCCTTTTCTATACACTAAACTTGATTAAAAAAAAAAAAAAACTTTTCAGAATGTTCCATTCTTTCAACAGTTTTTAGTGGGCTGAATCCTAGAATATTGCATTTTATTAGGTTCTCTCTTTTCTTTCCTACTCTCCTTCAACAAATACTTATTGATTACTAATTTAAGAATTTATATTAATCTCTCAATTTTTCCCTTGCTCTTACATTTTTGGTCTTTCTTTTTTTTTCTTAAAAGTATCTCAGTTTCTATTATTTCACCAATGCTCCAAAAATTTCAGATTATGAAAAGTCTTTTTTTTTTTTTCTTTCTGGAAAATATCACTTTGAGCTCAAGACATTAGGTGTTTTTTTTTTTTGTTTTTTGTTTTTTTTTTTTTTTTTTTTGATATAAAGCACTCTGTCACTCTCCCTTAGATTTCAACTCGGGTTGCGTATCATCAGCAGTTTGAGGATCTCTAATGGGTTTTCCAGGAGGAAACTCTGATGAAAACGTCAAATTTCTAAACAAAGACAGTTGTCAGGACGTTCTTTCAGAAATCCAGATTGTTCCCTGTGTACATCACGTTGGGCTTTCAGATCTTCAATAGTAAGGGGGCATTGCCACCTGGTGGAAAAAAATATTGAGGGGGTTCAGTTGTCACCTGGGGAAAACGCGGATAAGCCCACGAACACAGGGTAGAGAATTCTACCCTGGAAAGGCATTTCGGGGGCCCGATGGTGTGAAAACTGACCTTCTCCCATGTTCAGAACCTAAAGCAATTAAATCCAAATAAACCTTGTTAGCAATTGCATCTGAGTAGATACAGGCCAACTGTTTTAGAGTGGAATGACTTGAAGTGCTGAATGTTATTTCTAGTTATTGAAACTCCCCTGGAGCCGTTTCTCCCTCATTTATAGAATTTTCCACTCTTTTTCTATAATTTTAAATGACTTCCTCTGCGTGGGCTATTTTTGTTCCATTTTCTATAATGCCCAAGCCCTCTCTATACATCCTCTTAACTTTAACCTAATTTGTCTCTGGGCTATTTTTTTTTTTTTTTTTTTTTTTACAATTTTAGTCTTCATTGGTGGCCTGTATCTGCTGGTCCCAAGTTTTATCTGCCTGTTCGTCAAATATTCTGAAATCTCCTTTTCCTTTCTTAGTGTTTTCCTAAATCTGCTCTCTGAAGTGTTCAGCGTGATTTATTTGGATGGCTATCTCCAATGCTTCTGTTCACTGACCTCTTTGTAACCCCAACCTCATCCTTGAAATGCCTCCCTGGTTTCCAGCTGTGCTTCTCTAATTCTCCTCCTAAGCCTGTCCTCCTTCCTGCCTTCTGGGTTTAACCTGCCTTTTCTTGCCCTTGCTCTCGTTATCCTTGGGTATCAATGCTGAAATGATACCAAAAGACCTGACTTTGAAAAATCCCCACTTTCTAGATGCATGAGTTTTGAATTCTCGTCACTTCAAATATTCTTCAGACTGAGTGTGCATCTCTTCTCCAAGTCCTGTACCCAAACCGTGCCCTGTCTCATCCTGTTTCTTCAGAGGTCACCCTAAACTTGGCATCCCTTCACATCAGCCCAAACCCACTCTTGCTCAAACCAAAAGGCACATAATAATCATCATGATAATCCTATTTCCCAACTCCTCCGTTTAACCAAAGACACACATTTTTCTATATTTGGTATTAGAAAACTTGGAGCAATTTTTTTTTTTTAAAATCCTCTCTTGTTTTTATCCATTCTGTCATAAGATTGCCCTTGCTTCTTCAGAAGTGTTGACTAGGGATGTGGCCTTCACTAGTGGAAACGCCTGGCTTCCTGTGCAGACCGCTGTCTCCCAGCACCTAGCAGAGAGCTTAGCACATCGTGAAACTTTCATAAATATCTGTTGATAAATAAAGGAATAAATGTTCAGAAACCTTTCTCTTTTCCATCCCGCCTACCAGCCTCAGTTTCACAATTCACTTTCTTCATCCCAGGACACAGGAACAACCTTTTAGATTTTAGTCCTCCAACTTGACTCTTGATCAAAATCACACAGGGGGATCATGAGAGGGTGTGCCCTGGGCCCCACTTCCAGATAGCACGACTCACTAGGCCCAGTCATCTGGATGCCGAATGAGCATAACACCTCACCCATAGTCCTGGAATTTTCTCACTCTCTTTTCTTCCATTTTCTTCTTATAAACTGCTGTCTACATGGGAACATTCTATTCTGTTTAGAAAATTAATACAGAATTTCCCTCTTTGGCTTTTATTCTTATTATATTCTAAGTTTTTCAAACAAATTCGATGCTAAACAGGGTAAGAATGAAAAGATCTGTTTTCAGATTCACAGATTTATTTTCTAGGTCCATAATCCATCACATCCTAACTAGATCATGTGGCCTCTGTGAGGATCAAGTGAGGTGACTTTGGTGGAACTCACTTGTAAAGAGAAATGCTCACTCCACTTGTCAATTAGGCTATTGTTTTGGTATTTCGTCTTCACTATATCAGTCAGAAAAGAGTCGATGACCATGTGTTTGAAAAATTACGATTTCAGTGAAATGTTTCACTTGCTGCCTAGAAATCTCAGACCACAGCATTTGTGTTGTGCCATTTATAAAATAATAATTGGTTTTTTTGTGAGAAATCCCATGTAGACCCATATCCAAGTGTGAGATTTTGATTTTTGCATTTAGAAGGACTGGCATAAGGTCTAACCTATACGAGAAAGAAAGCTGATGAAGGTGCACGTGAGTTTGTCTTTACGTAAAACTTTTCTTGCTCAAAGGAATGTATCTGCTGGTTTAGTCCAGGAAGGGGGCTCTCCCCGTAGGAAGTCAGGGCCTAACAACCCAAGCTACTAAATTCATAAGACACAAGATTTTATCACTAATACATTCCCAAAGTCTGGCTTACAGTACAAGTTTGGGAAACACGTGTTAGTTAAGAAGCCTGAACTTCTATTGTGGAATCTTGATCATAGAGAAAGTTCTAGAAGTCTTGCCCATTCTTCTTTGGGGGCTGTTTCCTATTCTTTTGTTAACCACTCTGTCCACACCACTCTTCAAGGTCCAAGGTTGGAAGCTAACGAGGATGAGCAGAAGCTGGCCATGCAGCCTCACCTGGAAGGGACATCTTTGGGAGCCTTCTGGTAGCCACAGGTTGCCATGTTGCTGAATTACCACCAGTGGGATGTGCTGTGAGGAACTGGTCATGTAGCTGGCACAAATTGCTCTTCAAATATTGGTGAAATGAACACAGAAATAAACACACTGGGGGGAAAGCAGCGTGTTACTTCCATCTCTCTTTTCAAAAAATCCTGTCCTGGAACGTTTGACCCAGCTTTGAACAGGCAGATGATCTGGGCACTCAAAGGCAGGGTTTGGGTAAACTTTTTCTGTAAAGGACCAGAGAGCAAATATTTTAAAGCCCATAAAAAATCACTGATATATTCAACTCTGGTGCTATAGCACCAAAGCAGCCATAGAAAATATCTAAGTAACTGGATATGGTTATTTTCTGACAAAATTTTATATTCGAAAACAATGGGCCAGATTTGAGCTTTTGGCTACAGTTTGCAGATGGCTGCTCTAGGAGATGATGCAGTAACAGGGTGACAAAAAGTAGAGAATGTGAGGGATCTCATTCCACGGAGCTATAGACCCAAGCTGCTCAACTCAAGACAGCCACATGGAAGAGAAATTAATACCTTCCTTCTTCTAGTTGTTGTGTGCTTCGATGATCTTTTGTTATAGAGAAGCTAAGTAGCTGATGCCTGCAGAATACATTAAAATAAAGTGTCAACTGTGTTTATTGCAATTTTTAAAAAATTTCTTTTGTTACTGCTTTCATTTAAAATCTGTAATAAGCATGGGACCAATCACTTATGATGAATTACCAAAAGTAGCCATTTGGAAAGAGAAAAAAAAAAATGAAACAAACCAGAAAAGCCTACTGTAATGTTTGGTGAACTAACTTACTTCAGCATCATAACATTCCAGTCATTGTAGGATTTTTAGTTCCACTTTGGACAAGTGAAAAAGCAAAAGAAAAGACAAGTGCAATATCTTTCTCAAAATCATAGAACTAGAATATAGAAGGGGAGAATTAGGATGGAAATTCAATTTCATCTAATTCCAAAGCCTGTGGTTACCATGGCCTCTGTTGGGACAGCCTTGAGACCAAGCTGTTTGGATGTGTATTATTTATCACTATATCAAGGCTTCCTGATATAGACTGAAAGGAAAGATCCATGTACAAAACATTCTTTATGTTAACCAAACATGAAAATCTACAATCATATATATAAAACAACCCTTTAGTTGTGGTTTATGTCCTTACTAACAAACTATGTTGCAGTTTGTATCTAGCAATATCCCACAAAAGCCTGTATCTTAGGCAATGAAGCAATATTCAGAAGTAAAAAGCTTGATTACCACAGTTACAATCTCATGAATGGATTAATCCATTTGATGGGTTAATAATTTGAATGCATTAATGAGTGGTAACTCTAGGCAAGCAACTGGTAGAGATAGGTAGGTCCCTTAGGCATGCCCTTGGGGACTATACCCACCCTCTTCCAAGTTGCCACAAGCTGAGATATTTCCTCCAACAAGTCTCATACCATGGTACTCTGCCTCTCATTTCAAACCCGGAGCAATAGAGTTGGCCAACCGTGGACTGAACCTCTGAAACAATGAGCCCAACGTAAACTTTCCTCCTAAGTTGCTATTGTTGGGTATTTGATTCAGGTGACCAAAAAAAAAAAAAAATCCTGATTATCACAGCCTACTACGGGATTCACAAAAATTGAAAGACAGCTGTGAGTGGTCACTGTCTGCCCTTCCCTGTGTGGTATGCATTAACCACATGTGACTCTTCAGGCTAACTGAATTAATAAAACAAAACTGTCTCTCTCCAAAATCAACATTGCATGATGGCAGAGGCCACAGTCAAAGTGCTCAGTGGTCACAGGCAAGATGCTACTTAGTCTTGCTCAGATTACAAGCCACTGCCTCACTGAAGAACGTTCTCCTGGATATGATGGCTTTCTCCTCTCTCATAGATGTGGCTCTTTGAGTTTCTCTACAAGTTCAAGCTCCAGGTATTTGACCTAAGGGGCACCCGGGTGGCTATTCCACTAGCAGGTCCAAAGGAAGCTGCCTGCACCTCCAGAGGCCCTGATGTAGTCTCCCGATGGCCTATTTATTTATTCATTTATTTTTCTTTTCTCTCCACCCTCACAGCCTGGCGCTTACGTGCTGGTCGGCATTCTTTCTGCACTAATTGCTTCTCATCTGGATGGAGGCAGGGTGGCCACATGGCATAGAAATAGAGAGAAGGGTAAGGAAAGGAAAACCAAGACAATGTGAGGAATCTGGCCTCCGAGTGTGGAATCTACACACCAGCTGCATTTCCACACCGTCCGTCCGCATGAACAATCCCCAGCACGGCTAGGCTCAAAGATTAAGTTTGCATCTCTTGACCACCCCTCCCAGCTCCCAGAAGGAAAGGGGAATGGGTGTAGTATCCAGGAGCTTCAATTTTTCGTAACAGATGCTTGTACATCTGCTTGTCTTCTGTGTGTGTATGTCCCTGCCATTAGGGAAGGTGAAATCCCAGCTCAGCCGCGAACGTCCACCAGCCGCACCTGGCCACTCAGTTCTTGTTGGAGAACTGACACTGCAGGCAACCCGAAACGCATCCTTGTGCAATGCTTTTGTCCCGGTTGGGCTCATTTTTATGAAGAGAACACAGTTCTCTAGAGTTCACGAAGGTGGATGCTTCTGGGAAAACCGATACTTATTTGAACAGGCTGCACAACCAGGACTCTCCTGATGCATCCATAATCATGAAGGAAACTGGATCCTGGGTTCCTGTCTACACCACAGTGTGAAAGATCCTGAATGCTGTGACTGGGATATTTCATCAGCCACCCCAGCGAGCCAACTCAGTACCCAGGTCCCTGCTCTCCACCCCCATTGGCAGGAATGGGTTTTCCAAGCGTAGAGACACCCCCCCCCAGAGACTGGTACTCTTCCTGGTGGTGATGCGTCACTGAAATTGTGCATAGGACAACACCTTCTGGGAAAGCCAGCCACATGTCAGATATCTTGGGACTCTACAATTGTTCTTCACATGATGAGGGACTTGGAGTGACGTGCACTCTCCTGTATCAAGAACGGGTCCAAGGAGTGCTTTGTGATTTAGATGTTTAATGAAATAACTGTTTGCCTTCCGGAGTGAGAATTTACTTTCTCTGAGTCTCCTTTGGAGTTCTTCATTTTAAGATAAGCTCAAATATTGACAGAACTGAAACTGAGATTAAAGGACATATAAAATGCATTAGTGTGATACCAAGGGAAGAAGAAAGAAAAAATCAAGAGGCCTCCCACTGTAAATAGGAGCAGCAGAGCCTCTTAAGAAAACAGCCCTGAGTTTCACTCGTGCCCTTGATGAAATGGATGAGGGTTACAGTGGTCTACAGAACAGGAGGGATTCTTCACCTTGACACCCCCTGCAACAGACCACAGTTTTACCAGAACTTTCCTTTGTACTCGTTTTTGTCCATTTTCATGTTGGTGCGTATCATAACCTGATGCATAATGAGGACCAGCTGTTTTCCCTGGGAGGAAAAGAGGCCAATTCCCACCCCCTCAACAAGTCGTTTAAAAATTGGATAGGCAGAGACTCACTTAGGAAGGCACCAAAAGAGAGATGGAATTTGATGGGACAAGAAATCAAAAAGATTCATGTGTTGATATTCTCCTTATCCTGGACCAAAGGACCCACGTGCACTGTAGATTATCTGAGGCTTCTGACTTTTCCCACGAAAATGCTGCATGCTTCATTAGCTAATTTTTAGACGTATGCCATCCTGATTAAAAAAAAAAAAAAAAAAAACATGTATTCTATTTGTGATAGAAGCAGGATTCAGGATTCAAATGATGACTAATTATTGACAGGGGTAAATAGAGAATTATATGGTTCTCAGTTAATATAAATTAATATGTTTAATGTAAGGGAAGGACAGAGCAAAGGGGAGTTCCTATTTCCCCTTGTAAAATATTTACTGTTCAGATCCTCGCCAGTTCCACCAGTCAAATATTTACTGTCAAAGTCCAGGCGTGAGGTAAGACCTGTGGCCGATCCTGGTGTGACAATCCAAGCTGGAGTCAGAGCCCCTCAAATTAGCCTTCACTTGCCACTCACTCTGGCTTTTGGTGCTCATGGAAGAAAAAAAAAATCACTGAAGTAATTTTCTGTCACTCAACAAGCTATTAAATAGAAAATCAAATGTTTTATAAAGGCTCTTGGAAATCTCTGCATGAATTTTTGAGAATTTGTTTGGGTACTGGGGCTTGAACTCAGGGGCACTCAGCCACTGAGCCACATCCCCAGCCCTACTTTGTATTTTATTTAGAGACAGGGTCTCACTGAGTTGCTGAGCACCTTGCTTTTGCTGAGGCTGGCTCTGAAATTGCAATCCTCCTGCCTCAGCCTCCCAAGCCTCTGGGGATTACAGGCGTGTGCCACCAAAGCCAGCCATTTGGGAGGATTTTGAGATTCAGTGACAGAATTAATCATTGGATTACGACTCATTTGGAAGTCTCCTGCTTTTCACTCATTGCACCACACTAACCCTTCAAAAAATATAGATATTCTTTATCTCAGAAATTAGTTTGAGATACAACAAAGGTAGGTCATAATCTGTAAATATTGTGCATTTTACAATGTTTTTTTTGCCATTCTCGAAACAAAGGTACCATTTATTCTAGAGATCAACAGTCCACTTTCCCCCACCAAGTAAATCATGGGATTTTCTCTGCATTTATAGGTATCCTAAGGGTACCACTTGATTCCTCCTAATGGATAAGAGTGGAAGGGGAAAGGAAGGAGAGAAGTCGCATTGGATGACGACTTTAAAAATCGGGAAGAGAACTTTCCCTGGCCACATGCCATTATTTTCATCCGTCTCATTCTGCCTCCACTCCGATATTCCACTCTGTGTATTTCTTTTTTTTCCGATAGCTGTCCAAAACAAGCAAATGTGTGGCTGTTTGTTGCAACAGGATTTACACGTCTGAAATGACTCAGCTTTCAACACTTCCTAAAGATTTGTGATCTGAGTCAACTTCCTAATAAAACTGACCAAAACACCTAGCTAGAATTCATCTATTCCTCAGAGGGGTATAAACAAAAGCTTTTGGAAGGAATATACAGTCCTGCTACCTCTGCTAGGTGGACGGGAGATTTTCTCCTGGACATTTCTCTTCTGTTTTAATGTTTTCAACTGCAGCCATGTGCTAAACAGAGAAAATCCATTCTCAGGACTTTCTGGGATTTGGGTCAAATGTCTCTTGGTTGTCATTCTAATCACAAGGTTCTTTAAACAAAAGAGCTTTGTCTCAAAAACGTGGATCAGTTATTTCCTAAACTAGGTGAATAGCCTGCCTTCCCTAAGACAGGAAGCCATTTTATTAATGGCATTCAGGACAAATCCACAACATTAAAACATTTGATATTGCACATAAATACAAAAGGGAAATAAATCTGGCTGAGAACAAGGGAAATTCCCAAGCCCAATCTTTTTTAAATCCTTAAAGTCAGAAAAAACTATTTTTCTTGAGTCCCCAATTTTTATAATATTCATCAACTTTTCTTTATTTCTTATGTTCCTCTCATTGAAAACTTCTGCCTTCAACACTTCATGTTTTCTTTAATTTTCATTGGAAAACAACTGTTTGGCAGAATTGCTTTTAAAACTTCACTGGAAGACAAAAATAAAATAATGGAAATATACCTTAGCAAGTCTTTTTTTTTTTAAAATTATTCACATTTCTCCTTACAATAATGACTTACTTCAACCAGGAGGATTGGACTGGTGCAAACTTTAAATATCTTCTTCTTTGGAGACTCCTAGTGACATTTGAAAAAAAGACAATATTCCCTCCCCATTATTTCAGTGGTTCTTCACATTTATCTCTTCTGTACATTTTCCTACATTGACAATTTGTAAAGGGGAGTGGGGAGGAAGGAAAGAAGGAATTAAGAAAGGGAGAGAGGGAGGGAGGGAGGGAAGGAGGGAAGGAGAGAAGAGAGAGAGAGAGAGAGAGAGAGAGAGAGAGAGAGAGAGAGAGAGAGAACGAACCCCAAATATTAAAACAAGGGAAAATATTCAGTGAAAAATGGCACACTTCTGGACTTCTGGTCTTCCAACCAAGGCAATTCCAATATGGCGAACCGCAGGATGTTGCACAGGGTGTTTGCAGATTGTACAGTACACAGACTTCCTATGCTTACCTCCTTCCATCTTATAACATCTGATTTTGTACTTTTAAGAAGCTCTTCAAATGGATGCACATTAAATTTTGAAAACCATTTGAATCCCATAAATTTATGCCAAAACACAATATCAAGCTAAGGCTTCATGCATAAAATAAAAAAAAATTAAAATGTGGTTATTTTAAAGTGATCAAAAGGCTGTAAAACTACAGATACTACAAACAAAGTGAAACCATAACATGCAACCAGTAAGATGTTAATATTCAGCATAAACACCAACACATTGATTAAAAAATGGCAAATAACTCAGAAGAAAATTTAAGCAAACTATTTGAAAGAATATTTCGGAAAACAATAAACTCAAATATTCAAAGAATGTGAAGAGATGTTCAGTTTCGTGGGCAATCAGGGAAAGGCAAATCAAGCTAAAATAAAATGCCATTTCACAAAATAGCAAAAATGAAGTAGTATTATTTTAAATCAAATAAGCCAGGAAGGAAAGGCACATACCACATGATGTTACTCATAAGGAAAATTGATTTCATAGAAGAGAGTAGAGTTGGGTCCTTGGATAGTGGGGGATGGGGCAGACACTATTAGTCAAAGGATACAAAATTGCAATTAGGAGGAATAAGCTCAAGAGGTCTATTGTTCAGCATAAAGACTACAGCTAATGATGATATATTCAAGAAAATTATATATATCATGGAATGTTACTTGGCCATAAAGAAGAATGAAATTATGGCATTTGCCAGAAAATAGATGGAACTAGAGGCTATAATGCTTAGTGAAATAAGCCAATCCCCCAAAACCAAAGGCAGCGTGTTCTCTCTGATAAGTAGTTGCTGACTTATAATAGGCAAGGGGAAGGGAGGAGTGGAGGTTCACCAGATTGGATAGGGGGAAATGGGGAGAAGGGAGGGCAGGTGGGAATAGGAAAGAGAGTAGAATGAATCAGACATAACTTTCCTATTTTCATATATGAATACACAACTGGTGCAACTCCACTATATGTACAACCACAAGAATGGGAAGTTATACTCCATGTATGTGTGATATGTCAAAATACATTCCCATTATCATGTATAACTAAAAAAAATCAAATAAAAAATAAACAAATAAATTTAGTGATAGAAATACGCTACAGAAAGAAAGCATTATATTCTCCTTTATGTTCTCCTTAAAGCATGCTATGCCTGTGAGATCCACCTGTGAGTGATGTCCTCGTGGAAGATCAGGATGTGTATCAAAGTCACCATAGCAACTCTAAAGGGAACAGAAATGGCACCAGGAAAGAGCATCAATATCACCATAAGAAAATAATGCCCATATTTATTCACTAAGCACTTTAAATATAGTATCCCATCTTATTTCATAACAAAATCTATTGGATTATATCATTATTTCTCTCTTTTTCAAATGTTTTCTGTATAAATACACACACATAAACACTTTAAGTCTAATGCTGATTTAATATGCATTTATAGATTTTATTATTCTAAGCATTTTTCTAATATTTTAAAAACTGAGATTATGTCTGCAGTGCTGATACAACTCTTCTACTTAGGGGGAAGATGTGCTTTTCTCCTGGGCTTTCCTTCACCTGTACTGTTCCTTATTTTCCTTCCCTCCTCAAACCCCATACTCACAGAAAATCTTATACTTCCTGGGATAACTCCTTTTTTTTTTTAACCTCATATGCTTTTGGCCCACTGTAATTTAACTATCACTGAACTGATTTGGTAACACAAACTAAAAATAAATGCTTTCTAGGTCTAAAAGCCACCATAAACTAATACTACTCTATTTTTCTGCAAAACACTGACAGGCTCCAAATTTAATACCCATCAATATGCAAATGTGCTTCTGACTACTTTTTAGTAGGTCTCTTAAACAAAAAAATCAGTGCAGGTTGAATTTAATTTCCTAAGCTAGTACTACTGGAGACACCAGTTGTTGCTTAGAAGAAATCTCTAGACCATATTCAGAAAATCACTTGTCTGTGCAAAATATCATCTATTTAAAGCTCAGTTGGATTCTGTTAGGAAGAGGGTGATTCCTGTTTGCATTGCAGAATTGGAAAATGTATCCCATGAACCACATGGCTGGGTAGTTATCACACGGGTGAGACCTGAGTTCCATGGCTGACAGGAAATCTCCATTCTTCACTTTTCAAAGAAAGCGCTATGACCAACTATGAGGACCAGGTTTCTGAAATACTGAGCAGACTGAAGTTAGAATGAAGGGAAATACAAATTTGAAGCAAATAATAATAATAATAATAATAATAACCATTTTTAAAACACAGATAAATATTGTTTTCATGCTATATGTCAAACACATTTGAAAATGTTTTCCAGATATAAACACAATTGTTGACCAATTCCCTATGGTAATATGCAACCGCTCTCTACAAGAGTAGGAAAGTAGAAAATTAAAAAAAAAAAAAAAAGAAACATGGATAGAGGCTTCCTACCACCAATGACTTTGGATTCTAGTTAATGCCCATCTAAGAAAAGAAGGTCAATTGCATTCCCTATGCAGAGAGAAAACAGCCAGTTTTTGGTTACCTGCATCTTCTCTCTCTCTCTCTCACACACACACACACACACACACACACACGCGCACGCACGCACACACACAAACACACTTGTTTAAATGTGTGTGTGTGTGTGTGTGTGTAGTACATATAATGTGTATATATAGTACATATAATGCATAGAAATATGTATATAACACATATAAAACATTATATATACATATGCATATATTGATATATGTTTTATGTTTAAATATAAAAATGTGTGTGCTCACATTTATAAACATATGGGTAAATGTGTTATCTGTATTATGTTTATCTTCCCAAGTTCTGCTTTATATCTCTCCTTTTACAGATGAAAAACACATGACTTGAAAGCTTAAATGACTTCACAGATCACAAAGCTTAACTCACAGATGGGGAAATTAAGTTTATCTCCCTCCATGGCCTGGTGTTACCTAAAAGCATTTGTGTCATCAGAGTATACCTAAACTATGGTCAAGAGGATAAGGAGGAAGTCTGAGATGGAAGCACAAAGAAATTCCAAATTTTATATAGACATGTATATGTGCAATATTATATTTGTATATATTACATGGCTACATATAGTACATCTAATGTATAGAACAAGGTTGATATACTATATAAGTATATGTAATGTATAACATATAAATATATACACATTAACACATTATGAGTGTATGTATATGAAAGATTGACTTTTCAACCCAAAATGTTTATTTAGTATTTCCTCCACAAAGGAAGTAAGCTAATACCTATTTTAGAAAAATCTCATAATCATGGTTCTGAAAAATATTAATTCATTAAAAACCAGCTCAGAAATGAATCTGGCCTGTTTCTTTCTTCCTGCCTGTTCTCAGAGCTCCATTTTCTCATCCAAAACTTTGTTCCAATAGCTGGATGCTGAGGTTTTTTTGTTTTGGTTTGATTTGTTTTTTTCCCATTTCCATTTTTCTCCCTTGCATAATGACTTTCTGGTTCTTTCAGGCTCTGTAGTCCATTCGAATAGAAATTATTCCATCAAGACGTTAAGGAAGACTCCCTCATCTTGAAATAACCCCTAACATCGGTGTCTGTCTGTCTCGGGCTGACAGAATGCTCTCCGCAGAACACTGCACACCCTAGCTCACAGAGCCTACTCTGTGGCCGCCATTCATCCTTCTTGTCCTTTGCTAGGAGTTGTTCTATGCTTTTGAATCTGATCACTGGATCCTATTATGGAAATTACTAACTGCTTTGAATGTCTTAATCCCTGGGGGCTGGTCAACCCCTCCCAACATCCAACAGGAAGGAGAAAGGAACAAAGAAGAAAGAAATCTGAGCGCTCCACTTTTCTTCGCCTCTCTTTGGAGGACTACAGATGTATCACTTTGCAGGAGCAAAAATCAAATGCTCCAGTCCCTATTAGCTTTGCCAGGGGAGTCAATTCAATCCATTATGTACACCCACATCATATTTTAGCTAATAACAACCCAAATTCATGTAGTGCTGAAAGAATGCTGGGCTTTTCTAGGGTGCTGCTTTCCAAATATTTTTTATTCTAATGTGGAAAAAAAAAAGTTTCACATTCGTACTCGGTAGCCTTGTTAACTTCTCTCCAAAGACTGGAAACCATTCTTTGAAGGATGCATGGCCATGCTGCTGTAGGGGATTCAAGACTCAGGCCAGGTGTGTTAAGTTCGACTTACTGCCCAGAAGTCATAGCACATTGCTGCAGAGGTGACGTCAGAGGCTCCAAGGTCCCATCTCCAAGGTTCCAGAGTGGGCAAAGGCACACAGAGAACTGGGTTCACAATGCAACTAACTTTATCTCCATTCACAGACAATGTCAGACTTGTGCTCTTCAAGCAAGATTGGCTACTTCATTAGGCTCAAATGGGGTTTATTCTGAGATTACCTGTGGACAAAACCCCAAAGCCAGATCTCCTTCTCTTCTTTTAGCTCAGACAATCCCTCCTTCTGCACTCTAAGTGCCTCTTGATGTGGCCTGTTCCATCTTTATTCCGAGTGGCTGCTGGTCCCCATTGTTCTCATCTACGTTCCACAGCAAGCTCCTCTTGCTGTCGCAACTCCTAGCATCGCTTCATTTGGTCAACAGTCTTTGCAACTGAGAATATAGCATGGGTTTCCCCTAAAAGGCCAGATGCCTATTTTCTGGCTTTGGCCAGTAACCAGTCCTATGCATTTAAGTAAATGCAACTTTAAAAGTAAAAAGTTGATACTGTTTCTATCCAACACAGAAAAACACACACACACACACACACACACACACACACACACGCACACACATATAGAGAGAGAAGAAGAAATAGATGCTGACCTAAGTGCTGGATGCTTCCTTCACCCCTCCCACTTTTCACTCACACTGAACTTATTCTTAAGGATGATGAAGATTCCTAATCGGATAATTAATACATGTTAGAACATGTCCACAAAAGTTCCTCTGTTGGAAACTTCATCTCCAGGTTTGGATGTTGGGAAGGGGACCTTGCAGAGGCAATTAAGCCATGCGATGCATCCCCCATGATGGATTAAGGGCCTCACCATGAGAACAGGTGGGTGATGGGGAATGGCTTTGTTAAGAGAGTGACTTATGCTCCCTAGCTTCCTGATGCTCCTCCCTGCCTTGATCTCTCTCTCACCTGCTCTCTCAACACATGATGCCTCCTCAGTGAAGCAAGAAGGCCCTCACCAGACACAGGGTCTCCACGGTGGACTTCCCAGCATCCTGCACTCTGGGAATAATTTTCTTTTCTCTATAAATTACCCAGACTCTGGTATTTTGTTATAGCAGAAAATGAACAAAAACACCTTCTGACCTCCCTGAGCTTTATGTGGCTGGGTGCCCTGCTGTCACCTGGTATTTCAAAAGTGCTGTCACCGGAAACCTCCATTTATTTCATCTCTCCTCCCCTGGATGCTCTTGACTCCATCCATAATTAAATCTTTTTTTATAACCTCCTTTCTCTCTCAGTGTTTCTTTCTTAACCCAACAAACCTTTTCTAATTCTTTTTTTTTCTTTTTTTTAAAATTTCATATATATATATATATATACACTCTTCTTAATGTTTTTTTTTAAAAAAACCAACTTTTAACCTGGACCTCATCCTTTTCTATTTTCCGTTAAATCCCATTAGTTTCTATTTAGTTTATCTCTTCCAATTTATAATTAGTCCCTCTAGACTGCTGCCCAGTATTCCCACATGTTCTAATCTAATCATTTTTTTTTCAATTCATATCAAGTTTAAAATGAACGAGAGAGAGACAGGAAAGGAAAAATCCTTCCTCCAGTCCTGCATCCTTCTCAGAACACAATGGCCCACCCTCCCTTCCTTGGGGGCTGGACACTGGGAAGTGTGGTTGATACCTGCTCTTTCTACTTCCTCACATGACCCTTGTCCCTAAACCCGTTTAGCCTGGTACTTCCAGAACTTCGGAGAAACATTCTTTAAGCACAAGCAGAACTTCAAGATACATTCTCCATGTCTTGTGTTGGTGCTCATCCAGCCCAAACTTTCTAGAATAGTAATCTATGAGGCATTTCATGATGTCCTACATTCAAACCAACTACTTCATTTAATTCTTACAAGTGGGTTAATATTGCACTCATCTTATAAACGGGAAACTATGGCTCGAAGGGGTAAATGGATCTGCACAGGTGCCAACAGAAAATAAGTGGCAAATCTTCTCTGCAGCCCTGTTCGGTTGACCTCACTGGCACGTGGCCCTGCAGGAAATTCTCGTGAGTCTTCTTTGACATGTTACTTTCTTTAAATCACAGTGGGTAATCACTTTGTCTCATTAATCATCTTCTCCTCCTGTTTACCCTTCAACCTAGGTGTTTACTGAGGTTTTGGATCCTGGATCTCTTTTCTTTTCTCTGGAAAAACATATCTACTCATATAGCTGCAATTTTCCTGTACATTTTGAACTCTGGCATTTCTACGAAAGCCTAATTTTTATATTTCAGCTTCAACCCTACCCTCTCTATTTGAACATTCTATTGGCACCATAATATATATATATATATATATAATATTTATAATATATATAATAGTTAATATATCCATAATTAAGCACATGACCACACCTACAAGAAATAGTGAAAATGAATTAAAGCTCACTCTTTCCTCTATGTGCTGGCTTCTTGATTAATTGCAAATATAGTATTAGCTATATTTTTATTTTTAATATTCTCACTATCCAACCAAAAGTCCAAGTGTTTTGAGATTTTCCTCTTTCTCAATACCTCATCATGAAGCCTTGTGATGTCTACTTCTGAAGTTTCTCTAAAATATCTTGTTTCCACTGCCCTAGTACAAAGAACAGGTTTTTGCATAGGCCATTCAAATCCTTCCCAATGGATCACTTCATCATTACCCTTTTCCCTGCACATATGTATCTAATATCTGATGTGGCCATCAGGTGTTTAAAAATCTTCAATGTCATCCATTCAAATGAATACGAATTCTGTCAATCAATCTAAGTTAGCCACTATCCCACCCCAATACAATTGTTCAGAATCGTTTCTTATTTCATCATACCATGTGAGTGCATGTCTGTCAAACTGGACAATTGGTGACTGGGTTCACAGCATTCACTTTCTCATTTCTAGGACTATAAGGATCCTTCAGGTTGGGAGTTTTGCACCTCTAAATATAAGATTTTTTCTTACTCTTCAATCCTAGCATCAAAAGCCAGTTCCTATTTTTACTTCTATCTTCAAAGTTACTAAAGATAATAAGAAATCTGAGGACTTAGTCTCAATCTCATAGAGAAAAATATGCTAGTAATATCCATCAGCTTCAGATGCATTGGGATTCAGAAACAGGCATGAATAGCAGTATGTTTGGAGATAGAAAAGACAAGCATTTCCATTTAGAGACCAGGGTAGCTCCTACATGAAAGCAGTCTTCTCCCTCTGCCAGGCCTCAGGATGGATAGATTTTGCATCTTTGAGTAACAGGCACATGATCACCAGTAGATTCCCTGATTTCCCAGATCCTTGCTAAGGGCTTTCATCTCTTTGACTCCAATCAGCTTTTAATTTTAAGACACTGATATCAAGAACTTTCTTCTGGCTTGCTCTCATAGAATTCTGGAAAACAATCAAAATAACTGGTATTGTCATATCTTTAAATTGCAGTCTCAAAAAAAATTGTCTAGTGGTATTCCAAGTTTCATAACAACTTTGAACCACCTTACCTGGAAATAAGGTCTTTGCAGATTGAATTAGATAAAATGAGGTCATCCTGGATTAGAGTAGGTCCTAAATCAATGGCAAGTTTCCTTATAAAAAGGCCATGCTTATGCAAAGAGGTATACAGGGAAGTACTCCATGTGAAGATGCAAGGGGAGATTAGAGTATGAGCCTCTGATCCAAGGAGGAACATCAAAGATGCCAAACACCAAAATCGAGGAGTCATGGGACAATCCTATCTGAAGACGCCTTGATTGGACTTATACCCTCTGGAACTATGAGGGACTAAGCTTTTTTTGTGCTAAACCACCCAATTTGCAGTATTTTGTTACAGCAGCCTCAGGGGACTAATACACACAGTTAATCCACATCAACAGGAAACGCACACATAGTTCAAAACAGAGCACATCTTCTGGGGCCTTTTTTGAGTTACTTTTTTAGTTTCAATTCTTCACATATCCCAGGATGAACTGTTGGTCACAGGCTTTATTTTTTTAATTATTCTATTTTTTGTTTATTCATTTATTTTATTTTTATGCAGTGCTAAGGTTCGTACCCAATGCCTCACACATGCTAGGCAAGCACTCTGCCACTGAGCTACAAACCCAGCCAGGTAACAGACTTTTGAAAGTTCCCCTGGGAACCCTCTGTCCTATCCTCTCCCTTGTCTCTCTGCTGGACTCTTCTCTCCTCTGTGAGCATAACATTCAAAATTTTCTAGGATCTTAAGTTTTTGTGATGTTTAATTGAGACATCAAGAGCCAAATTCTTTACTATCTAATCCCTGTGGTCAAACAGCGTCTTCCCTGTAGTAACTCCATAGCATCCCCTGCAATCCCATGGCGTATTCTGCCTTCAGTTGCTGGAGTTATTTGCACAAAACTTTTGCATGTTCCAAACTGATTAAAACTCTTAAAGAAAAAACAGCGGCTTTCATTCATATTTGTATACAACACAATGGCTTTCTAATAAATTCATTCGATACCCATCTATTTCCAGCCCACAATAGGACACGAACATTTCAAAGTATTTAATAGGTGTTGGGTCAACATGCATTGGATCAAAATAAATGATATCTGAAGCTTTCCTTTTCTTCGTGTTAGCCTGTTGAAAAATGAGCCTAGACCTCTCTTTGCTTTCATTGAGCTACCTTTCTGGTTAAATTATTTGGTATCAGATACCACTGACATCCCCCTCTACTCCCCTTATTTTTAAAAAATACAGGAAACACCAAGCATAGTTTAATCTGAACACACTACACTTTTAAATCTCAAAGAACTGAGAGTAAAGGAAGTTGGAGAGAGGCCAAACGTGGCCAACTTTTTTCTCTCCTTCTGCATTGTAACCCTAGGTCTAATCTCCCCTAATTTACCAGAAGCTTTAAGAATGTTATCTGTCTTGAGACTGGAAAAGGAAGTGGGTGTTGGGATTAGGTACATACTAATTGGCGAACAGCTTTCTGTGGATTTTGAGGGCCACACAAGCCTCTCATTGGAGAATGAAGGTCCATAGTCTGGCACGAGCCCTATCGCAGGATCACTGGAGCCAAGACTATAGGAATAAATAATTAATCTTTCCACACAGGGAGGCTGGTAAACAATACAGTACTCAGTATGTGAATACCGAGTTCTGCCAAGAGGAAGAAACACATAAACCAAGCAACTGCTGAGCATGCTGCCAAAGAGGGAGGCTTCCACATCATTCACTAGAGCTTTCAATAAACTAAATCAGATCCAAGAGCAAGGATCTCAGGCTCTCGCAGAGTGACAGTTGGGAGAAACCCATCTCCGAGCACTGCAGATATTACATCACTTGTTCTGATGTGCTCGTTTATATCAGGTTCCTTCCAGGAACTTCTAAATACATCAGATGAGTGGGTCCAATCTCAAACACTTCATCAGAAGCCTTGGTGCTAGCTCTGAGGTCTGTGATTTAGTTAGCGTTCCCAGGGATTCAGCATGTACAAGGAAGAAGAAACACTGGACACATTTTTTCTAGCTCCTGTTATTCAGAGTTGAACTTGGGATAATTTCTTAAGCTCTTATCCAAACCCATCATCTCTGAAGTGGAGATAATAATAGCACCTTACTATAGTTCTATTGGATAAAGTGCTATCAGCCAAGGACCATTCAGTGTGATTGCCACACAGTAACAGCTTTGTAAATGTCTCTGTTTATTATTATTCCTACTAGAAAAGCTGACTGCCCAATCGACTGTTGCTGATTCCAGCTGTCCCCTGGGCCATTAAATTAGAAATCTTCCACTAATAATTCTCATCACGGACCTCCAGGGCAGCATGAGGTGGCCCCTGGGAAGGATGGTGCAATACTATCATTTGTGATGCCCTTAGACTATTTGGTCCTCAGCAGGCTATCAGGATCAATGATTTTATGAGTGTGCAGAGGGTAATTTTTAGGTCCTGAGCAGAGAAAAGTAAATATGCACATTTCTCTGCCGTTCACAGAGGAAGGCTCTGAGATCAAAGGGCCTGAGTGACGTGTCCACATCCCTGCAGATGGTGCCAATGGCCACCTGCTGATAAGGCTGCCAGGGGACCTTACACCTGTGTTCTTCTCTACATGCTTTCTCTGGGTCTCTATTGACAAGCAGCATTTTGAAGCTCTAAGAATTACTTTATGATGCTCATAGTCATTGTTTCTTTAGTGACTCAAGTAATACTCCGGGTTTTTCTCCTCTTTTTTTCTTCTTGCAATTTTTTTCTTTATTTTTTATTTTATTTTTAATTTTTAATAAGGAAGGGATACAGTAAAAATTAAATTTTTGTTTCTTCTTCTTTTTTTCATCAAGGATACTTTTTTTTTTCTTGGAGGCTCCTAAATACAGGATTGAAATATGAAAATGAATAAACTCCCTCATTTTGCTCATACATGGAATCTAAATAAGTTCGTATCATAGAGGGAAAGAATAGATTGGCTGTCCCAGAGCTGGGAGGGTGGAGGACTTGGGGAGATGAAGGTTGGGGACACAAAGTACAGACAGATAAGAGGAAGTCAAGGGGCCTATTGTTCAGCAGGCTGACTCTAATGTTGATACACTGTGTTCTAGAAAAAAGAAAGAAAGAAAAACCTGGCTGAGAGTGGATGTTAAAAGTTCTCACCACCAAAGTGACAACTATGTGAGATGCTGCATGTTTTAATTAGCTAGTTTACCCCTTCCACAGTCTATATAAGTGGGTCCACTCTAATGTAAACTGTGACCTATGGGTGACAATGATGTGCCAGACAGATGCGCAGTGACATGTTTGTCGTCCAAATGTCCTACAAGAGGGGTTTACTCTACTCAGATTCCTCTGCACTTTTCTTTGCTTCACTACAGCCCCTGGAGACTCTCTGGTCTGACTGTCCCTAAGACTTTTTCCCGAGAGTCATGCAGTCAGTGTCATTCATTACGTGGACACTCCAGATGGGCTTCTTGTACTGAGTAAACGTGCAGTTGCGATTCCACCGCGTCTTTTTGCGGCATCATAGCTGATTTCTTTCTGGTGCTAACTAATGCTCCATGTGTGGATGTACCACAGTCGTTTACCAGTTTTAATTTTTAAATTCTTTTCCTTCTCTTTCACTGTCAGGTTTTCTCAATATTGGTTTCTCTTTTTCTTTTTCTTTTTTTTTTTTTTGACAGCATGAGAATGCCATTCAGACCTCCTGTGACAGGGAGGTTTTTAAAAAATAGATAAAATGTGCAATTTTACAAAAAAAAAAAAAGTCGTATTTTTCCTAGTAACAGTGTTATATTTTTTATTTGCTATTGTTTTGGTTAAAGTTAATTATTAGTAACCATAAATAAATCCAAGTGAAGAAGAGCTTTGTATGCTATTCTTTGAATATCATGATTCATGCCACAAAGACTACAGCAAAAGTATTTTTTTCAGTACAAAGACATAGGTAAAACTAATCTCAATAATGTTTGTTTAACTAATACACTTAAAATATTTTCACTAAACATGGAATCAATATTAGAATCACTAAGCAACTCTTCTATAATATTATTTTTGATATTATGTGTTCAACATCTGTTGTGCATTTTACAATTAAAAGCTGTCTCCCTTTGAACACTCACTTTTGAAGTGCACCAGAGCCACACTTGGCTGGTGGGTACTATGTTTGGTAGTAAAGATATAAAGAATGAAATAAGAAAAATTAAGAAATCCAGGGCAGTGAAAATGAATAGACTATATCAAAACCATAATAGTTACCACAAGCCATTCAAATAAATATCCATATATATGTACATACATGGATACAAATATAGATATAGAACATTTGTTAATATCTTTTAAATTATTTTAAGAAAGAATCCACTTGCTTGTAGATATTAGAACATTGATCTATTAAATGTAACTATACCTAAAATGTGTGTTGATATATATGTGTGTGTATATGTATATACACATATAGATATATGTATACACACACCCACACCCACACCCACCCACCCACACACACACACACACACACACCTCCAAGAACTTAGAACAAAGATGGCAGCATATACTGAACCCATGAACACCTTCCTGAAGACACTCTTTTATGACTTACTACTTTACAAACAGAATTTTCATGCTGTGGTCAAGTGTTATTTTCAAAAGATAATTCTGGCATCAGACACCAAAAAGAGAAAAGGATTAACCAAGAAAAGGAAAATGAGAGCAAATGCTAGACTCTCAAACTCTAAAACCAAGTAACTCAGGTTTTATGTGAATTCACTCTCTTCACATTGCATGTATAAAACTGATCCACTACTGTCACTTTTTGTGAATATCTTAAATTTAGAAAGTTACCTGTTGACTTCCTACCTCCCAGTGGCAGAAACACGACTCTAAACTTAGCATTTATAACCAATAAATATTTTAATATTAGGATTTAGTTTCCTGCCAGGCTAAAAATGTCATTATATATTGCCATAGAAAGAAGAAAATTATTAACAACTCTTTGGAAATTCAAGCCATAAAAAAATCTATGATGGCCCCTGTTCTACTTACCTGCAGAAAGGACTAAAAGAAGAAAGTTCTTAATTATATTAATAGCTTAATTTTTCTTCATGTTATTATGAGCCTGAAGTTTTACTTTGCAGCTAATTTTACATAAAACATTTGCATGCTACAGATCACCATACTATGCACCTAGAGAAGTTTATTTACACAGATGCAGGGTACTGGAACTTAGGGGGAGGGGTCACCAAAGCCAGAACACAAGGTCTATCCCTCTTCAATGGTAATTTGTGGGTTTTCCTACATTTAGGGGTTACAAAGGAGCCTTAGACGCCATTGCCCATGACAAATATTGCAAAGTTATTTTATATGAAATTAAAAAGAAATAAAAATGCCCTTGCTCTCATAACCCAATAAACACTTGTCCTCACTCTGGGTGAATGTAACAGCAGTGGCAAAGAAGGGCGGGAATCTGGGTGGTGTCATATAAGTGAGCCTGAATCCCTGCAGAAGGAAACTGCTGGTCCAGGCTCTTTAGCTCAGTCAAGAGAACAAACTAGTATGTGGGTATAAAATAAAATTAAGTAGTAATAAAATAAATTAGGCCATGGTCCAAGTTTAGCATTTGTTTCCCTTTCATTTTATTTCTATACAAATCTCTACTTGGAAATATTAAAATATCTAACTGTATATGCAATGTATAATTTATATAATATACATGAGTTTCTGAGAACAGAAGTATTTCTGCAGAGGCTGAGAAAATTGCGAATAATAAAAAAAAATAAGAGGGAAATATTGATCAGGAATTAGGAATGGGCTAGGAAATGGAGAATTTCAAGATGTTTTAAAGCATTGTTTGAATGATAGCTTAGCAATGAGTAGACTTTTTTGTGGGGGGGGGGGGAATTCTGGGAATTGAACCCAGGGCCTCATGCATCCTAGGTAAAAATCATGTACTCTTCTTTTTTTTTTTTTTTTTTTTTTTTTTACTCTTCTCTACCACTGATTGAATATTTCAAGAAAATAGGAACAGTAAAAATAGATCAAAACAGTATTAATTTATGGTATGACTTAAAGAAAAAGGGGAAGAAAATTTCAAGAAGATGAATTCCGCTCAGCATAAACATTTGGAACATACATGGGTAAAGAATGGCTTTTCACTGCTGTGGTAGCAGTTCATGGCTTGGTCATTAAATTAATGATTAAGTCACATGTCCTCAATCTCAACTCCTGAATCTAAAAACATTGATCTCATAGAAATTGAGAGGCTGGAGGGAGTAAAGGAGAGGGAGATGGAAACAGGCTAATCAATGTGTGCTAAGTGATAATTAGGAGAATAAGTTCTGGTATTGTAATGCACAGTAAGCTGCCGGGAGATAATACACTGCATACTTAAAAAAAAAAAAATCCCTAGAAGGATTTTGAATGACCTCACCAGAAAGAAATGATAAATGTCTGAGGAGACAGATGGGCTTACCCTGAGTTAAACATCATTTCAGCTATGCATGTTTTGAAATATTAACATTTCCTAGCACCACATAAACCTGTTCAATGTTTATGTGTCAATTAAAAACTTTCCCTTGACATCTTAGCACTATAGCACAGTTTTCTATGAAAGCTTGCTGAGAAAACAATGGTAAGTTAAATTTCCTATACAAATTTAAAATTTCTATGAATTCTAAGTACTTTCTATAGAATCTCAGTGTAGAAAACAGCATGGGACTTTCCAATGTAGACTATTATAGTTTCTCTTGTGTGGAGAGTCAGTGCGACAGTGATATGTTAGACATGTTTTGCTTTCAGGTGGTATCATTGATATAATATTTCAGCTTTCTTTCAATAAATAATGTGTTTCACCCCATGTCTCAAGTACCCAGGAGCTGCGTGGTCAATTTTATAGCTGTGGTCATCATATTCAACTTCACTTATTTGCTTTCAATATACAGGGGAAAAAAATAGTTCCAAAGTTCTGTCACTACTAACTCTTTTCCTTTAACTAAAAAGTAAGAATAATACATCATTTTAATTGTTGTTAAGTTTCAGCTTTGTTAGAACTCACAACATTAATTTGAAAGGGTTAAAACAGAGGACATCTTGAACTGGAGATGGTATAAGTTTTGGGACAACAAGAAGATTAAAGGTTTAAAAAGCATTCAGATTTAAGATATCCTACGATGAAATTTCCATAATTTTACAAAATGTTTAATGTTTGATGTATTAAAAGTGTAATCCTTACCCACAATTACATCTCTTATGCATAACTTCAGAAAGGACAGAAATCATATGGAAAGAATAAAGAGGAAATAAAATTATATATATATATATATATATATATATATATATATATATATATACACACACACACACACACACACACACACACACTATTTCTAAGGGCACAAAGAGATGGATAGCTTAAAATGACATGTATAGAATATTTAAGCATGGAACATAATTTTTTTCGAAAATAAGTAACTAAATCCTGATAATATTTAGCAATGTAAATGAGCTGGTAATTACATATTTATGTCTAAAAGTTCTTCCTTCAACAAATCAATATTGCTAGTGAGATATTTTACGCTCACAATCAAAAGTACGATCCCTGTGCTGGAAAAGGCTGTTGTAATGTTATGTATCTTTCATGAAATGACGTCCTAAAATTGTCAAGGATAGGGTTACACGAAAGTAACATTTACAAAAACACAGGAATAATATCAAATTTACTTAAGGTAAAATAGGAGCTGTTCCCTTTAAAATCAGGAACAGACTATGTCTATCCCAAGCACCTTTGTTTAACATCATAAGCACAAATAACAGGATAAGAGAAATACGAGCTACACAAATTGGTAAGAATCATAGAACTCTTTCACACACATCAGTCCAAGGGAGAAAAAAAAAGAAAGAAAAGTTATTAGCAGAATATCTGAGGAAGTTGGGTAGATTTCGAATCCATGTGCAGAACTCATTTGCATTTCTCACTTCCAGAAACACAAAGAGTCACGAAGAAGTTGGTATTTACTTTAGTGAGAAATATAATTACTCCATCAAAAAATGCATAACTGGGCTGGGGGCTGGGGCTCAGTAGTGGAGCACTTGCCTAGCACATGTGAGACCCTGGGTTCAATCCTCAGCACCACATAAAAATAAATAAAAAGAATAAAGGTAGAGTAAAAAAAAAATTTTAAATGCATGACTTTTGCACAGTAAATTCTAAAACTACATTGAAGAAAAACTAAGTAAGTGAAGACTTAGAGAAACTCGATATTGTAATGATGTCAACATTGTCCAGATAAATTCAACACATTTTCCATAAAAATCCCAACTACATGCTTCCTAGAATTTGACAGACTGACTCAATGTTGCATTTAAAAAAGAAGAAAAAGAAGAGAGAACCAAAGATCAGAACAACAAAATACGAAAATTAATAATAATAATAACAACAACAACAGCAAAATATGAAAAGTGTTTGGGTGTGTAGAACATATGAACTTATTATAAAGCTAGTGTAGAGTTTGGAAATGGTTGGTTTATATCTGAGTAAGCCTGTCTTTGGAGTGTGTAGCTTCCTGCATTTCTTTTCTTTCTCTTTCTTTCTTTCTTTCTTTCTTTCTTTCTTTCTTTCTTTCTTTCTTTCTTTCTTTCATTGATTTTTTTTTAAAAAATGACAGTAGAATGCATTACAATTCTTATTACATATATACAGTACAATTTTTCATATCTCTGGTTGTATATGAAGTATGTTGACATCAATTTGTGTCTTCATACATGTACTTTGGATAATGGTGTCCATCACATTCCACCATCCTTGCTAACCCCCTGCCTCCTCACTTTTCCTCTCACCCCTCTGCCCTATCTAGAATTTGTCTATTCCTCCTGTGCCCCCCCCTGCCTACCCCACTATGAATCAGCCTCCTTATATCAGAGAAAACATTCAGCATTTTGGGGGGATTGGCTAACTTCACTTAGCATTATCTTCTCCAGCGCTATCCATTTACCTGCAAATGCCATGATTTTATTTCTTTTATTGATGAGTAAAATTCCATTGTGTATATATGCCACATTTTTTTTTTTTCCATTCATCCACTAAAGGGCTTCTAGGTTGGCTCCTCTGTTTAGCTTGTCTTGGGCAGGGTTTAAGCTTTGACTTCTGACCCAACAGACACACTTCCCTGCCCCCTTGTGGTTGCCAAAGTTAAAGTTTACCAACAAGGTAAAGGGCATCAGTGCTGTATTTGAATGATTTGTTTACAGTTGTCTTGCCTTTAGTTTTCCTGTAATTTTGACACAATCACTTCTCAACATTCTGTTAGCTCTGAGGTATGTGGAAGTATGTTTCAGGAGCAAAGTGGAATGAAGAAACAAGCCCCCCGCATCATACATAGACTCTTGGTACATGACAAAGGTAACCTGACAATTACTAAGAGGGAATTCATCAATAAATTGCACTAAGCAATTCTTTACAATGTGGAAAATAATGGAACTGTAGGTCTATTTATACCATATATCAAAAGTTATTGCAGAAGGGTAAAAGTTTGAATGTAGACTTCCATTTCACGTTGTCATTGGGACCAAATCTATGGCTGATAGCAACCAATAAAGCAACACAAATATTATCTTCTTAAATGCAGAATAGCAATGACAAGATAATAGAGATGACATCACTAAAGTTGATGTAACACTGATATCAGGCAGCTGTGTATAGCACCAGGGAACAGGGGATACTGCCCTTCTGATGGCATTCACATATACTGCAAAGTTGTTCTCTAACCTGGACAACTGAGGGTCAGAGAAAGGGGACTGACAGGGTTAGATGCCAATGCCCAGTCCTTGCCCAAGGTAAGGAGGTCAGCTGCGTAAACTCCACACTTCAAGGGTTCATGCTCAGAAACAGGGTTAAACACATGTAAGCCAACCCCTTCTCCAACCCTTGGATTGAACAGGAGATCACCTTAGTGAGAAAGAGTGGGGCAGATTTAAGGGGAAAAAAAATCCCTGATAAAATGTTTTCCTGTGTTGATTCTCACAGAGCTTTACAATCCAGCTTCCAGGAACCCGTATGAATGAGTGACCCCAGGCTAGAATTAGCTTGAGGCAGGTGGAGATGTACCTCAGGACTTAGCAGAAGTAAATGCAGATCCTAACCCACTTGGCATCTGAGTTCACCACTTTAAAATTAATATGACAAATATTAGAATTTAAGGTATCTGTCACGTGCTTGGCAGCCCTTTAGATGCAGCACTTGTGTGTGACGGCATCCCCAATGGGAAATGTGCTTCCAGAAGTCAAGAACGCCCACCTGTCTTGCAGAAAGGAAATACTTAAAAAACAAAGAAGATATTATTTTGAAAATTAAATATATCAGTAATCGTGTTTAGGTAAGTAGAACAAATGTTCCGGTAAAAGCTCAAAGATAATCAAACCATGTATTTTCAAGGTATACACCTTGAGTTTCAATAAACATAAAGATTGGAAAATAAAAGAAAGATAAAATATGTAAACAAATACCAGAAGAAATATAGAGACTAAATTTATTTTATACTATTATATTTGTGTAAAAAAAAAAAAAGAGTCATTTTCCTGAGCTCTAGTTAAGAAAGTTGGTTCTTGTGCCGATACATTGGGTTTTTCTTCTAGCAGCTATAAAGTATCCAGTGTAATTTCTAGATCTTTAGTCTACATTGAGTTGACTACTCTACAGATTCAGACATAGAGATCTAGTTTCATTCTTCTACATATGGATATTCAGTTTTCCCAGCACCACTTGTTAAAAAGGCTATTTTTTTTCTCCATCACATGTTTTTGGCAACTTTTTCTAATGTTAAATGACTGTATCTTTGTGGATTTGTCTCTGTGTCTTCTATTTTTTCCCAAAAGTCTTCATGCCTATTTTGATGTCAATAGTATGCTATTTTTGTTACTCTAGCTCTTTAGTATAATTTGAAATCAGATATTATGATGCCTCCAGTGTGGCTCTTCTTCTTCAGGATGGCTTTGGCTATTCTAGCTCTTTTATTCTTCCACGTGAATTTTAGGACCTCCACCCCTTCTAGTCCTGTGAAGAATATCATTGTATTATGGTAAGGATTGCTTTCAAGAAATAAAGTCAGGAGTTAATAAATGGGATGGCATCAAATAAAAAAGCTTATACGTGTATGTGTGCTTGTGCATGTGCGTGTGTGTGTGTGTGTATGTGTACACATATGTACCACATATGCATACAACATATGACAGAGGTCATGACAGCACAATTAGGGTAGAAATAACACATTAAATATGTTTATTTTATTTATTTTGCAATTATTTTAATTCAAGACTTTCAGAAATGATGCAATATTAGTACTTTCCTGAATAACATCATCTAGACTTTTGAGATATTAAACTTTTAAAACACACATGTATGCACACACACACACACACACTCTGAATAAAATAGACACAAAGGAATGTGTACCCTGTGATTCCATACAAATAGAGTTTAAAGGCAAATAAAATCAAACTATTGCCAAAAGGTGAATGTGTGGTCAGTAAAACAATACAGATATAAATTGTTATCAGAAAAGTTGTGCTAGCATTTCCCGCAAAGTGATGGTCAAAAAGAGAACCTGTTAACTGAGGTACAGGAAATATTCCTTTTCTTTGTGTGCAGGTAATTCTCTATTTTGTTATTTAGATATCACGTGCTTAACTGCACATATACTACTAATTTTCCTATGTATATTTCCAATAAAATTTAAAAGAAAAACATCAAAACTGGAAAAGTGGAATTTTTAAAACGCACCTATTCTGTTTTATCAGTCTGTTTATAACCCACTGGCAAAATATGCATTGCAAAGAATTTAGTTAGTGGACAACACAGTGATGATTTTACTGGAATCCTTGGTGCCTAATTGTATAAAGATAGTTCTTTCCTGATAGTGGTGGACTGCCTGTTTGCTATACTCTTTATCAAATTTAATAAACAGTTATTTGTTACTTTGCTGGATGGGGGTTAAAAAATGTCCATGAAATTTTGGGTCTGGAGAAATGTATAATAATATGAACAGATAAACACATAAATTAATGAGAAAAGGCAAGACATAAAGAATACTCACAGTCTTCACCAGGGTATTTGCCAAACCTCGGGCTCTGTACCTAAACCCTTTGCCCCTTTGCTGCTGTAGGTGGGCAATTTACACTCCTATCACAAAGCTTTGCCCTGCTATTACTTCCTCTTGCTCTTTTATCATCAAATTTGTCCTTTAAGTTAGATCATTCTTATCATAATTCAAACATGGTATAATTTCTTGCATCCTGAAAAATGTAAGCAATCTGGTTCTGCTACCCTTCAAAATTCCAAGCAGATATTCTTTGCATCCCACTCTTCCCTTTCCATGTTCTTTTAATCTCACCCCCACCAGGTTCTTGCTCCACTTTTCCACCCTAACTTTTCATATTAGTGATCCCAGGACTCGGTATTGCTAAACTCCATAGTTCATGATTAGCCCTTGTCCTACTTGCCCTGATACCAGGCATGTGATACTGTTGGTCAATCCCTCATCCTGGAACACTTTTTCTTAGCTTATACCATCTCTAGATCTTTTTTTTTTTTTTAACCTACTTCATTGGTTTTTCTTTCTCAGTCTCCTTTGCTGCTGCTGTTTCTTTCCCACAATCTCTAAACATTGGGTATGCTCCAGAATCACTGAGGAGATTGTTTTGGGGAAGTATTGGTGTTTTTGTTGTTGTTGTTGTTGTTGTTATTTGCTCATTATTCCATTTACCTGCTTCCATTGCCTTGGTGATTTCATCCAGGGGTGGGTATTAAGTATTATCCATCTATGAATGGTGCTCACAGGTACACTTCCAGCCAAGGCTGTTCCACCAGATCCCATTCAACTAAACCACCACCACGATTTCTCCAAAAGCTCTTCCCATTTGACCATCTCAGCCAAATCACTACATGGTTCAAGTTCTGTCGTGTCATTATTAATTCCAGACTTTCTCTCACAAGTCACATCCAGTCTGTCTATAGAGGTTGTTTAGCACTGTGTGCTCCTTCTGTCCTATCTCTGTGTGACCTTTTCTTGTATTATTTCAGCATACCCCAAAGTAACCTTCAAATTGCTCTCCTCCTTTCTACTCATTCTCCTCTAGAATCAAAACAGAAGGTTGTTTCTTAACCTTCAAGAGATCATGCCCCACCTGGGCTCCAAAACCCTCCAACACTCCATATTTCGCTCAGAGTAAAAGACAGTTGTAACTTAGTCCCTCCGTCTCTGATCTGTGCCCTGATCTCATTTTCCACCAACAAACTCTATAATATGGCCATGCACACAGAGATGTGTGTGTGTGTGGGGGGGGATGGGCATGCTTCCACCTCAGGACCTTTTCACTTCCTCCTCAAACAGTTGTTTATTAAAGTAGATGCCATGTACTTTAGTACACATATAATACAACTGATTTTTCTATGTATATTTTTAATATACTTTAAAAGAAATACATCAAAACCAGGAAAAGTGTAATTGTAAAAAATGCAACTGTTCAGTTTTATCAATCTGTTTACAACCTACTGATAAAATCTGCATTGCTCAGTATTTTTTAAATTAGTGAACATCACAGTGAAGATAGAAATTCTGCTTTGAATCCTGGACTAAAATCTTGCCAGGAATCCTGACCTAAAATATTCTTCTTACAGATATCTGTGTTTCTTCCTCTTGCTTTCCTTGTTTAAGTATTAGCTTCTCAGTGAGGCAATTTATTTTAAAATTGCAAGGACTCACTCCCTAGTACCCATATCTTGCTTTACTTTATCTCCAGCATTTACCAATATATAATATGCAAAATAATTTACTTACTCATTTTTAGTTGTTTTGCACTTCAAATGTATTTGTTTCATTCACTGATGCTTCTCCAGATCCTAGAAGAATATCCGTCATATAGCAAATGCCATAGATATGTATATTTAGGTATATTTCAAAGACTTAATTGCATTGCTTTATGTAAACTATAAGTGTTTTGAAACTTTGGAGAAGGGAGAGACAAGTACTAGCCAGAGGAATTAAAGAGTTTTGAACAGACACAAATCCTGTGTGTATTTCACATGCCATATGTGGTTGAGATCAAGCAGAAAGAAAAACACCCACTTTGGATGGAGGGGATGGAAAATAGGCAGAGTTTAGAAGAGACCATCTCCCTTCAGAATAAAAGTCATGTTTCTAGATGGTCCCTTATCACCATTTGGGGATAAAAAAAAAAAAGGATTTTTAACTGTTTTGCTACTGGGATTTCAAACCCCCATTAAACAGTTCTTGAAGAACTGTTTTCTTTCCTAAGATCCTCTTTCCATGATAAATCAGACTGTAAGTTAGTTAGCTGCAGGTGGTGCCTATAGTTGTCTACACGTGGATTTTTCTTTTTCTTCTGCAATGATAGCACACTCTACGGTTTGGCTAAACACTTGGTACCCTGAAATAATAACTATAATTACATTCTTCCTTGAAAGTAGCTGTGGTAGTTAAATTCTGACCAATGAAATATGCACTGGTCAATCTCCACACATGAGATTTCTAGAAGATATCACTGAAGTGGGGAAGAGGAGTGGGAAATTACAGTTTTTCTTCAATAAACCTTCTCACACAAGGATAGTGCTTGGGAAAATTATGGTTTAGCTATTATACTGACATGACTTTGTATCTTTTGCTAGTATAAGAGTGGGAGAAGAGAAGGATTTTTAAAAACAAACAAACAAAACACACCATTTGCTTATGAGAAAAGACACAACTATTTTCCTCTTACTCTCCCTATACATTGCAGCTGATCATCCTCAACTCAAGGATGAAACCTTTGTGTTCAACTCTTTAAACTGCTGAAGACCAAGTCTTCCCCTTGGGTTATACAACAGTATGTTTAAGAATAAAATATTTGTATGTTTATGAAGGCAATTTTCAATAGGGTTTGAATATTATCATTATCTGTTTGAGAAGCAAAAACCAGGTTTGATACCCTTACGTTTTTACCATAAAGAGCAGTATTTTACTTAGCTAAACTTTTGAAGCATTTAGGATTTACTTTTTTAAAGATTAAAAATATTGAAAATTACATAAGGTTTTCAAATCTAGTGTGACTAATTAAAGGACATTAAAAACATTTTACCAAACTATGCAAAAGTCAGCTCCTTTTATTGTGTAATTCCACTTCTATGGAAATAATTTGAAAATTATTTGTCCTTCATTAGAGGTCGACCTCTTTCTTGGCCTGTTTATTCATGCATTCACTCTTGGGGATTACACAGAGAAATTCTGGAATATTTATGTTCAGATTAATAACTCTGTCACTTAGAAGTGAGTTGGGTGTTTCAGTGAACCTCCGTTTTATAATTTTTGGAAGAGGAATAACAATAGTAGCAACCTTTTGGGGGCTCTGTGATGGCTTCATGAGTGCTAATGTGGGGTGGTTAAAAGGTACATGGGGCACTGTGAGCACTCTATACATCCAATAATTATTATTCTTTTATCCATCTGGCAGATATGAAGTCTAGATGACATAACCCACAAATGTGGTAAGTCGGGGGAAATGCAAGTGTAAATAAAATGGGTGTGTTCACTTTTCAAAGATGGTACACAATGGATCTCACGAGGAAGATAATCCAACAGTTACAATACTGTGTGATGCCTGCTTTGGAGTGAAAAGTGGGGCATTGTGCTGGAAGCTCTCAGAAGGAGCATTGAAATAGTTTGGGAAGAGTGCACCACCTCAGAGAGAGTTTGACAAAATGCTTTTCAAAAACAATATTCATCTAGGGCTGGGGTTGGGGTTGTAGAACACTTACCTACAACATTTGAGGCACTGGGTTGATCCTCAGCACTCATAATACATAAATGAAAGTGTCCATTGACAATTAAAATTTTTTTAATTAAAAAAAAACTACGCATCTAAATTTGAATTAAGTAGTAGTTGGTCAACTAAAGGGCACAGATTAATATATATATCACATAGATTATATATATATTATATATGTTATATATGTATTGGAGGCATATTTCTTCTGATATCTAGCCCCAGCAATCTCATTCATGATCTGTTTTTGTGTGGGACTTTCTCTTTTGTTTTTTTTTTTGGCATCCTGCATTTTTGGTTGGTGGCATCCTGTGAGGTGGCTCTCCTTTCTTTAAAGGAGATTGCTGAACCCACCGTGGCAAAGGAAATTGGAAAATGAGATAAAAGAGAATCAAAGACCTGGGGAGTGTCCAATAGTGTATTGATAATTCTGAGCAATGGTAAGAGAGTGGACTACACAGATAAGCAGAAGACAAATCACATCAAATAGCATGCTAAGGGGCATTTTTATCCCAAGAGAAACATGCAGGTGTATCACAAGCCAAGAGTAGTCTCTAAATCAATCTTCTGAAAAAAGATTTTTATTCCTCCAGGTTGAGGAAAAGAGAGGGAAAGATAGAATGGGAAATAGATTATGTGATAGAATAGTTGAGAATTCACTGAATCATTAGAAGATAAAAGAGGAAAATGAGAAGGAAAAAGAAAAGTGGGTGATTGACCAAAGTGATCCAACTCCTAAGAAGAGTGAGAATCCCAGAAACTAAAATAAAATAAATTAACAAGAATGAGTGCAAGAGTTTTACAAAGAACTGAAGAGAGATGAGACTCTAGACTAAAAGAAACCACTGTGGGTTCAGCATTGTACTTTAAAGAAAGGAGAGGCACCTCAGGGTGCCGCCAACCAAAAATACAGGACACCAAAAAAAAAAAAAAACAAAGAGTAAGTCCCACACAAAGACAGGTCATGAATGAGATTGCTGGGGCTAGATATCAGAAGAAATATGTCTCTAAAATCCTCAAGAAAGAATTCTCAAACTGTCATCGTAACACTAGCCAAACCATCAGGAGGTGTAATAGTAGAATCAAGATATTTTCAGACCTGTCAACTCTCAAAAAATTACCTGCCATATGTCTTTTTCCAGGAAGCTCTTGGCGTCACTCTCCGAGGTAGTAATCCATAAAAGAGGAATATATAGGATTTATGAAATAGGCAAGAAGTCCGGAGAACTCCCAGGATGATGGCAGAGAGAAGTTTTAGAGAGACGTCTGGTGTAGCAGAGCTAACCAACATCCTGTGATGGCGGAGGTGGCAGGAGAACATTCCCAAGAAACACACACGCATGTGCACACACCACCCAAACTGGTAGATGAGAGTGGGACATGTGGAGAGAAGCTAGATAGTTCTTCTCTGAATATCTTTGAAGCTGAGAAAGTGATGCCTACCTAAAATGAAGTCTATTGAATGATTAGCAGTCAGGAGAGGATAAAAACGTACAAAACAAAACAACATGCTATTTTAATGTCCGGGATGACGTAGCCATGAATCAAAAGATGCCTGGTCATCAAAAGATTGGTACTGAATATTGATTTAATCCCAAATCCTAGGATCAGGAGAAAGGGAGAGGACCAGGTGTCCACTGAGCAATGAATACCAGAGTGAATGCCTACTCAGCTATTGGGGAAAGTGGAAATGGAACTATAAATTGTTTAAAATTAAAAATATATATATATGTGGAAGCATTTTTCTTTAAAACTATAAAGGGGAACACTACACACAGCAACTGGGGTGGCTGCAGGGCCGGGTAGGAATTCAAGGTGAGGACAAGCGGGGGGGGGGGGGGGGGGGGGGGGGGGGGGGGGGGGCGGGGAACAGCTGTTTTACATTGCCATCTTTTAGTACTCTTCAACTTCTGAAAAAGACTTTTTATTGTGAATTATAACATACATACCTGAAACTTCGTAAAACACATCTGGACAGTTTAACAATATAATAAATGTCTAGGCAAACACCACCCAAGTCCAACAGTAGACCATTGCCAGCGCCTAGAATTAGCACCCTCCTGCCCCTCCACACAGCCTCCTCCACTGTCGGACCTCTGGAGATAACATCAATCTGACTTTTGTGATAATCATGATTTGCATTTATTTACATTTTATCACTCATGTACACCTCTCTCCACAATCTGCTTTTGTTTTGGATGGTTTTCTCTGTTTGGATTTTTGAATACATGTATAGTTTACAGAAATGGAACTCAAAGTTTAAATGCAATATTTTGCTCATATAAATAAGAAAAAAAATGGGTTAACGTACCCTCCACTATAAAGGATTATTGAGAACACTGGCCTTCCTAAATTGCTATTTTCATAAGGAAAAGATGCATTATTGTTCATTTCTCCCAGATGCTTGCAAATATACCTTATGTTGGACCCATGAGCAATGTCTACAGATCTACCCAAGCATTAGTGATCAAGGTTTGGTTTTAATGTAGTGTATTAAAACCTATATTAAAATGTAACTTTAACAATAATCCCAATGGGTCATATGTAATTAGAAGGGAAAAGAAAATTCGATGACTTGAAGGAAAAATAATGGCAAAGACGAATCACTTTAAAAACAAAAAGAAGAATAACATTTCACATTTATGTGTATACCACAAATAAGGGATATTAAAGCAGTGATTTCCACCTGGGGCAAATGTCAGAGGTGAGAGGGTATTTTAAAGTGAGTTCAAGAAACACCATCTTTTTCCCCAGAGAGGATAAGTCACAATTTGGGGAGACAGGAGACTGTGACAAGCATATATATTTTAACAGACCATGGACAACATCCATGGCAGTATCCACCAACCCTTCAGTCCATCTTATCCTGATATTTCTCATCCTAGAATACTATCCTAATACCAGTGTTTTATTAACAAAGAGAAGATACTTCTAACATCTCCTTGGCCCCCGGTCTCATTTTCCTGTCGTTTCCTGGTTGGCTGAGTGCCTCAACTATGCAGACTGGAGAGAGACCCTCCAGGGCAGGCTGCTTGGATCTGCTTCCCGCGTCTGCAGCTCAGGCCCTATCACCTGCTCTCAGTTGTCTTGGCACCCTGTTACAAGGTGAGCCCCTCTGGCCACCATTTCCCCACCGAGCCAAGATGCATTCACTGGAACTTATTCTGGTCTGTGGAATAAAATGTCAAAGGACACATTCCCGACATTGGTGGAGGCCAGAGATGCAGGGAGAGCCAGCGTGGCTGTGTGGTCAGTGAGTCCTCCCCTGGGTTGCTAGGGAGGAGTTTTGTCTCGTGGTCAGGGCACAGGCTGGGAGCCCTGACTCACGGAGCCTGATCCTCCCCTTCTCTGACTCACTTTCTGACCTTTGACAATCCTTCTACCTTTCTGGGTCTCACTTACCCCCATTTCAAGTTCTTCGGGTCTCCATGAGATTTCAGATGTCTGTATTTTGCAAAGTGTTTAAACCTGCAGGAAAGCCGCTGTGGAAGGAAAAAAAAAATTTGGTTCTGGAACTCAAGGAAATTATCCAAGTCAGACTTGGAAAATAGAGCTGCTAAGTCACTGTTGACCTGTGTGTGTGTGCTGATTTTCCTCTTCTTTCTTCATCTTGAGTTTTGTTTCATTGATTTTTGCCTCTCAGAGGTCCTGAAGGCAGCCCCTCGTTGATCAAGTTTTACCTGTATGTGTGCCTCTCAGGCTCCTCTGAGACCTTCTCGATGCTTCTCAGATGAGGATTGAGCGGGGATTCAAGCCTTTCTGCAATTTGACCCTAGTCCAGCTTCTCTGTTTTTCTGTGCTCCATTCCCTTGCACTTATTTTATGATCTGGATGAGCTGATCTCCCAGCTGGTTTTCAACTGAGAACTGTCCCCGGAGGTAAAGGCTTCGTTTTATTTGATCTCGTTGCCTGGGATCAAGCATAATACATCATGTATGGTCATTGCTTAGTAAGTGTTGGATAAATGAATATATGAATGAATGAGTGAATAAATGGGTGGATTCTGTTTCCTTCACCCCAAATGTCTTTAAAATATAAACACGACCCATGTTTTATGACCCATCTCAAATGACACATCCTCTACAAAGCCATCCTGGCTCTCCCTGTGGGAAGGGCTTTCCTTCCATCCTTCCCCACTCTATCTACTCAGGTGACATGATTCCATATATTAAATTTACTTACGTAGATCATGACTTGCAGGTCAGGGTACTTTTATAGAAAAGGACAAAGTATTTTTTCAACTTTGCATTTTCACCTAGTATCCAGAAGCGAGGGGGATACATTTTAATAATTATTGAGTCATATGTGCATGTGAACGTGTGTGTATACCCTTGTTTCTGATAATCATTGTTCATGTATTAACATCTCTTGTATTTTGGGATCTCTGAGGCTTAAGTCAATACCTTTCTCTCCTATCAAATAAAGAAGGAGGACTGATGGAGTAGCTCTCTTGCAACTTGAGGTGATGAGAACTGGCATGAACTTTCTTTTAAGTCAAGAATGTTAGAATGAGAAAGCTTAATTTAAATGGATTATTTAAATGTATTATTAACCCCATAATGCAATTTTGATAACATGTTGCCTGGTATTTCTGTTTTCTTATAAATCATTAAGATATTTATATTTTTCACAGGTTTTCATCTTTTGACAATTTCCATTTGCCTAAATCTCCCTAACTACATTAGTAACAAAAATCATAGGTCCAAAAAAGACCTTATATGCTTGGATTCTCTCACAGGACAGCAGAGGAAATTGAGGTTCTGGGGTAGTTATTGGCTCACTTCAACAACATAAAGCTGGGTTGGAATCCCTGCTAAGGATCTCAGTGTTTGGACAAACAAGCAAAGAAAACTCAACTTTTATCAACTGCCTTCATCCTCATGATGTGCCCTGGATCTTTCTGTTTTCTGTTTTTTTTAATTTGGGGGATTAAAAATCAGGTTTTGTTTTGTTTTGTTTTGTTTTGTTTTCAGCAGTGATCCTGTGGGTGTATAAACCATTTGGTCTAAGAGCTGCTCTTACTAGGTGTATATCCGTTAAGGAAAGCATTGTCAGATGGAGTCAGAGCATATTTCAGATCTGGCTGAAACATTGGGCAGTAAATGAGAAAAGCAACAGTGTGGGTTTTGACTTTCTTGGAAAGCTCTCCGTATCTCAGGCCAGATTTGCATCCTTTGTAACTCCACAAGGGAATTCCCAGAAGACATATATTTTCTTTCCTTGACAAATGTCTCGAATTAAAGAGCAACAAAGGAAAATGGTCGAAGCACCTAGGGTGTGATATTTTAAGAGATTTAACTGAGTCTTTGGCTCTTCTGAACTGAGTAGGTCACAGTTCTCCATTGGGAGAACATTTGTCGATCAATTTGTATCACATTATGGCTCTGGGGGTGATGCTAACAGGGTCATCCATTTATTTGAGGTTTAGTGATGAAATAGATGAATGTTTCTCTCCCCCTTTACCCTTTTCTTTAAAAAAGTTCCAGCTATCTTTTATTTTTCCCCATGGTAGGTGACGCTCTGAAGGGAAGCTTAAGGGACAAGGTAGAAGCCCCTGGTGTTGACGCATGCTCACGTTAATCATATCCAGGAAAGATAAAGAATCATGTGGGCAATTCTCTGCTGCATGAAATGTCTTCAATCCAGTGAGTGTGCTTATTAATCCTCAAGGCTGGAACACTGGCAGAGACACCCTTTATTTTCCCCTCAAATAAGGAACATTCATATTCTTTACAGCTACAGTGTATTCTTATTTGAATGAAAGCTACCTAATTCAAAATCCGAAGGTTCTTTATAAGCCATGTCTGCAAAGGATCTTCGTGCCCACATTAGCAAGAAAGGTGATCCATTTCAGTAAGCTGACTTTCTATTTCCAATGCTCCTGTTCTACAAGTTTAGAAAGGGTGCTGATTCTAAATGCAGTCGTGTTGTTTGAATATGAATTCTAACCTTTCTGGAGAGCTGTTGAGTGGAATGGTGCAGGTATGTAAAATCGATGATTGATAATGATGTGACTGTTGTGATTTAAGAAAGTACAGGTGGTGTATTTAAGCCCAGGGAAGATGGCTTTTGCTTTAAGATTTTAACTATGAGGGGGTCTTTATTCATGTACCTTTATTTATTCAGTATATGTGATGAGGAGTCACTACAATTGTACATTTTTGATTCACAGTGGTTATTTCCCATGCCCACTTTCACACCACACTAGTTAAGATAACCCAATTTCAGTGATGCTTGGAATGACCTTTTCATTTCTAATACTTCTATTGTACAAAAAGCTCCACTGTCTCAGCTCCCTGTCTCCCACACCTATACCCTCTCTCAAATTACCAAAAGTGATGCCACTTGGCCAATATACACTAGTAACAATGGCAAACGCCCATAACGTCATCTGGCATACATGGGTCAGGAAATCTATTACCTTCAACTTCAATGATCCATACAGTTCTATGAAACTCTTTCAATAGCTGATAGAAACAAGAGAAGTTAAGTAATTTGATACAGGGTAGATCAAATAGCATATCTAAGGCCAAGGAGATAATAGGGAGAAGAACTTGGATTTGAACTCAGACCCACAGCCCCCCCTGTGTTTTCTCCTAGCACTAGGCTACCTCTCACGGAAAAGCAATTACCTGCTGTTACCAGAGTTCAGATACTTCATTTTCCCTTTCTAAGCATATTAGAGCTGACCAGCATCGAAATCTTATAAGATATCAACACATTATATTAGGAATAGCAGAGTATTAGACCGTATAGGCTATAACCAAAGATAATTTTTAAATTTATTTTTGATAACACATTTTACCACTTGATTGACAGATGCTATGTTGAGATGGACCAAGGCCTAATCATGAGAAAATTACAAAATAGAAAAAGGAAAGCCTAGTATTAATAACAAAATACAACATAATATATATACATAGGGCAAAAATATATTATCTTACAGCTATGCAAGTATTCTTATGGTTTTCCTCAAAACAGGTAATTTATATGTTATATTCATTCATAAGTGCAAGTCTAATTATTAGCCTTTCCTCCCCAAAAGAGTCATGTCTATAACACATGCTTTCTAAGAACTGGAACTGTACTACTTTTAGCAAAAAGGAATTGAAGAAACAGTAGTTTGGACCAAATCCTATGATATCTCCTATATACTGAAAGCTTCAAATATTCTACTATTTTAAATGATAATAAATCAACCCAGATTGAGAAGAATATTTATTATATTTGGAATTAGCAATAATAAAACCAAATATTGCCTTCTGCACTATCCAGAGTAGAATTTAATGGAAATAAAGTGATCCTGTGAAGTCTGATTTTTCTGCTTTATACATTGTCATATTTTTGGAACCAACATTTCCCTGAGATTACATTACTTGAAAAGTTGAAATAACTGCATTCAAGTGTAAATCAGACTATTTTTCCTGGAGCTAATATCACCACCACCTTGGCCTAGTTTTACCTCTGTAGCCTTTTAAAAAATGCACTTAGGCTCAGCCTACTTAAATTTAAAAAAAAAAAAGAAAAAGAAAAAGAAAAGAAAAAAAGAATTTCTTCTCGCTGCCTAAATTCAAAAACAAGCTCACTTGCAATAAGAAAAGACTTTTGCACATTAGAAATTTCCTTCAAAACAAGGGGAAATTGTTTCTACATCAACCGTGCTGTTTGGTTCAAAAATAAATAGAGTGCAGTTTTTGCCCAATGAACAGCTCTACTTCTTCACAATACACTTTAAAAATAAAAGGGGGGACGCGTCTGTTGCTCATGGAGCCTTTTGAAAACCAAAACGCACTATCTTACGTTAGGCACTCTGGTGTCCACCAGTCCCCATGTAACAGAGGACGTTTATTGTGTAACTTGCTGAGACCTTGCATTCTGCAAATTTGAAGCAAACGACAGACCACAAACTGTAGTCGCCACTCAGCTCCTGAAACAACATACCTGGGCTATATTTGGAAATTTCTGTGTAGACAAAACAAGGAGCTCTTGGAGGGGAGGGAGTAATGGGAAATGCAGAAGGCATTATCTGGTTTCCCTGTCTGTAGTGATCATATTAACTGAATAATTGCCTGTTATTTTCTTTGTAGCATACAGCCCAAGGCCAATGTATTTACTTTCAAAGTGAAATGAAGAATTAAGGATAAGGCAGCTTTCAGATGGCTTGGTTCCTTGTCCATCTCCCTTCCAATACTTTTGTATTTTTTTTTTACTCCCCAAATTGAGGTAATCTTAAATGTGAGCTCCACCTGGACACTGAACTGAATTGCTGGGCATCCTTTGATATAAGTGTGGCCCAGTGCTCTTTAAGGAGTGTATTATACAGACCTATGGCCAAGGCTCCTATCGCACAAGAATTAAAACCAAGAATCAATAGATGGGATGGATTCAAACTAAAAAACTTCTTCTCAGCAAAAGAAACAATCAGTGAGGTGAATAGAGAGCCTACAAAATGGGAGTAAATCTTTACCATGAGCATATCAGATAGAGCACTAACCTCTAGGATATATAAAGCACTCAAAAACCTTAACACCAAAAAAAAAACATACAACCCAATCAATAAATGGGCCAAGGACCTGAACAGACACTTCTCAGAGGAGGATATACAATCAATCAACAAACATATGAAAAAATGTTCAACATCTCTAGCAATTAGAGAAATGCAAGTCAAAACTACTTTAAGAATTCATCTCACTCCAGTCAGAAAGGCAGCTATTAAAGAATACAGACAACAATAAGTGTTGGCGAGGATGTAGGCGAAAAGGCACACTCATACTTTGCCAGTGGGACTGCAAATTGATGCAGCCAATCTGGAAAACAGTATGAAGATTCCTTGGAAAATATGAAATGGAGCTACCATTTGACCCAGCTATCACACTCCTCTGTTTATTCCCAAAGGACTTAAAAACAGCATACTACAGGGACACAGCCATATCAATATTTATAGAAGCACAATTCACAATAGCTAAAATGTGGAACCAACCCAAATGCCCTTCAGTAGATGAATGGATAGAGAAACTTTAGTATATATATATATATACACAATTGAATTTTACTCAGCAATAAAAGAGAATAGAATCATGGCATTTGCAGGTAAATGGATGGAGTTGGAGAATATAATGCTAAGTAAAGTAAGCCAATCCCCAAAAAGCAAAGGCCGAATGTTTTCTTTGGTTTGAGGATGCTGACTCATAATGGTGATGGGCAGGGGGAGCATGGGAGGAATGGAGGAATTCTAGATAGGGCAAAGGGGAGGGAGGGGAAAGGAGCGGGGAGGGGGGTAGGAATGATGGTGGAATGAGTTAGACATCATTACCCTAAGTACATGTATGAAGACATGGATGGTGTGAAAATACTTTGTGTACCATCAGTGACTTGAAAAAACTGTGCTCTATATGTGTAATGGGAAATGAATTGCATTCTGCCATCATGCATAACAAATTAGAATCAATAAATAATTTTAAAAAGACATATGGCCAGTGTGCATGAACTCATGTGTGCAAGTGGATGTGAGTGTGAACACGGGCATGCTGCTTTGGGTAGTGGTACAGAGAAATATCTTGGAATGGGAAATTGAAGGTGTGGAGAACAACAATTGGGTTTGGTTTGAAAAAAACATTTTTAATGTGTTTACTGTCAGATAGATGGGGCAGGTTTTAGATTGTGTTTAAAGAAATTTCTGGGCCTTACAACTCAAACATTTCTCGGATGGGTTCCTTTCTCTTCATCCCACCTAGAAAGTTCTAGAACAGGTGCCACAGTCCAGCTGCAGCAAAATAACTAGGGGGTGACAAGCAACTTGTGTAGATTGATACAGCCAGAGTGGGAGCTGTTTATTGTAGGACAGGAGGGGTATATATACATCCCACACAGCTTATCTTAATTAACATAAACTAGATACAGCAGTCAACCAATAAGGAATCTCCACACTTAATGGCTCCATGGTGCCACCTCACAAACCACTCCCTCTGGCAAAATGCCAGGCGCCATCCCGACTTGTTTACAGACCCTAACAAACAGGTCTCAGCAAGTTTGATGACCTCAGCCATCCACACCCTGCTTTCCAGCTTCTCCCATCCAGCCCATCTTCCACCATGTCCTCAGACAAAATTCTGGGCTAGCTTTTCTCCTGCCTGAAAACCTGACATAGGCATCCTCCCCCATAGGAGAAACATGATCTGTTAAAGGTTATTTATCTGCTCTTCCAGGGAATATTTTCTGACCCTGGAGTGACATGTCACCCATGTGTGCTTCCCAAGGATACTGTCCATACTTACCATAGCATCAAATACACCAAACTGAAATTGAAAAATACTTATGTGTACATGTCTGCATTTGTTCTAGTCACCCTTTTCCCTGTTGTGATGAAAGGACCCAACCAGAACTACTGTAGAGGAGGAAAGGTTTATTTAGGGGCTCACCATTTCAATCCATAGACAGCAGGGCTGGAGGTGAGGCAAGACATCATGGTGGAAGAATGTGGCAATGATAACCAGCTCACTTAATAATCAGGAAACAGAGAGAGCGACTCCACTCACTAGATACAAATATATACCCCAAAACCACGCTCCCAATGACCCATCTCCTCCAGTTACCATTCAATTAATCCCATCAGGGGATTAATTCACTGATTAGGTTAAGGCTCTCACAACCCGAACATTTCTTCTCTGAACTTTTTTGCATTGTCTCACGCATGAGCTTTTTGGGGGACAAGCCACATCCAAACCATAACAGCATGTTACATGCATATACACCCACGTACCCGAATGATATCACATTTATGACATGCTATGTCATATGTATCTTATATCCCTGGGACTTTCCCAGGACCTAGAAACTGGTATATCAAAGTCATCACATGACTTCCCAAAAAGAAGTTTCTGTGCCAGGGAGAGCCCCATTCCCTCTTTTACACTTGCTGCATGGTCTGCTGAGTGAATACTTTGTGTCAATCCCCCTTCAGGGACCTTTTAAAGTTTACTTTTGCTCTGTGCTAAAAACAGTATGTTTGAGGAAAAACTATAGCATGACTTCTACCCCTGAAATTTTCATTTGGTTAAATTTCACATTTTCCAGATGGTTTCAAATGACTAAAACAACCACTAAATAAGTCTACATTTTTGTATGAAGATCTGGAGTGACTAGGACAAAATCTACAGTTGCAAAGGAGCATAGATATGCTGAAAAATTGAGGTTGGGTTGAAAGTAGAATAGACACAAACATTCACAGCAGGAAGAACAATTATCAGGTCCATGAGTCAGTTCAACTGCAGTTGAAATACATGTCTCTTAAGACAGTCCTTTCCAGAAAGAAATTGTTATGACTCTGATTCTAATTGACTCTTGAAGGATGATCATTTATTATTTTAAGTAAGACCTTATGCCTCCAAGGTAGTGCAGGACTTAAAAATGCTGACTTAGTCTTGTTCCCTGCTGTGAAAGCAAAAAAATAAGCGGAATTTAAACCTGAGGTCCCTATTTTATCCTGAGCACAATAACTTAGATGAAAGCAAACAGATAAAATTCATCTTGGCAGCATAATAATAAATAAGATCTTGTTAACGAGTTGACTTCCCTTCTCCAGCTGCTGACGTGGACTTCAGAACAGTCTGCAATCAAAACACGTCCAGGCATCTTATCTGGAATTTGAGTAGTGTGGTTTATTAAATAAATATTTACTGAACGTCTGCTTGATGCCAGACACGCTGCTAGGTATTTAGGATGTCGATGTGGAAGATGCGGGCTGGGACTTGGAGGATTTCATAGGCGAGTGGGAAAGCCAAGTGATGCTTTCAATAATTAAAATGCAGTGTTATAAACAATAAAGTCACAAAATGCAACATGAAAAGGCAGAATAGAAACAATCAGTGCAAGTGCCAGGCTGGCCCTGGAAAAGGCAGTTCTGCATTGGAATCCGTGAGCTTGTAGAAATAAGCCGAACACTGTAGGAATGGAGGTTTCAGGAAGACAAAATGTAGGCTTATGTACAGAGACCCTTCAGTCAGGATGAGGCATATTCCAGAAACTTCATTAATATGTATGGCTAGAATATTGGCTGTTTTAAAGGGTAGGAGGAAGAGATGAAGTCATAGATGTAGACAGATGTCATGTCAGATGATGTAGACAGACGTCACAACAGATGTGCATGTCCCCAGTTTTTATTTTATTGTGTGTAGGAGACAACACCGGGATTGTCAGTGGGAAAATGGTAGGATACTATTTGTATTTATAACAGAAGTATGGTTTGATATCTGAATCAATTATATATCAAGACAGGAGTCAACTGAATTATTCTGGGGAAGAAAAAAATGAGGACTTAAATAAATTATTGACGCAGAGATGGAAACAGAGGAAAGTCATTTGGAAATAGAAGCCACAGATCTCAGAGCCTGGATGATTAAAATTGCAGAGAGCAATTTTAAGAGTGTTAGTGGATAACCCAAGATTAAGTCAGAGGTTCAAAAATGAATTGGCTTGGAGGAGTGGGTAACAAGTGGGGACTGTTCTTTCAAGATGCTTTGATGAGAGCTGGGGTTGTGGCTCAGTGGCAGAGAGCTTGCCTTGCACATGTGAGGTACTGGGTTCGGTCCTTGGCACTACATAAAAATAAATAGACAAAACAAAGAAATTGTGTTCCTCTAAAGCTAAAAAAAAATTATTTTTTAAAAGGTGATGCTTTGATGAGATGGAAATGGGATTAGAAGGCTGGGGAGGGCCGATGCTCTTGGATAACATGGTTATTTGTAGAAAGACAGGGTCTGTGGGCCAGTTCTTTGAGGGGCTCTAATCCAGAACAGAGAAAAAGTATTATACTTGAGCAGGAGGAGAAATCTGTTTTTATTTGATGTAAAATGGGCAACGAGGATTCCAATATCAAATATAATCCTACTATTCCCCCTCTGGCAATTCCTATGGTGTCTCCTACACACAATAAAATAAAAACTAGGGACATGCACATCTGTCGTGACATCTGTCTACATCTATGACTTCATCTCTTCCTCCTACCTTTTAAAATAGCCAATATATTTTGAGGTGTCTTCTATTTTTTTTTCAATGAAGTAGAAAGAGAAATCATTTGCTGATGTAAGTGCCAATCATGATACAGGTGAACAGAAAGCAATGCGAATTATTTGAGGAAAAAAATTGCTGAGTAAAATGGACTAGCTATTAACACAACTGAAGATTTAAATTCCTGCCTTGCTGATCACACCTCCTCTTTCCCTTACTCCTCCCTGTTTCTCCCAATTATTCCTCATAAAGGCAAAAGAAAATATAGAAAATTAAACACAAACAAAAAGCTTTCCAGTTCTTTACATCCTGTACACTGGCCCTTCCAGGATGGTCAGCAAGTGCAGGAAACCCATTGGAATGTTGAGGCTCATGAAATCATACCATGCATTCTGAACTTCTTGGACACAAGCACCTTCATCTTTTCTGTCCATTTGGGGAAAAGTGAGCAAACTGATGAAGATAAAAGAAGTTGTCATTTTTTTTCCAGGTGAAGCTACATAAATTCTTATGAATGAGGTGTACATCCCCTCCTGATGCCATTATTACTGTATCCTCTTTATTTTATGCAAAAATCCATGAAAATATCTAAGTTTTTTTTTTATATGTAAAGTACACTTTTTGTTTAAAATTTGACAAAGATGTTATGGAGAGCGTTTTACACCTCTTACTTATGTCTTAAATGAGTAAGCTAAGTTTCAGTACCTAAACTAATTTTAAATCTAATTGCATCTCTGGATGGATTGGTTTCATTTTAAAGACTTTTCACGAATATAACATGATTCTGAGAGTACTTTAATTTATTATAATTATAAACATATCATGTTAGTAAATATTTATAAATAATACATTTTATTAAATAGCATATGCAATGAAAGTAAACCATTAAAGACTGATTAGGATAGGAAGATAGAGGAAGTATTGATCAGACAGATTGGACGCAATGTAAGGACTCTGATTCCATGAACTTAAAAGTTTTATATCGTAACATATACTTAAGCTTTAAAGGGACCTGGTTTCTTTAAAATATGCATTACCATGAATATCCCTTAAGGTACATGTTCTGTTTATCCATGAATTAAGTTTGTCTTTCAAAATATATATTGCTCAGGGTGAGTTCTAAACTGCATGGCAATCTGAAGATCAACTGTGACTCTTCACTCAAATTTGAAGTTCAAGGAAATCTGTCTACATGAAATGTTGATGAAGAAGATTTGAGGGTTACTCAAAGATCAGGTAAGAATTATGCGAAGGAACTCAACAGTGTTAATCACACCTTTTCTCTTTTCGAACTCCTTGAACAGCTTGCATCCAAATTTCAAGAGTGAACTCACGTTCCAAACTCTTCTGCTCTCCGAAGCTTTCCAAATGAAGAACAAATCTCTTCTGATGCCTTTGATGTGCCATTTTCAGCTATACCTACTATTGTTTTCACTTTAGTGTAGCATGAACTTTTTCCTCCATAAATTATCCTTAGCTTTTGCATACTCTCGGGGGCCATTCACTTCCCAGAAACGCTTCTGGTAGAAGAGATTGCTTTGACAAAGCTGCCAAACTGGAAAGATAGAGTTCAGTGCCCCCTGCACCCACTTTCTCCATGCTGAAGTCAGAAATAGAACCTTGGAGTTGACTAAAGAAATCTAGAGGATGCAGGAAACTAATCCATTGACCATACCTTAGGCTGATTTTAAGTCCTTTGGATATATATTCCAAGGAGTGAGAGAGCTGGGTCAACTGGTGGTTCCATTTGTAGTTTTTTTAGAAATCTCCATATTGCTTTCCAGAGTAGTTGCACCAATTTTCAGTCCATAATGTATTTTTTTCCCAAATCCTCATCAACATTTATTGTTACTTGTATTCTTTTGTTGTTGTTGTTATTGCAGGTGGCCGGGGAGGGTACAGGGATTGAACCCAGGGGCACTTATCCACTGAGCCACATACCTAGTTCCTTTTTATTTTATTTAGAGACAGGGACTCATTAAGTTGTCTAGGGTCTTGCTAAGTTTCTGAAGCTAGGTTTGAATTTGCAATCTTTTTGCCTCTGTTTGCTGAGTTACTGGGATTACAAGCATGTGACACCTCGACCAGATGTTATTTGAATTCCTAATAATTTCCACTCTGACTGGAGTGAGATGAAATCTCAGTACAGTTTTAAATTACATTTCACTAATTGCTAGAGATGTTGAATTTTTGTTTCATATATTTGTTTATTTGTTGACCATTCTTATTTCTTCTACTAAAAGAAAGTGTAAGCCCAACACTCCAACATATCAGCTCAAGAATCGGCTTCCATAACAAAACTCCTGAAGTTCAAGAAGTAAAATTTTTTAAAAAATCAATAAATGGGATGGCATCAAACTAAAAATCTTTTTCACAGCAAACAAAACAATAAAGAACGTGAAGAGAAAATCCACAAAATTAGAGAAAGTCTTTGCCACCTGCACTTCAGATAGGGTATTAATTTCTGGGATATACAAAGAACTCAAGAAACTCAAACTTCCCAAAAACCAAATAACATAATCAATAAATGGGTAAAGGTACTGAGCAGACTCTTCTAAAAAGAAGAAACACAAATGATTCCAGGTCTTGTACATTTATTTTTTAAAGAGAGAGAGAGAGAGAGAGGGAGAGAATTTTTTTTTAATATTTATTTTTAGTTTTCGGCGGATACAACATCTTTGTTGGTATGTGATGCTGAGGATCAAACCCGGGCCACACGCATGCCAGGCGAGTGTGCTACCGCTTGAGCCACATCCCCAGCCCTCTTGTACATTTCTGAACACCATTTTCTACATCCTTTGGGGCGTAATGACTTGCTACAATTGCTAAATTGTACTCTTTGCTGTCCCTTTTATTTTTAGCTGACCTTCATCTCCACAAGTAGTGTCTTCCTTATGGTGTCTTCATTTTACCTGCCTGACAAGTCTGTTCCCTGGAAGAATCCTGATGGATTAAAACCTACACGATAGTAAATACAGGAATATAACATAAAACATGCATAATAAGGAAAATGACATAAAATATCGCATGAGGGTGTGTCATTTGTCTTTTTATTTATTTAACCTTATGAAAAAAAGTATACTTCTAAATTGTGCATTCTAATGGTATAGAAAAATTGATAAATAAAAAGGTTAAATAAGTTCCCCCAAAGACACACAAGGCTATTTTTGGCAAAGTCCACAGCCAGGATCCTAACCTAGATTTTTTTTTTTCTGACTCAGAATTTTCAGTTCATGCCTCCTCCCCTAGGAGGAAACTGTCTGGTCACTACTTATAACTCACCACTTTTGACTATTTCATAAGCTGGTTCCATCCATCTTATCCCCATTGCTATATTCATCCAGGACAACACACACACACACACACACACACACACACACACACACACAGCTTTTTATTTATGTATCACGATCAGTTATATACATCAGGCTTTTCTACCACTTTCTCTACTTTCTGGGCTTAGTCGAATAGACCATCTCTAACTAGATATTAGGCTACTTGCTGTCAAAGGCTCTGAACTCTTAGTGTTTGTTTAGAAATCTTGGTGAACTCAATCTTTGCCTCTAACCTAGCCAGACAGGCCTGGAGAAAGCTGGTGTCTCTGTTGTCTCCCTCTCCCTCTCCCTCTCTCCCTCTCTCCCTCTCCCTCTCCCTTCCAGATGCTCCTCCTTGCCCAGTGCACATGGCTCTGCCATTATTTTTCCTCTCAGTGGGAGCTCTCAGAGCTGTGGGTGGCCTCTCTTGGAACCTCCTGTTTAAAATGGAGCTGAGGAGGAAGCATGGTGCTTTCTCAAGGAAAAAAGAGAACATCTGTTCTCATCCACAGAGAATAAACTCAGAGTGAGAATGGACCCAGGGAGAGTTCATTGGTCTCTTCCTCCACCCCCATCCAACAAACTCATTTTTTTCTGCCATCTAATGGTCCCCGAGCAGACAGGGAGGCAGATTCTCTCCCTTAAATCATACGCTCTTCCTGCCGCACGGAGACACTTGGACATGGCATCATCAATTACTGGCCAGTGGAATTGTGTTTCTTTACTGTTTGGGATTTCCAAAGGAAATCAGGAACGATTTCATTTAGTTATCTGTCTTTCCGTCTATCCTCCCTTCTCTGGGAAAGAGGGGTCTCTCTTCTGTCCACATTGAATTCTTCTTGCTGTGCTATGTCACTTTTCTTCTCTGACCTCTCTTTGGTGTTCCTCCTGCCTCGAAACAATCGCCACCCACATTTCCTTCTTCTCTACTCAAAAAATAATCTAAATATCCCACTAATGTTGAAAACGTGCAATGTCTTTAATTTCCCTGATCTCCCACCCTGTGTCTCTCTTTTCTTCCACCCCAAACCTCCTGAACGACCACTATCTGCTCAGTCCCTGGGATGACTCATCTCCCAGTCCACTCTCTCCCATCCAGCCATCAGCCTGAGTCCAGAATCTCCATGGAATGTCTCTCCCAGAACTGGGGTGTGGGCGCGTTGCCAGCCAATCCAGTGAACACTTTTCATTCCCGTGTAGCGTGCCTTATCTCTGTGACTTGAAACTCCTTCATCTTCCTTTGAATTCTGTGACACCCTCACTGAGGATCTATTTCGAAACTTCTGTGGTCATCCTCCGTCTTTTCCATGCGCCACTCTCCCCACCCATCTGTTAAATAATAACAGCCCTCAATGTTCTCCGGACAGCAGCTGTTCCCAGTACCGCAGAGGGATGCAGAGTGTGGGCTCAACAACCTCCCCGACACTTGACATAGACAGTAAACGAACAGCTTCAAGTCCCTCCTCACCCTGGGTCCCAGAGCTCACTGGAGCTGCCCCTCCAGCACCCCCTTCTCAATGAATTGCACAATCCTCTTTCAAGGGCACAAAAGGGAAACGTGACAGTCATGTTGAAGTCTCCCTTTCCCTCGCCCCTTATCCACATTAACCTTAGGTGGACAATCGTGCCTATTAAATGCTGTAAGTCCCATTCTTTGCTCTGCATCCCAAAGGGTTTCTGCTTTACTTCAAACTCAAGCTTCTCCCAAATATATCAAGACTTTGCTTTTCTTCCTGGCTTTATCTTCATGTTCCTCTCTTCTACCTTCCATGTGGTAGCTCAGGTGATCTTCCCAACATTTATACATGCCCTGGGCATAATTCTGGAATCCCCTGAAATACAGTCCATAAGATTTTGATCTCTGGCTTCAGTCACAGAGGAACCTCCTGTTGTGACCCATCCTTTAAGCCAAACACCCGGCAGCTGGTCATTCATGCATGTTTGCCAGTCACCTTGGGTTGTACCTTGTCACGTATTTCCCTTGGGAATGCCTTTTCTCTGCTGAACCCACCTCTTCATTCTGTTCAGAACCGAATTCTTTTTTAAGGTAAAGACTTAAAGTCTGTTAGAAGCCTTCCCTGGCCATCACAGAACGTTGGAAGAAGCCTCCTCTCTTTGAGCACATGCAACTCCTTGTACCTGTTCTCCTCTCACCCATCTACATCCCAGAGTGGTTTTTCATCGACTGGTCTAGCTGCCGTATGAGGCAGTGCCTCCTTCCTGCTGTGTCTACCAAACATTTTCTCTGCAGTACCTGGTTCAGTGATGCACAGTAGTTTTTAAAGGTTGATGGAGAGAGTCGATTGTTAAGTGAATTATGTCACGACTGGCTTTTCTGCTCATTCGGAAATGAGATCTGGAGGGAACTAACAATCCAATATACAATGCACCTTTGTTACTCACCCCAGTCCCTTGTGATACCCTGGAGGAACAGGGATTTTGATGGTTTCAAGAAAGAGATATCCTTCCCATTCACACTCTACAAAATAATTTAATTTTACCACCTGGGAAATAGATTACTTTTTCCCTTCCAGAAATAATATTTTTACTATAAAAGGACACTTTATTTGTACCATTAACAATGTTGAAGTAGGATGCAATATGTTTTAATTCTGTTGCTCCAAGGTGCCAACCGTAAAATGCTATACATTGAAATGTTGAAGTGTGTGGTAACTATGGCACAGGGTGAACAGAGTTAGATTTACCTTTGTTTTGAATATGAAATGGAATCACAAAACATAGGGTTCTTGATAATTCCCTTCTTTCACTTAGTGTGTGTTCCAAGGCATCCATGTTTTTCATTCTTCTATATTGGAAAATCATATTCCATTGTATGGATATGATACTTATTATTTATCCATTCATCAGTTGATTGTCTTGAGTTGTTTTCCCTTCAGGCTATTATAAATATAGCTTCTGTAAGCATTTATGTACAGATTTTTTAAATATGGACTTAAGTTTTGTTTCTTTTAGATGTACACCTAGAAATGGCATTCCCGGGTCATCTTCTTTTATGTATTTATGTTAGAGTCTGTAAACAAGTCAGGATGGCGCCTGGCATTTTGCAGAGGGAGTGGTTTGTGAAGTAACGCCAGTGAGCCATTCAGTGTGGAGATTCCTTATTGGTTGACTGCTGTGTCTATTTTATGTTAATTAAGATAAGCTGTGTGGAATGTAGATATACCCCTCCTGTCCTACAAGAAACAGCTCCCACTCCTGCTGTATCAATGTACACAAGTTGCTTGTTATTTTGCCCAGCCAGCGGGGCTGCGGCATATTTAAACTTTGCAGAATCTTCCAATTTTACTAAGTGGCTTTATCATTTAATGTTCCCTCCACCAATATTAAGTGTTCTGATTTCTGTTTTTGTTTGGTTTGGTTTGGTCCCAGGGATTGAACTCAGGGGCACTCAACCACTGAGCTACAACCCTAGCCCTTTTTTGCATTTTACCTAGAGACAGAGTCTCAATGAGTTGTTTAGTACCTCACTGTTGCTGAGGCTGACTTTGAACTGGCCATCTTCCTGCCTCAGCCTCCGGAGCCACTGGGATTAGGCATGAACCACTGCAACTGGCAAGTGTTCTGATTTCTTTACTTCACCACTAACACTGTGTTTTCTGTTTTTCAGCACAGCCATCCTGATGAGTGTGAAATGGTGCTTTCAATTTGCCTCCCACCGACAGCTAATGATGCTGAGAATTTTTCCATGTGCTTCTTGACCATTTGTGTGTCTTCTCTGGAGAAATGTCTGTCTAGATCCTTTGGCCCATAACGATGTTGAGCATCTTTTCATGGGTTTAATGGTATCTTGAATTTTATTAGCTATGTCTATTCACATATTTTACCTATTTAAACATTTAGTTATTTGCCTTTTCATTATTGAGTTATAAGAATTCCTTATATATTCTAGTGATGAGTAATATACCAGATACAGTACTTGCAAATATTTCCCCCCCATTGCGTGGGTTGTCTTTGAAGATTCTTGGTGGTATACTTTGAAGCAAAAGAGTTTTCAGTTTTAGTGAAGGGTTCCTTTTCTTTTGCTTTTAGTCAATAACACTTATTGTCATATCCAAGAAGGTTTTACTTAACTCCAGTTCCTGAAGATTTACTTCTACATTTTTTACTTAAAAGCTTTATAGCTTTAGTCCTTGTATTTAGGTCTACCATCAGTTTAGAGCTAGTTTTTGTTGAAAAGACTATGTTTTCCACATTGAATTTTTTGGCACCTATGTTAAAAATCAGTTAACCATGAGGGTGAGGAGATATCACAGAACTCTCAATTCTATTTCATTGATCTATACATCTGTCTAGATGCTACAACCACAAGGATTTCATTGCCCCAGTTTCGGAATTAGCTTTGACATCTGGGAATGTGACTACTCCAGCAGGGCTCTTTTTAAAATTGTTTTGGCTATCCTCAGCCTCATTGAATTTCCATAAGAATTTTCAGATCAGCTTGTTAATTTCTTTGGAAAAAAAAATACATAAAAACCAGCCTGCTAGGACTTTGCTAAGAATGACATTGAATTTACAGACCAAGTAGGGACATGTTATCATCTCAAAGATTGTTGAGTCCTCTGATTCATGGATATGAAATGTTTTCTTGTTTATTTATATATTTTAAAATTTATTCAACATTTTATAATTTAAATTGTATAAGTTTGTACTCCTGAACTCTCTTAAATATATTCCAAAATATTTTATTGTTTGTTATGCTTTGTAAATGGAATATTCTTCATTTCATTTCATGTTTTCACTGTTAGTGTTTAAAAATACTATTGATTTCTGCATATCGATAATATACCATTCTGAATTTGTTTGTTAGTTCTCACACAGTTCTAGCATTTTTTCCTTGGATTTCATAGGATTTTCTGTACATAAGCTCCTGTCATATGTAAGTATAGGTAATTTCATTTCTTAATATTACTTGTTTGTTTTTCTTTCTTTCTTTTCTTTTTCTTTCTTTCTTTTCTTTTTTTACTTTTATTTTGCAGTGCTGGGTATTGAACACAGGGGCACTCTACCACTGAGTTATATCCGTGATCCTTTTTATTTTTTATTTTGCAATACAACCTCATTAAGTTGATGAGGCCAACCTCAACTTGGGATCCTATAGGCTCCTGATCCCAAGTAGCCAGGATCACAGACATGAAATACCATGGCCATAAAGTTTTGTTTCTCCCTTTCCAATTTGGATGCCCTTTGTTTCATTTTCTTGCCTAATTTCACTGGTTAGAATTTCTAGTACAGTGTTGACTAGAAAGAGAAAGAGCAGGCATCTTAATTTTGTTCATGACCTGAAGGGGAAATATTTCAGTGTTTCACTATTAAATATGATGTCAACTGTGAAATTTTTATAGACATCCAATGTAAGTTTGAGGAAGCTGCCTTCTGTTCCCTGTTTTTTGAGAATTTTTATCATGAAAGGATGATGGACTTACTTTATTTATTGTGATCATGTCTTCTTTTTTCCCTTGTTTCATTTATGTAATGTATTAAACTGATTAAAATCTTATGTTGAACCAACCTTGCATTCCTGGGTAAATCCCACTTATTCATTGTCTATGACCCTTTTTATATGCTTCTATGTTCAGCGTGCTGATATTTTGTTGAGGATTTTTGTGTCTATATTCATCAAAGATAGTGGTCTGTAGTTTTTTTTTTGTGTGTGTGTGTGTGTGTGTGTGATGTCTTTGTTCTTGTCATGGTAAAATCAGCCTTGTGGAATGATTTTAGAAGTACTTTCTGTCCATCCCCCCTTCTATTTTTAGAAGAGTTTGTGCAGGTTTGGTTTTGATTCTTCTTTTTCAGCACTTAGTAGAAATTTTCTTGATGCTCTCTGGGCTGGGCTTTTCTTAGTGGGCAGATTATTTTGACTAGAAATATAATTTCTTAACTTTTGTAGTTTGTGTTAGTAAGTTTTCTGGTACTGTGATAGGATACTTGACATAATCAACATTAAATAGGCTCACAGTTTTGGAATGTTTAGTCCATGATCCTGGCTCTCAGGTCTGTGGTGAGGCAGAACATCAGGGTGGTGGCCCATCATGGCAGAGAACTGCTTCATGGCAACCAAGAAGTAAAGAAAGGAAGAAGCTGGCTTCCAAATATCCCCTTCCTCACTTACTCCCTCTATGCTTCACCTCTTGAAGTTTCTGCCACCTTTCCATTGTGCCACAGGTTGGCATCCAAGCCTTTAACACAGGCCTTAGGGGGACACTTAGTGAAACCATACATTACAACTATGAAATTTTTTTCTTGAGCCAATTCAGTAGCTTGTGTTTTCCAAGAATTTGTTTATTTTTTATCCAAGTTAATGTTTTAATGTACATATTTCTTAGCAGTTACTAAAATGTCAAAGTAATAAAATGGTGTTTTGAGTTTTGGGGGGCGGTATCAGGGATTGAAGTCAGGGGCATTCGGCCACTGAACCACATCCCCAGCCCTATTTTGTATTTTATTTAGAGACAGGGTCTCACTGAGTTGCTTAGTGCCTCACCATTGCTGAGGCTGGCTTTGAACTCACAATCCTCCTACCTCTGCCTCTTGAGCCACTGGAATTATAGGCATGGGCCACCACGCCTGGCATGCCTTTATATTTTAAGCTTTCTTGGCTAAATCTGATAAGCTTTACCACAAATTATCTTAATTATAGGACTTTATGATTTGCCTATAAATGACAAATCTATATTGTCTTAAATGGCTGAACAGTTGAATGTACTTTAGAGTCATGCATTCATCTGTTTTCCATTGCTGTAACAAAATACTTGATGCTGGGTAATTTGTAGAGAAATGAGATTTATGTAGCTCACGGTTCAGATGCTTAAGAGCATGATACTGGCCCCTGATTGGCTCTGGTGAGGACTTCATGGTGGATGGACTCAGAATTGTGGGAATGTATGAGAAAGAGACACATGGTGATTCAGGAAGCCAGAGACCAGAGACTGGGAACAGGCCAGTCTTGCGATTTTTATAACGACCTATTCTCTTGCGACTAACTGAGGCCCCACAAGAACTACATTAATCCTTGTGAAGGCTCAAAACCTAGCCACCCCCCACAGGTCCCACCTCTAAAAGGTTCTACCTTTTCCTAATCCTGCCACATCAGAGATGATGCTTATGCCACATGAATTGTTGGGAAACAACCACATCCAAAATGTAGCAAGCCATGCTGGTTGGTTTGATTATGATTTTACAGTGCTTCTATCCATCTGATGTCTCTTTGTAGCTGCTAAGAAAACTGTGTTTCTTGATGTGAAATCTCTGTGAACTACGTCTATATTCTTTCTCAAGGCTTTGATAATTAAAATGTGAACATGCCATCTTCTGAGAGTATTTGGAAAAGCTGTTAAAGAATTGAGAACCAAGTCCTGTTATCTATTAAGACTGAAACCCACACGTGCACTTGCAACACTTAAAAGCTGTCCCATCTTTGAGACTTGGTATCTGAGAGATCAATGCTAACATCCCTATGGACATGTGGACTGTCCATGTACTACAAGGTTCTTCTCTGTATCTCGAAAACAGAAATCTCTCTCCTCTAGTCTTGCATATGTATTAACTAGACAACAAGGAGGTACCTGATACTCATTGACTGGCTACTACTACAATTTTCATTATTGATATTAATGCACAAGATATTTTGTATTTCAAACTCTTAAGAATTTTTAGGAAATGGTGTTAGTAGCTATAATTGGACCTGATGTGGGACAAATCATGAAATCTCTAGTCGTACTTAAGATTCGGTTGCTGTTAATCATCTTTGTCCTGGCATATGTGTGGCCACCATCAGATTAAAGTTGACAATTAGCAAGCACATATTGAAATTGAGATATTATTTTCAGCCAGAAAAAAAAAAGTGTTGGCTGAAATAGTACAGATTGCCTATTTTTAAATGTATATATAGTAATCTCAAATTACTTCTAAATCCAGGAGAAGGATATGTCAATAAATGTGTGTTCAAGTGAACATTCACCAGATATGTTCATGGCACAGTGTAGGATTAGTTCCTTTTTTGCATAGACTGTAACTGAAGCTGTGCTCACCAGTTGTCAGGTATAAGCTGAGAACATCTGAAAATGAAATTCTCTTTAGTCACCTGGCTGAATAAATAAGCAAGGTGATTAAGAAGGAGTCAAGAAGCCAGGTACCTTTACTTGCCAGAATAATAAAAATACTCCTTGCTCTGAGCCATTTTCGTGTAACTCATTTCTCAATGCAGACTTTCAAATGCACAAAGGAAGATGAGAAATAAGAAGGCTAAAAAAAATAGTTAAATTCTGAGATAGCAGATAAGAGTTATTACCAGATGAATAGATTATGCAGGTTGTTTTAAGAGTCTTAAAAAGGAGACATGGAAAAACACCTATGGGAAAAAGATTGAACTTTTAATTTGATTCAGAATATCTAGAAAGTTCAATATAGAAATTAAACTTTTAAATCTGTTCTGCTTTTATTTTCCATATAAGGGTATTGCATAGTAGCTTTGAACTCTTGGAATTCTAGGCTTCGCTCGCTATTTCACTAGGTGACTATCAGCAGAATAGTATCCTCAATGGTGACATGTAGAATTCTTTCCATCTCTATAATTCTGTGTTACTTTCCTATGGTTTACGCATTATTATTTCACTTTCATTATGAACAGTGCGACGATTCAGAAAAAAATCTTTCTGTTTGACAACAGATGAAGATCAGAGGCTGTCAGGGGTGGGGGGAGCTGGCATGGACCTGTTGAAACAGAGAAGTGAATGACTAACTTTCCTTCAGAATTCACATATAAATAGTGCTCTGGGGTGTTGGCCTACATAGATTAGAGTTTGCTTTTTTGGAAGATTTCCAATGCAATCCATCTACTTTACACACACCACCAGCAATTTACTTAATAGCATGTGAACAGACGTCGTGTAAAAATGATTTATTTTCCTTAGGATCTCATGAACAATAATTACCCTATTTTACATATTATAGAACCAAAACTCACCTAAGTTAATTGGCTTTGAATTGCTTGCACCAAATCCATAATTAGAACAAGATGGAAAGAGTGGATCACTAAAGCCAAACCTTTGTGTCACATTCCGAGTCGGTCTTCACAGTGCAGCCTTGAGGAAAACACTAATTAAGGGGAATTGAAAATCTGGTTTACCTTTAGGTATCCAACAATACAGGGGGCGGGGCGATTTTCTTCTCTTTGTAATTTTTAACATCACTTACCTTCATCCTAAGCAATACAAAGATGAATGAAACACAGGCACCATTCTCAAAGAAATAATAATCTTATACTAACCACATAACAATCTTCCTAAGAGTTGAAGAAGAAAAGTGAAAATACTGGAGTTCGAAACTGAGGTAGATAGCAGAGATAGGACAGGTATATGGGACGTCTGACATCTAAAATAGATAAGGAAGGAATGATAGAAATGAGGCTTCAAAGACATAGAGGAAAAAGACTCCCACTAACATTAAAAAGAGAGAGAGAGAGAGAGAGAGAGAGACTTGTATGTAAGGACAGTAATGAAGTTAGACTCTGACAAGGAGGGACCTGGCCAAGACAGCTGCAGGGTAGAAGGAATTGAGTTATGCTTTGGGGTACTGGACTCAAATTTTAGTATTCCTCTTCCAAGGCCTGGAAAGACTAAGGCTAGAATCGTCCTGTGGTCCAGGCATCTGAACGGAAGCCAGGACTCATGGGGAACCTGGAATCTGTTTCCCCTTGGAACCTTCTAGGCTGCAACTTCCTACTCCATTTGTGAGACTGACCTGATGCTCCAGGAGCTCCGGGACTCATCACGACATGTCACAGTGAGACCATGTAGTGGGGACCTGCCTCCAGAAAGCTGGCAAGGCAGGTAGATGGTATTTCATTTGTGGGTGGACATGAAATCAGGCCTCCAACATGGTGCTGGAAGCAGCAGTTTTGCATGCTCAGACATAGTTGAGGAGTCTGGGTCAACAGCCAACCGCTGCCCCTTAGTCTTAGGTCGTATATATGGACCCCTACAGGGGCCCTCACCAATGTTCTTCGAACCGCAGGCAGGGCTACCCTAAATCTACTGCACCTGAGAGCAGTATGGGGCTGGGGACTGGAAAACCTGCTCTGCCCTGTGGGCCTCCTGCCACTGACAGCCAGGACAGTCACAATGCTCTATGCCATGTCTCTTCATTCAGTAAGTGGACAGTCCTCTCTAGGAACCTCACCAGGCAAGGCCTATTGAATGCCTCAGGATGGTGTAGGGAGGAACTGTCACCTGGCACAAGAATGGCCGATTCTCATTGTTTCTGGCTCATGGAACAGATCCAGGAAGAGACAGTGTGAGGAACTCCAGGAAGGAGAACAGGTTCATGAAAGGTAGGAAACACTGAAAACAGGTGCTGGTCTCTAGTCTAGGCTGCACCGGGAGAGTCCTGCCCATGGGGGTCAGCATCATGGGGGAGAAATGGGCACAGATTCTAGGCATAGGAGACCATTACAGACAGAGGGTTCCAGGTGAGGGATTCAGCTCCTGGAGATGGAGAAGACAGGCCATGAGTCTGGTGATACCATGTAGTACTCAGCATCTAACCATGCCCAGGGGTCAGGCCAGGAAATAAGACACGAATATGGTTCTCAAAGTTAGAGCCAGAGAGGCAAGTGCAGGGACCCGAGAGTGATCACATGGCTTATTTCATTATACCTTTTTTGTCTCTCTTGTGAAAAGTTAAAAATGGCTGTAGACCAAGAGAAGGGCCTGACTTCATCCATAGAAGATAAGGAATGGAAGAGAAAACTGACATACCTGACGAACTGAGGTCACCAAAGAACTCCTTGAGGGGTGGAAAAACTAGCATTGAACATGTCAGCATGGGTAGACACATCCAATAGCTAGGAAGGAACCGGAAGAACTGCTGGAGTGTGGATTTCATAGACGGTGAAGAGATTTTTTTTTTTTCTTTAGCAATGATCACAGATTCACCAATAATCTTAACTTTATTTATGTTTGTGCTGGGATAAATTAGAACAAAGAATTGGATGTAAGGATGAAACCAAAATATTTGTCAATTGATTCTAACTAGTTTCCCAACATATTATTATTCCCAATCAAGGGGAATAATCTCTTCTAGAAGTGAGACTTGAACAATTTGTTTTTTATAAATATATGACCCTTGCCCATAGACTCCATCTAAAGAAAGTGCAATACAAATCCTTAAAAGTAAGAGCTAAAACTATAATGCATCTAAAACAGTACAAGAGAAAATCATATTTTCAAGAGCAATGAATATTTCTTAGACATAACCTAAAGAGCATTAGCCATAAAAAAAGTTTTTGATAGATTGTATTATAACAAGTTTAAAAGCATTTGCTCATCAACAGACACTGTTGGGAAAGTGAAGACAGGGACCTCAGATTGGAGGGGAGAGAAATATTTATATCTGACAAAGAGCCACAATCTATACATAATTCTAACAATGCTACCATAAAAAAGAAAACCCACTTCTTGAAAAGGCACAAAAGATTTAACAGATACTTCATATAAAAATGTGTATGGATGCCAATAAACACACAGACAAGTGCTTAACATCATTAGTCACCAGAGAAATATGGGTGAAAACCACAAGATATCACCACATGCCCATTTAAATGGCTTAAATAAAAAGTAATAAAACACCACCAAATATTGACGAGATGAGGAGTAACCAGAACCCTCAAGTATTTCTGTAAGAATGTCATGTACAGCAAGCACAGTGGGAGTCATTGGATTGCTTTCTCATGAGGTTACACACTCACCTACTCTCTAACCCAGCAATTCCATCTGTAGATATTTACCCAGAGAAACAGAAAATGTGTCTACCAAAAAACCTGCACAAGGATGTGCACAAAAGGTTTATTGGGCTGGGTGCAGTGGCACACGCCTATAATCCCAGCAGCTTGGGAGGCTGAGACAGGGGGATCACAAGTTCAAGTCAGCCTCAGCAATTTAGCAAGGCCCTAAGAAATTTAGTGAGGGCCTGTCTCAAAATAAAGAATAAAAAGGACAAAACAGAAAAAAAAAATTATTTGTAGTAGCCAAAACCCTAAGACACTCATGACTCATCTAGAAAACTTTTAAATATATTGCAGAACAGTCTCATAATCAAATACCACACAGCAATAAAAAGAAGTGAACATGTGATACATGCAAGAATGTGGATGAATCTCACAGGCTATGTGTTGAGTTAGTAAGCTAGATATTAACGAGTGGATGATTCCACATCTGTGAACCTCTAGAGCAGGCAGAATTACTCTGGGGTCAAATAAATCAGAAAAACTATTCCCTCTGGGGTAGTGATAAGTGAGGCCGCCCTAGAGGGAGGTGGGTCTCCTAACAGTGATGGAGATGGGCTATTTCCTAGATAGGGTGATGGGTCACAGGTGTTTGCTTTGATCAAAACTCAAACTCAGGATCTGTGCATTTTAGGGGAGCTTAACCACTAAGCCACATCTCCAGCACTTTTAATTTTTTATATTAAGACAGAGTCTTGTTAAGTTCCTTAGGGCCTCACTAAATGGCTGAGGCTGGCCTCGAACTGTGATTGTCCTGCCTCAGCCTCCCAAGCCACTGGCATTGCAGACATACACCACCACTGTGCCTGGATAAATCATATCTTAATAGAAAACCACTAGGGAACCTAAACTAAAGAAGTGGGAAATTAAAGTATGCTATTATTATAAATGAATCTTAATTAGTCCTCTATAATTATATCTAAAAAATATCCACAAGTTTGTAAATTCCTCATTATTCATAACAGCATATTTTCAACACTTCTAACAACCATATAAAGCAGATTACGGGCATGCAATAGAGAAGCCGTAAATCTTGATCATTCATGTTTTACAATTCCTAAATGTCTCCTTGTTATCTTTCCTTGTCTTCTAGATGAACTGAAGGTCTGAAAAATTAAATTCCTACTGCATGAACTCAACACGTGGAATGTACAGTTAAAACCATACAAATACAATTAAATATCAAGTTGGCACAGGATTTTACTGATGGTGGCAGGGATTAAGGGCTACAAGGGACATTGCCAACCATTCATCCCAGGCTGAGTATTGTTCCAGATTTTAACACTGTCTCCTTAAGACATGACACATCTTCATGTTGCCAATGTGTGTTCATGGAGATTTGCTGTGCAGATTTGATGAAGACCGTGCTCTGAACAACTGATACCTAAATTCTTATAACAATAAAAATAATATTAAAGAAATAGCCACATTGTATTAAATGCTGCCAGTGTACTGTATTCTGAGTAAAGACATTGCCTTAATTTAATCCTTTCTTACAAGGCACATGGATGGGAACTCTGTTAGAAAACACATATATAACAAATAGTAAATAAACAATAAATAATAAATAAAAGTCTGAGTCTAGTTTACATAAATGGCTACAAATTAGAAGAAAAATAACAAAAATATCAAATGTGAAAAACAAGAGTTTGTGAGTATAAAACCATCAACTCTCCTTTGTTTTATTTTTATTTTTTCAGTCCTGGGGTTTGAATCTGGGTCTCCTAGAAGCTAGGCAAGCACTCTCCCACTAAATTAAATGGCTAGACTTCTTTACATTATTCATTTGGAGACAGACTCTCTCTAAGTTGCCTAGGCTGCCCTCCGACTTTTGATCCTCCTCTTCAGCCTCCTGAGTAGTTGGGATTAGCTGAAAACCTTTTGATTCCTACTTTTTTTTTTTTTTTTGATAGAGTGGAAGAGCAGACCTTCCCTCCTTCCTTCCTTCCTTTCTTCTTTCCTTCATTCCTTCATTCACTTCTTCATTCAACAAATATGTCCTGAGCACTTCTGTGTGTTCGGAATGCTGTGTTAGAAGTTAAGGTTTAAAAGCCAGTAGGCTGTGATCCTTGCCGGCAAACAGCACCCAATCTAGAGACGAGGGAGGTGAGAGAAGAGTTAAATGTGTCATAATGGGGTCCACATATGGAGGAGTGGTGAAAAGACGCAGGAGGTGACCGTGAATCTTCTCTTGGAAGATCCTTTCCTTTCTCATGTTTTCAGGGTTATTTTGCACCAGGCAGGTCTGTTCTGCCTTTACAGAAAAGCCCTCCACAGCCTTGTGTGGTTTTAGTGGTTGGAGTATAACATAAAGTTCAAAGTGTCTGGCTGTTTATGGGAACCCCACCTTCAGAGACCTGGCACTGGGGTGCGAGACGACCCCTCTGAATTCACTCTCGGGATAAACGCATTCTTGTCAAGTGTAACACCAACTGTCCATTTCCTCACCAGAGACAGTCCCCCCATGGCAACTGAGTCTCAACTGGAGTTTATTTCTTAAGATATATTTAGAAACAGACAAGTCCACATCCACATGTTCCTTTCGGAGGCTGCTGCTCAGGGTTTTGGGGCAAAGCCACAGCCCAGAGGCACAATCCTGGATCCTCACTAGGAAGAGAATTTTCCAGATCCCAGGCATGTTCCATGGCTTCCCTTCCTCTAAGTCTCTGCAATTCCAATCAGGGTAGTCCTCTCGGGATGATTTGTTACTGTGTGAATTAACTCGAAACTTCGCGAGTTCCAGGGTTTCCTCTGATTCTCACTTATTTGTGAAACATACTTCTGCACATCTTTCTGGGATAAGAAAATAAGTGGCCCATTAAGACAGAACTGTAAGAATCAATCTAGAAGGGGAGAAAGGTCCCTCCACTAAAAACCCCAACTATGATTCACTCAACAGAAGATAAGGAATGCATTTGGAGCTCGATGGCATTACACCACCCGCTCCCCTCATTGGGATGGACACAAGAGAACTGGGGTTGATTTAAAGATCTTTCACATTTTCTCTAAAGAGTGTAAGGCATCTGAGCAGTCTCATTTTGGTAAAGCCACTTGTCCACGTATATATTTCCATAACATCGTTATGCACTTCGGGAGATTTAGAAATGGTTAAAAAAATTGTTTACGGTCTTCCTGGAGCAGAAATTTCTGACGAGATGATAAATAACAAAAGATTCCTTCAAAGTAAATCAATACTTAACCTTCATTCCCATTTTATGATCGAGCAAACATGGGCTGTAGAAGATAGGATAGGAGGAAGCAAAAAGACCTATTTTCCATCCCTTTGGATGAGTTAATGATCTTTGGAAAGATTCTAAGTTTCCTAGTACCGTCGGCATAATAAAGAGTTAAATTGTGATTTAAGCAACAATGCTTAACCAGGAAGTGCGAACATTATTAAAAATGCAGGACTTTTGCTTTTACAGGCATAAGGAGGGACACATGCTTAATTATGACAACACGGCCTCCCTGCCAGGTTGGATGCTGTTAAATGCGCAGGTTTTTGCTCCGTTGAGAACCTTAATGTGTTTGGATACGCACAGTTGGGTCTGGAAAGGAAAATGAGATTATGAGCTCAAAGGTTACAAAACACTGGAGCAGGCTCCTGCTTTCCTTGGGTTTGGAATTGAATATGTGCCCAATCTTATATAAATATCAAGCAGCAGGGAAGACTCAGCTTCATACATGTAGGTTTTTAGGAAAAACTTTGACTTGTCCAAGTCTCAAGACCAAAAAGCAGGTTGTGTTCCTCATGAAACCATTTCCCTCAAGATTTAGTATAAAAATCTGCATTTCACTCTTCAACATCATACGGCAAATATCTAATTAAAACCAAATCATACACACAAAAGTGTTTTTAAATGGAAAATTCGCTTTTGTCCCACCCCACCCCCCTGGCCCTTGAGATATACACAGAGCTCTTGTGTGCATATTGCAAAGTCACCCTTCATGGCAGAAGGAATCTGAAAAGAGGTCAAGATTCAGAAAAGGACATTTTTTTTTTGCTAGATTTTCTCAAGTTGCCAGAGCATCCAGGAGTGTCTCCAAAGCAGGAACTGACTCCTGTGACTCATGGGACCCCCAGAAGTCCTTCTGAGCCATGGGCTCCTCTGGCAGCAGGCATAATGTGAGGTCAGAGGAAGGAGGAGCAATTGCTCATGGTCCACGCTCAGGTGGGGCCCAGAGTGGCAGACCATGCACAGAAGACTGACCACAATTACTAGCTAGTCCTGCATGACTCTTACTTGGGTACGCTCTGTGTGATTATTCATATTTGCCCAGAAACTTAAAAACCAGAAATGACTAAAAGGTAGCACATGGCTCTATTTCAAAATTGTATGAACCAAGTTATTCCAAAAGCATTTCATCAACTTCACTTTTCTTCCCTATATTTGTAACACAGCGAGCCAGGACAGAATCACGGAGAAGCAAAGCAGGACTTGAGAGATCAGTTCCTTCTCTTTAGCCCTTCCATCATGAGCCCTAACTCTGCCTTTGCAGCTGAGTCCATCCTTTCTAGTAAAATTCATTACTCTGGACTTTCCCAATGTCCCTCTTCTCCACTTCCAGCACCTTGTCTCTGGATACTGCATTCTGTTTATTCTTATAACCTTCACTCAGATGATGAAGATGCCTTTAACCTGTAAGAGGACTTTTGCCTGTGTTAAGGATTAATATCTATTTGCTTATTAAGAAGTCTATATGCACTATCAAAAATTCAGAGACAAGACTAGTGACATCTTAAAGCACAAAGAGTTTGGGGGCTCAGGAGGAAAAATGAGCCTTTTGATGCACAGGGGTAGAAAAGTTGCTATACCTACCATTGGTTGCTCACCCACAGGGGCCATGGCAGACATGCTTACAACAAAAGGCAGATTAACAAGAGGAAAACGGAACAGGTTACCCAGAAATGAAGACCCACGGTTCCAGGTTAAAGCTGTGTTTTCACTTTGAGGCTTTACAGATAATGTCCAGCCATATAGTAATGCAAATGGACAATGGATATGATCTGATGATCTTAGCTGGAGGGGTATCTTGTCCACAGCCCACTTGTGCCTGGGCAGCGGGTAGGTCGCAGACAGACCAAAGTAGGTGCCAGGAGACAGCAGGTGAGACGTGATTTATGGGAATGATTACAAGAGATCAGTGACCGCTCCAAGAAGAGCTCCCGGGTCAGGCTGAGGGACAGCACCTCCGACCCCACGGCGCTCCACCAAGCAGCACCTCCGCTCTCTCAGGGTGCTTTGTCCAGTGGAAATTGGCTGGAGGAGTGCCACATGTCCCTTCCACTGTGCCCTCAGCTCCACGCCTGTCCCCACCCAGAGAGGGGATTTATGTGTCAGGCTGCAGAAGCAGTGACGTCACCAGCATCAGCTTGCTCCGTAGCTTGTCTGACCAGCGTCCCAAGGAGCAACTGTCCTGCTGTACGTGCAAGAAAGTAGCTTTCCACGGACAACTCCAACTCGCCCCGGGTCCCAGTGTGCACAAGAGAAAGCCAGCGTCCTTCAAGATAAGATGTGTCTGAACTACCCGCCCAGGCTGCCTCTCAGCATTCCCTGAACTTGGCTAGGGGTGGGGGGAGCACAAAGGAGGCATGCAGGGACATGGGGTTTCACCGTCCCCCTTTTATTTGGAGATGATACAGAGAGGAACAACAAGGGCTGTCCAGTTTCTTCTTGGTCTCTGTAGCTCTTCTTCCTGCCAGGTATGGGAAAGACCCCCTGGAATGAGAGAGTCTTTAGGAAGAAAAGAGGAGTGTGACCTTTCCAGGTTTCATAGCTACTGCGTGGGAGAGGGATTCCAGTTTCTGGGACCTGCCTTGGGCAAAAGAAACTCTGGCTTCTGCAGTTTGCTTCAGGGGAGAAAGAGGGCAGGAGAAAGCAGGACAGAAGAAAGTCAGGGAGAGGCTGGGCTTCCCAGGCTCATTCTGATGACTTCCAGTCTCCTTTAATTTCAAGTGCTCCACGTGCCAAAGCACCAGACCTTGGGGTATCATTTTCTGAGCCCCAACAGATGACATCTGATACAACTGAATCAACAACTATCCATTCTACTAAAATTCAAGCCCCACCCCCTCTCTCTACCCATGCGAACTCTCAAGATCAATCATTGATATTCGATTTTATTTACATACTCTTCATTTAAACCATCAGAATACAATGCTTCTGCATTATGGAAAGTATTGCCATGAGCATTGTCTTTGTGTGTTATGACTTTGATCTAGAATGTCCCCCCCAAAAGATCATGTCTTGAAATATTGGTCACCTATGCAACATCAGAGATGGGGCTTTTAGGCCAGGATTGGATCGTGAGAGTTCTGACCCCTTTGGTGGATTAATCCATTGATAGTTGAATGGATTACAGGAAGGCGGGACCTAATTGTAGGAAGTGGGTCAAGGAGGACACATCCTCAAATGGTTTATCTTTTCCTGAGCCCCCTCTTTCTCGCCCTGCTTGCTGCTTCCACAAACTAAAGCACTTTCCTCTGCTTCCCTTCTGCCATAATGTGTTTCTGATGCGGAGTCATACAACCTTGGGCTGAATCCTCTGAAACTAGGAGCCAAAAGGGATCTTCCTTCTCTAAGTTGTCCTTGTCAGGAATCTTGGTCACAGCCCCATAAAAGCTGACAAACCCCATGCCATTTAAAATGAATAATATTTTAAAAAATAAATTTTATCTTCAGAAGCAGTAGAATGCTACCATAATCATAAATATATGTAATACATAATTATAAATTTGCATTAAACTACTTTCTTTTGGTTTAATTTATTTAAGCATATAAGAGAAAGTTTCCTGGGCTGGGGATAGAACTTGGTGGTAAAACACTTGCTTAGAATGAGCAAGTTCCTGGGTTTGATCTCAAACATTAAAAAAAAAGAAAAAGTGTTATACTTGTGTACACAAAACAAATACACTCAATTGTATGTTCCTGGAGACCCACAAAATACCTAATTGGATCTATCTATTCCTTTTGGGACCCTGTTATCTATTAGAGCGTTATAGGTATGTGAGGGGGTGGATGAGAAATCTTCAATACACAGGGATCTTTGCTGACTTTCAAAGCACTTAACCTTTGCCTCTTGATAGATGGGTTGACACAGTCATTAATCCCTTCACGAAAATTACTAAGCAAAGGTGAGAGTCTATCATGTCACTCTTCCATGAAAGACTAGATTGTAACTATTTCTAGAACACAACTACCCCCAGGTGTACGGCTAGCCTTGAACACTTGTGAGGGATATTGAGCAGAGGATGGGCTCAGAAAACAGGCCTCCAATTGACAGCTGTGGCTTCTCTCTGATGAACTCTGCTCTTTCGGTAGAGCATTGGAACTGCAGGTGAGGTGTGGGAGCCATGCTGTGTCAGGATCTCTGGGGTTTCGTCATCTGGCATAACTGAAACTTTATACCCATTCAACAACTATGTTGAAAGGCTCAGTTAGATCAGGCCTATGGAAGTCATCCATTGGAAATGTAACTCCCAAAAATGAATAAATGACAGGTAGATGGATATGAAGAGAGGCAGATGAATTAATGAATTCTGACTACACTTTCAGAAATTTAATACATAGAGAAATGACCTGAATGAGATAAATGTAATTTTCCACTTCACTGTATGTGTGAATGTCTTCATCTACCTACTGCTGTAACAGTGTTCATGGGAAAATCATAAACAATGACGATAACAAAACTTTACATAGACATACAAATCAGAAACTCAAAGGGAAGCTGTTCATTTCCTCTAGCTTTCAAAAATTCAATTATCTATAGATGCTTTAGGATTATTTCAGTTCCATATACGAATACTATTGTTACTCTAACCCCAAAGAGCCCTTACAGCTACAATATCTTCTCTATCTCAATAATTATTAGTTCTGATGGTTGTGTCATGATATTCAGAAATCTGAGTTGATTCTGAGTATAAATTATATTCCTTTATACTGATGCTTCCCCTTTACCGTCAAAAGGAAAAACTGAAGCATTTGCTCTCTAAATTTGGAGGTGGAAAATCATTTGGTAGAAAACATTTTCAAAACTTCAGGGGAAACCAGTTTATATCTATAATCAGAGATATTTTCCCTGGATTTGAAATGAAGCAGGGGAGATCTAAGTGTATACATGAAAATCTAAAAATTATTACTAGAAAAACCTATCATTTCTCTTTCCTACCGTAGCAATTGGCTAAAAGTAAATATTTGTTTATTCAGTAATTTATTTAAAATCCCCTAAAAAAAGGAACCTTGGGTTTTAGGGCAAGTTTTTTGGTTTATTAAACAAACGCCCAGCTGGCCACAAAGTTCTTCATACCTACTTAAATACGTTCCCCCCAAAAGATGAAAAATACGTTTTTTTTTTTTTTTTTTTTTGCAAATGCTTCCACTTACGAAAGATTTAATGCAAGTTATACTAAAATGTTAAGTTTTTAATTGTGAAAAGTATGCACATCTCTATAGCAGATCCCATTGTGTATGGCTGGGTTTTTTTGTTTGTTTGTTTGTTTGTTTGTTTTTGTTAACTGATACAGCTTTGAGGACATTATTTTAGTCCAGATGAGGATAACCAATGCCCCTTGATTAATTCCCAACCCCACAGAGGAAAACTTTACCTTGGAATTTTGTTTAGAACCTATCATAAGCGATAAGTTACCTCCACAGTACTTAGAGGTCTTGTTAAACAGAAGAGTCTCATTTAGAAAGGTTGAACTGAGTTTGAGCAGGCACTTGGAGATTTTGTGTTTTCCAGAAGCTCCCAAGAACTTTCCTTGCCACTGTTCCGTGAAACACTCTTTAAATAGCAGGGCTTCATACGTCCAAAGGCACCTCAGTACACAGGAAGCACTGACCATCAGTCAAAAAAGACTCCTGCCCCATGGTGGTTGACTTTCAGTCCAGTTGTTCATAGGGTCTTCTCTTTATCCCGACGTCCATTCAGACCCTAGGAAGCAGACTAGAGACTCTTTACTTCTAAAAGTCACATTCTCATCACAATAACCCTGATTCTTAGCTCAGATGGTCTTCTTTATGTTCTTCTGGAAACTTGGAGAGCCATGAATTATCAACTAATATCCAATAACTGGACATCTTAGTTGCTTTTTTTTTTTCTTTCATCATGACCAAAGCCCATACCGAAATACAAAAGAAAATATTAGTAAGGAAACTTACCACACCAGATAATCATTCATGGGCAATGGAGAGTTCTGTCTATAATATTGACTTCAAACTGCATGCTAAAATGTAGGTTTTTAGAAAAGCAGAAAACTTTCTTAATTTGCCAGAAGATGGGCCCTTTTTTTTAAATTTCCATAATCAAACCCTCTACAAAATAGATCAAATTGTTCATCCTTACTCAAAACCTACTTTCCTGCTCTGTCTTCTCTCACAAGGTGTACAAACCACCCTTTTTAAAATTTGCTTTGTGATTAACTCTGTTTTAGTCAGCTTTGAGCTGTTGTGACCAAAATGCCTGACAAGAGCTCAGAGGGAAAAAAAAAAACAAAAAACAAAAACAAACAAAAAAAAAAACACATTCACTTAGTATAAATGGTTCCCGAGGTCTCAGTCCATAGACGGCAGATTGCATTGCTCTCTGGGCCCAAGGTGAAACAGCACATCATGGAGGAAGGACATAATGGAGATCATTGCTCTGTTCATGGGGACACTCAGAAAGCAGAGAGACAGGGAACGGAACGGGCCACAGAGAACATGGACATTTCCAGGGCATGTCCCTACTGACCCATGTCCTCTAGCCTATAGTCATCAGCTGCTTACAGTTAGCACCCAACCCCTATATTTCGACTAGGATGGACTGATTAGGTTACAGCTCTCACAATCCAAATCATTTCACCTTGGAACACTCCTGCATTGATACAAGAGCTTTGGGGAGGGGGGGACCCCTCATATCCAAAAGGTAGCGCCATCCTAGAAATGAATTCCTTCTTTGGCTAAAAAGAGCCAGCTAGTTACATAATATCAGCAAAGTCACCTTCTCTCTAGAATACTACCGTAATTTGTCTCTTCTCCATTTTGCCAAAATACTCCCACTTCACACGTAGCTCATTCACAGTTCTTCTCAAAGTGAAGTAATCTCTCAAATTGAGATTTTAGGTGTGCTCCACAGAATGCCAATGGCCTCAGCTTGGAACTGAATTGTTTTGCTGATCCGTGTTCTCTTCCCATGCTACAGAAGGCCTGTCAAGGTATCTGTTTCTGACGAACCTGGTTCCACAGCAGGCTGGTGGAGTTGTGTGGGAAGGGAGTAGAGGGAGTAGAGAGACTGATTAAGCCATTGCTTATATTGATTTAGTAGCCAGCAGCTTGAACTGATGCTTTATCAACTCTCACATTCAAACCCTGGCTGGAAACTGAGTTATTCATCATGGAGGATTAGAAAATGCAAAGGGTCCATAAATTTAACAGGCTGATTCTTGTTATCTCCAGAGATTTTTTCCTGTCATTTAAAAATGATGTCTGGAGTACAATTTGCATCTAAAATGGCCTTGGAAAGAGGCAAAAGTCCAGCACATCAAACTAATGAATCCTCAGGTTACAGAGAAACATTCCGAGCCAAATAAAGCAAACCACATCCCACCATGTTCCAATCGGACCTGACCCGAATCAATAGTGGGAGTGGACATCAGATTCTTTCTTCCAGAGAAATGTTGCTTTTTTTTTTTTTCACAAATTGACATTCATGTTTAAATAAAGGCAAGTGAAGTGTATTTGAAACAGAAAAAAAAATGTGATATATTAAGAAAACTTGGGTTCTAGTATCAGCTAAGCCACCAAATAGCCCTGTGATTGTGGACAAGCCACATTCTCTCCCTAAGCTCTCATTTCTCGATTCACAAAATTAACTATCAGGTTCTTTCTGCAATGCTACTGGCCAAAGCTGTAATAATCTGATTTTTACAAAAGTAAAACAAAGTAAAATTAAATCTGGTGACTTTCTAATAAATTACAATGTTCAATCTCCTTTCCTACAGGATATGATAAAAGATACTTAGTGTTTTTAGTGTCTTAAAGTATCTTCTTTAATGTGTCCGTGTCGTCTTCATTGCCACCATGGGCTATTTCAAGGTTCTCTATGACTTTATATCACATGTTGTACATGTGTGCATGTGTGTGTGTGCATGTGTGAGTGTGCATATGTAAGTGTGTGTGTGTTTACATCCTCCAGATAAATTTCTCAAAGTTGTACTTTTATGGGAGAAAGGGCATGTTCTATTTATTTGTAGTTATTAATTGCATAAGATTGAAATAAGTTCACAAGAATCTTGGGCCCTGAAGTTTTACAGACCAAATGAATCCTTCTCATGTTTGAGGATCATGACAAGGGTTCACTTTCTGATGAAAAATTTTGCTACCCAAATGGATTTCCAATATTTTGAGAGATAAAATAATTAAAGCAAATGCTGAGTATGCAGTAACTTTGTTCTTCAAAGGGCACAATTTTTACATCTGTAACTTCAAGAAATAGAACATGCCTCTTCAAAAGCAATATGTTATAGGCTATAATATTTTTATTGATTCCATGACTTAATTTTCACTTGATTTCAATTTTAGGGAAACCTACAAAGATACCACATTATATAGAAGTCCAAAAGATTATGGAAAATGTATTTCTAGGGGCTGGGGATGTGGCTCAAGCAGTAATTGTGCTTGCCTGGCATGCGCAGGGCACTGGGTTCAATCCTCAGCACCACATAAAAATAAAATAAAGATGTTGTGTCCACCGAAAACTGAAAAATAAATATTAAAAAAATGTATTTCTAAAGGACATTATCTGGAGAGGTCATTTTTCTGGTAAGATGTATTATTTGGACAGTTGGGAAGCTGCAAATAAAAGACAAATCCAGGATAGAATGTGAACTTTTAAAACAAGTAAAGGGAAATCAAAGAAGTTCAGTAATATTTTCTGCAATAGTGACTTGAGATACACTGTTGTTTTAATGCATTTGATCCTATCCAGAATCCACATCTTAAAATCCATGCTCTGCATTAATCCTTCTTAGAAGCCCGTACCTGGAAGACCTTAAGTCAAAGTTACATATAATCATTTTGTATTTTTCCAAAGTCATTAATGTTGACCTTTTTGACTTTACCTGACTTAGATTTTCTGTCCTTACCAAATGCCCCACTGGGGGGCCCTATTTTTGTTTGTGATATTCATGTCTTGTCATCCTATTGAGTTACCATCATCACCGATTTGTTTATTCAATGCATGTATTTGCTGGTGGAGCGCCACATCATTACTTGCTAAAATTTAGTCAAGGTTTGACATACAGTGGCAGCAGATAGCACTCGTGTGACTAATCAGGTTCAGAGCTTTGTTGAATTCAGGCAGGTAAAGTTCACAAGTGGTTCAGTTAATCCAAATCTATGTAAAGATGCTTATTCTCTACTGGCAAGATGGTGGCAGTAACTATTCTTGTAGACAAGTAATATTCTTCTCCATATATAGTATTTCTATAATATGTGATATTTTCTAGTTATTTCAAATAAAGAACTGACAATATCCAGTTCAACAAACTCTGCAATTTTGACACCCCAGTACTAAGCACCTTTAAACATGGTAGGGTGAGTCTGAGCCATCTCTGAGTGGAACGGATTGGATTCTTGAGTTAAGCCTGGAGGAAGTTGTGGTGATCCAGCTTAGGCCGGATCAGACTCGAGAGAAGCTTGACCTTCTAGAGCTCATAGTTCTAGAGTCACCTCTGGGATACAATGTGTTTGAAGGTAGAGAAGGTTAATGTGAGAAAGTAAACTATGGTATTAGGACTAGACTAGAAGAAATCTCAAAGTTGTTTTGTTCTGCTGGGTAGCATGTGATATTTTCACTTTCACTAGAAGAAAGAGAAGTTCTAGTAAGGAAAGTGCAGGCAGTTAGTATCTCACAGGGTTTCCTTAAATTCCAAAGTGTAAACAACCACAAGGTCCACGTACCTTCCTGTTATTCCACTATGTTATTCTAAGATAAGATAATGCTCTAAGGGGTCGGTGGAGTTAGAGTATTGGAAATGGAACAGTCTGCAACTCCTCTTAAACCATTTAGTTTACTGCAGTTCCTGTGGATTTAAAGCATTCCAGAAAACTTCACACATTCTAGAATCTATGTTTTTTTTTAAAAAAGTAGATGCTCAATGTTCATTCTAGATTCATATTTTTTCCCACTCTAATGATGACCTAAACTTAACACATACCATTTAAATTTCACATCCTCTGGGATGTTTTATTTCAATTAAGGAGGAGCTAGTCCCTCTTTCATGGTCCCCTAAGGCTGTGTAGAAAACCCTATCATATTTTTATTATATTGCATCGTCCATATTTGCTTATTGTCTATGATTTCAAACAGAACCACATTTACTGAGCTAGAAATCTTTCAGTAAATATTCACCCATGTACTCATTTACCTAGAATAAACAGATAGGCCTTCTGCTATCTTAGGTCTAGGAAATAAAGGCACTTAAAAATTATCAACAGAGTATTATAGTAAATGCCACAGTGAAGCCATTTATCTACAATTTCTTCAATGGATAAAGGAATGGAAAATGCATAAATCCATCCCTTACCCACAAGTGCCCTGTGGAAAGCTATTTTCCCATCTTAGGCAGCAGAAGGCATGGGACAGGGTAGATAATTACAAATGTTTATTGAATGATGTTGATTAAATGAAGAATGAATGATTAAGAGACTTTTGAGTCAAAAGGTGCCTTCTTGTTCTTATATAATTTCCCCCTGACTTCTGTTCCCTTCCTTCTTTTTCCTCATGGGACTGCCATCATGCTAGGCATCAGCCTCACATTATCAACAAACATTCACAGAGGGATTACCAGTTTGTTCAATTAGGGGTTTTCAAATCAAATGTATTGATGTCATTGTCCCTGTTCCACTTTGATATGAAAAGGAAGTGTCTGGTTACCATTGTAAATTCCATCGGGTATTTGATCACTAACACGTAACCCTGAACATTTTCTCTCTGACCATTTCTCTGCTCTAAAGCAGATCATTAAGTTGCTCCCAGGCAGAAAGAACAGGACCAGAACAGCAGGGCACTTTTGTAATAAGACCTTGTAAATTGAAAGCCCTGGATACCTTTCCCACCGTGAGAACCCACTGAGCCTGGTTCCTTTTAACATTGCATTAATAGGCCCTTCAGACCTAGTTAATTAAAGACAGTATATCTAGACAGACTTTCATTGCTTACAAGGATCACGTGCACCGTGACTCTTAAAAACCAGCTATTATCTTGAAGGTCTGTTTCTGCTATTAAAACTTGCCTCGATCATCATCTATTTTGCTTGGTTCCTCCATCTTTGTAACTCGGTTTCCAATTTTTCTACGGGACATGGGATATGAAATGGTCGGTATTAAGAATCCAATCGTGGGCTTGAATTTATACATGTTTTTCCATAACAAAGTCAGATATGAGGCCCATGGAGCTGTGATTAACCGAGTCCATTTGTTAAATCCCTGCTGGTTAAAGGAAAGGCTTATAATTGCAAATATCACGGCCATACAGTTACAAACTGGAGACCCGCTGGGAAATGCAGACCTTAAAGTGGAGGTGTCATTAAAACCTCCAAGTCAGTCAAGGTAGTTAATCACTCAATTAGACTCTCATTATCATCTGCCCTGCATCAAAAAGGCCTCCCGCAGTCTAGGAGGGGTTGTAACCAGTCACTTTGACAGGTGATCCGCTCCTGGAATAGGACGGCCACAATAGGCCTTGGAGGAGTTATCAGCATGACACGGCCCTATCTAAGCCGAAGCAGACGCCCACGGGACTTTGGACAGCCCTAACTGAGGAGATCAAAGGCGGAGAAACAGCTGATCCCAGACTGGCTGGTGTCAGCCTGGTGTTTCCTCTGTCAAAGGCGGAGGGATGGAGAACCCGCTTATTGATTGCTGCTGGCCTTGGTGTTCCGCCTGGAACCAGAGGCCTTGGGGGAATATCCAAGAGGGATGCCTGTGCCTGGCTTTGGGAGCCCCGCAGCATAGTTATTGAAAATCTGCTCGTCCTCGCTTCGGAAAATGCCAGTATGTCACAATGGGGTGGGGGTGGGGGGTGGGGGCATGCAATGGTCACTTTTCCACCATACTGTGTCAGGCAGAGAAGATAAAACCAGCAGTTGGAACAGTTTAAGGCCAGGTCATGATCCCTTGTAGCATTTTTTTTTTTTTAAATGTGGAGCAAGTGTTCTTAGTTTAGAACAGTTTGGAGCTAACTGAAGATTCCACAGGTCAAGCAACAAAACCAGCTGCACCCCCTGTGCGTCTGAGGCAGCACAGGACAGGGGTGCCTGGATGTCTTGACCCAAGATCCTGTCCTTTCCCCTTGTGGTCAAATCCACCAAAGTCATAATGGAATGCACAGAGAACAGAAAATCTTCATGGGCAAGCCACAGATGGAGGTCTGGCTATTCACATTAGGATCTTTCGGGTTGGTCTTCATTCATTATGGATTTCAGTTGGTTAAGTGAAAGAAAGCATTGCTGATACTCACCTGAAAGTCTTAGCAGAGCTTATTCGGCCATTCAAAATGAGTTCTCTGCATGCGCCAAATCCCAAACCCCAGTAGTAACTAAATCACATCCCCGAGTCATCAGTGAATTTCATCATTTCACCTATTTAACAAGAGAGGATGGAAACATTTTTCTCTGCATAACGTGAGTCCCTTTTCCTATGAATTTAATTCCATAATGGACTGTTTTGGTAAAAACGATCAGCTGATCTTATTTTACCTATCCTACCCTTTTAAAAATACTGGGTGTTTTTTTTTTTTTTTTATTTGTGTACCTTAAACACTTTCAAGTTTTCTTTTAGGCTAAAAAGATTTTTAAAAATATCTGTCAAACCATACACGCAAGGGCTCCTTACTTGTTTTTATTTAGTTTTTATTTTTGTGTTTATGTGTGTGGTTTGCAAAATAACTTTTAACGGTTCTACTGTCAATAAATTTAGGTGTGGCAAATTGGTTTTTAATAAGCTTTTTTAAAAAAATTTAGACTGTCGTTAATTTTACAGAAAAAATTATGTACACGACAAACAGTTCCCTCCTGTCCCACACCATTTCCTCTTCTATTAACCCCTTACATTGGGGTGGTGCATTTTTCACTGTGACCTGGTGTTGATCAATTATTTTTATTTCAACCATTCTTGATTGAGGTACATACCTTGCTCACCTCTCAAGTTTCTTAAAGTCCTTTTGTGTGTTCAGGAGGCCATCTGGCATTCCCCCTTGACCTTCACGTGTTTGACCTTCTTAGCATCTCTGGGATGTGGTGGTCTTTCAGGATTGTTTTGTTATTCTGACAAGCTTGATGGTTTTGGATAGTACAGGTGGTCAGTATTTTGTAGGGAGTCTCTCAATTGATATTTCTCTGAACTTTCTCTTTCTCTGTTTATTATTATTATTATTATTATTATTATTATTATTATTATTAGGCTGGGGTGATCATGGGTTTTTGGAATGTGGACCAACATTGGCCAAGTATCACTTTTATCATGTAATAAAAAGGGTACCTTCTAGCAACATGACTTATTATTGTTGGTGTTAATTTTTAATTGCCAGAGCGAGGTTGTGTTTGTTTTTTCCAGAGTAAACTTACCTTTCTGTAAGGACATCTTTGGAAGGAAGTCAGAACAGGACAGCTCAAACATAAAGAGTAGGGATTTACACCCTCTCTCTTTGAGGCAGAGTGCTATATAATTTATTAAAAAATTCCTCTGCATGGCATATTTGCCTGCATTTATTAATTTTTTAACTGCTTTACTTGATTGGTTTGCACTCCTGGGTTTGCCTTTGCTACTTTGTGATATAATCTGCTAACTAGGCTTGGGGGTGCAAAGTTCCTTCAGCCTTGAATCTTAGACGTTCCACTCACTTCAAAGTTACTCAGGTCAGCTATGTCCACCTCCTTGAGTAAGGTGGTTTCATATATTAGTAATACAGTTTGGTCATGTCATGGGAATCTCTAATCTCCTAAATGATTTTTTTAAGGCTCATTATTTGTGCTTAAAATTTCTGTGGGTCTTGGCAAAGGTTAGGTGTCATACATACACTGTCATAGTGTTACAAGGGATAGCTTTAGTGCTCTAAAATAAATACCTCCTGCTCTTCATTTTTCACCCCCAGGCCTTGGTAATCCCTGATCTGCTCACCATCACTATAGTTTTGTTTCCAGAATGTCATGCAAATGGAAACATTCAATGTGTAGAGTATGTTACTGTGGCTTCTTTTACCTAGCAAAATACACTGGAAAGATATTTGCCTTTGCAAGGCCCGATAGCCCATTCCTTCTCATTGGTGGACAGTACTCCATTATTTAGATGTACGACAATTTTTAAATCCCTATACTTACTGAAAGACTTTATAGTTGTTTCATTTTTTGGCAATTATGAAAATACCTGCTATAAACATGTTTGTATGGACATAAGCTTTACATCATCGGGTAATTACCTAAGGGCATGATTGCAGGACTGTAGAGTGAGGCTATTTAGTTGTGTAAGAATCCACCAAATTGTCTTCCAAAGATGCTGTACCTTTTTTCATCTCAACTAGAAATAAATGAAAGCTTCTGCTTTTCATCCTTTCCAGTGACTGCAACCATCCATTATTGTTGGGTTTTTAGTTTAGTTTTGTTTTGTGATTTGGAAGTTAGCTATTCTTATATATGTATAATGGCATCTCTCAGTCATTTTAATTTCCACTTCCCTATTGACAAGTGATGCTGAGTATGTAACTACTTACCATCTGTTTAACTCCTTGGAAAGGTATCTCATTCAGATCTCTGGTTCATTTTTCCTTAAGTTTTGCTTTCTTATTGCTGAGTTGAAGAGTTTTTTGGGTATTTTGTATGTGCCTCTTTTATCAAATATCTGTTTTATAACAATGATTCTGTCTGTGGTGAATGTCTATTCTTGTAGTGTATTTCACAGAAAGTTTTAATTTTAATGGAGTCCAAATTTTCTGCTTTTTTCTTTGTGCTTTGGTGATGTATCTAATATGAAAAATGCTTATTTTAGAGAACTTTTTTTTTTTGGTACCAAGGATGGAACCCAGGAGTGCTTAACCATTGAGCCACATGCCCATCCCCCTTTTATTTAGAGACATTGAGTTGCTAAGTACCTTGCTAATCTGCTGCCTCAGCCTCCAGATTTGTTGGGATGTCAGGTGTGTGCCACTGCACCCAGCCAAAATACTTATTAAAATAAGCATTTAAGAATGGATTTAAAAATCAGTTACTCCATTTGATAGCAGTTTCCTTTTAAGCCAATTTTGTTAGATTTCAATCAGTTAAATTACACAACGGTAACAGTTTAGGCAAGGAAGTCCTGCAAAGCCTGCTCAGATTCTGCCTGGCCTCTCTATGGGGCCTTCCTTCCTCCAAAGTATAGGGCAAGATCCTTCCGGAATGAGAGTCCTGTGATCTAGTATCCAACAAGGTAGCTCAGAGGACTTTGTTATGGCCAGCTCTTACACAAAAGGTGGGGAAGGTAAGAGGAGTGCTCCTAGGTTTTTATGGCTGACTTGAAAGGGGAGCAGCTCCAACTTCTATGACACCCCCTCCACCCATGGAAAGGGAATTTTCATTTTTCTAGCCTACCTTGGGGAAGAGAAATTCTGGTCTCTGTGGTCTCCCTTAAGGGAGAGAGGGAAGTAGGGAATATGACCAATGGGTCAGAAAGATCTTGCTCATTAGCTCCTTTCTGTCAGTTCAAAATATTTGGCATGCCCAGGCAGGCTGCTTTGTAGCATCATGTTATGAGCTCCAACAAGGAGTAGCCAGAAGCCCACAAATCGACTCATGTTTTAATCACCCCTCTTCCACCAATTTGGCCCTAAGACTTCAAGGAATGCATTCCCAAATCCCTGTTGGCTTCGGAAGTTAGGAAAGAGGAGAGCCAAGCAGAACAAAGTGCATGGGGAAGAACCTATTGCAGGAGTTGGAATTTGCTTTTTTCTTTATGTTTCAGTAGGATTTAAGCAGTTGAGCCATGGACACAGACATATTTAGAAGAGAAAGTGATAGTACTAACAAAAGCAGGAAGCATGCATTTAGCAAAGCCTATTACCCACATAGAAACTAAAGAAGTTTCATTAGCAACTATTTGGGAATGTTTTAAATTCTGGAGATATTCTAATTCAGTCAATGCAAAAGCTTAGTAATTCTTGAATTGTCATACAAAATTCATAGGTGAGGTTGGTTAGTCTAGTAGTGAGCTGCTAAATCTCTGAGAATGATGAGGGATAGGGACTTGAATCCTCTGAGAAGGTATTGTTAATATATTTTTAATTTAGGTTGTGTTACTTGCAACTAATGTCTGAGTTTCCCATGAGAGCTTCAACCACAGCAATAATAATAATAGGATAATACTTTACCAGGCACCAACTCTAATAGTTACTATAATAAGAATTTTGCACATAGAATTTTATTTTAAAAAACTAAGCAAGATGTAATTTTTCAAATATTTAATATTTATATTCAATATATAATATATCTATATTTAATATATTTAAAGTTTAATATTTAATACTTAAACATTAAAAACATTTTAAAATATCTAAAAATTATACCCATCATTAAAACTAAACAAGATATAAATTTTAAAACATTTAATATTTGTATTCAATATATAGTATATATTTGTATGTTTAGTATTTAATATTTAAATATCTTGAAAATTGTATAAAACTAAATAAAATGTAACTTTTTTTCATTTATTAAAAAAAGAGGAAAATAAAACTAAGGGAAAGAATCAGCCTTTGAGACAGGAGTCCCCTGTGTTTCTTCTTTGCTAGCAAAGAAATAAATCTTTTTTCTTTTTCTCCAAACCATGTCCTTGTTTTTGGATTGGCATCAGGGATAAAGACCTAGTTTTCAGTAACAAATTTGGCACCCCAAATAGGACCCAAAAGCAGCCCCCTCCAGCTTTCTTGGGCAGCCCTGGCTCTCCAAGGAACCCCACTTCCATGCTGAGGATACAATGTGCTGGCAAACTTGTTGAGATGCAACTGCGGGAGAGTTAGGAGATGGATGAGTCTGCCTCAGGTCGAACCAGAGGAGCTATCCCTGTTGCTGCATTGTGTCCACTTTGAGAAAAAGGAAACTGAACTCAAGAAAGTTGGCACAACTTTGGCCATTTGCATGATCCCTGCTCTATGTATGCCTTATCCACTCACCTGCCATCTTCCACTATGGACCCCAGGACTGCTCTGATGCTGATTATCCTTAACTATCCACATCCCACCTGATAGCGAACAAGGGCTTTGGGTTACTTCCTTCAACTCCACCCCCTTTCAGCAGGAAGCAGTTTGGAGATGTCATTGCCTATTTTTCCATAGAAATGGAATGTAGAAATTGATAGTGGGGAAATGTAACAGGGGTCCACTTTATGCTTTGTAGTATATAGCCTTTGCTGCCTTGCTACTGCAACTTATTTTAAAATGGACATGTTTCTTTCTCTTTCTTTCTCCCCCTCTCTAGTCTTCCCCATTTTAGACAGACTAATCTGTCCTTGAGTACACACCCTCCATAGAAATGAAGTAATCCAGACTTTGGGGATAGTACCAGAAGATCTCAGAAATGTATATCTCCCAATTTAATAAGTGAATTACAACTCCAACAGGGAACATGTGGAATGTAGCCTTTGTGTCACCTCTTTAAAAGACCCCTGTTCCTAATGATGGGCTAAATCACCCCTTTGGGACAGGAATCCCCTGTGTTTCTTCTTTTATAGCAAAGCAATAAATCTTCTTTTCTTTTTCTTTTTTGGAAAAACAAAACAAAAAACTAAAAGAGATGAAGTAACTCATCTAAAATTGCACAATTAGCACATGGAAAATCAAGGTTATGAACACCTAACCAAAATTCATGAGTTTTCAAGTATGTTGTTGACCTCTGAAAACCAGAAAGGACAGATGCTATAACAGATATTGGAAAGAAAAAATAAATAAGTGATAGGTTCCGATGACAAGAAAATATGAAAAGAAAAAAAAACAGTTTAGAAACCAAGGAGAAAAAGGAAAAATAAACTTAGCATATTTAGAAAACAGTGAAAATAGAGTTAGCTTCTTAGAGAACAGGATAGAATGGATTCAATCTGGTTCATGCTGAGTTTTGGACACTGGCAAAACAGTTCAATGGGAATGCACCCCAAGAAGCAGAGACTGCAGTCTGGACTCAGAGGGAGGATGGGAGCCGGAAGAAGGCCAGGCAGCAGGAGTTTGGTGCTGAGGGGCCCAACAGCGCACTGATTCCCAGGGTTCCCCCTTAGAAGAACTTAGAACAACCCTTAGCCATTTCTCCTACTGAGTTTAGAGCATCTGCCAGGAAAGGCCAAAAGCCAACACTGAACAGAGCTGAGGGAAGGAAGAGGAAGAGGACTGTCAAAAATGCCCTCCACCAAAAAATTACAGAAGCCATTTTAATGCTAAGATCAACTGAGAAGACCAGGTAAAGGTTGAATATTCTAATCAATTGAATAATTAAGAGAGGCTTAGGTCTTTTTTTCCCTTTTCTCTATTCATGCAGCCAGAATGTTTAAGTTCACCCAATTCTAAAATTATTTTCCAATAGCTAACGAGGTTTCCTAGCACAATAATCTTAAGAGAAATATTTAGTAGTTAGCAATGAAGAATTTTTACGCAATATGTTTTGTCAAGGTTTTCCCCTTATGAGCTTAGTACGGAAATAAATAAAATGCTATTATTTATTTTGATCGAATCTATTTAATCATTCATTTATTCCTTCCTTCTTTCCCATTTTGTGCATTTCAGTGAGGATTAAGATAACAAATACCTAATTTATAAGTAATTATAAAGTAATAAATTATATGGCAAGATTTAAAGAAGACTTAATTGAATAATTTTGTTTCCAAACAAGAGGAACTAATGGGTAATTACTGTAACACTTTCCTATCTCAATTGGAATTCAATCTTTTACAATTATTGAAAGCAATAAAATTACCAAGAATAGGCAAATGGTCTTTATTCCTTTAAAACCCAATTCATCACATGGACTATAAAAGAGAGTTTTAAGAGATTCTCAATATCTCAGGTTATCTCCTTCATGGTATTTTAGGCAGTTCATTTTATTGCACTACAATAATTAATAATAAAAATTCTTTTTCTTTTTTCTGTTTTCTATTTTTTTCCTTCCTCCCCTCCTTTCTGCCTTTGTTCAGAAAAAAAAAGGTGAAATCTGTTGTAATTGAACTCTAAGAAATATAAAGAATGCAAATCTGCAAAAAGATTTTTTCCCCTATTAAACATTGACTCTTAGTTGGAGCAAAACGCAGGCTCTAGATTCTGTTTCAATGATATTTGAATAGATTCGAACAAAATTAGTTTAGTTAAATACATACAATGGCATTTTTTTTTTTTTTTACTATTCTATAGGAATTCTTTCTAGTCACCCATTCACTTTTTCAACTTATAGCTGCCTCATATTATTTGTCTGCTTTCTTTGATCCTTTTTCAGGGGAATTGTCTGGAAACCATCTCCTGTACATTTTTTATGCACTTCTTCATCCATCTCTTCAAAACAGAAGGAACTAGAACAATACCTTGCAAGGTCAGGAGATCAAAATAACTTAAGCAAAGCACCTAGTAGAGACCCTAGAATCTAACATGCAATCCTTAGAGGGTATCCTTATTAATGAAAATAAGCATTCATCTTATGCAAACCAGAACAATTTAATAAAATGTTGAGATGGCATTTATTTGATCCTAAAGGGCAGATATTGAAAGAAGCCTTCTCCAAGGACAACTGGGATCATGGATGGAAATGTAGGCATCATGAGATAGTGCTGGAGAGTAAAGGTTTCGGCTGCCTTCACCTAAGTCCTGTTTCTTTCATTTACTTAGCTGGGTGACAGTCATCTTTCTGTGCCACATTTTCCTTCTACATTTTCCTTCCCCCTCAGAAGAATAGCTGGCAGAGAATGAACATGACTTAGCTTTTTCCCAGTCTTAGTGTGATACTCAAAGCCTAAAGACAACATCCCATAGTCTCATTTGCTAGTAGCTTATGGCCCCAAGTGTGTGACCCCTTTACCTAAAGTCTTCAGATGCTCCAATGAAGTTTGCTACTAAGCATTATTTTTCTTCTCTCCCATTAACAGTAAGAAATACATGGTGAGTGCAACGGTCCTGAGAGAACAGGAACACGGAGCTTGTTGTGAGCCAGGATCCCTGCTGGACTGCACGGGGGAGAGGCCCAGGTGGGGGCAGCTGTCGAGGCAGTGATGTATGACAAATGACTTGTTGCCACAATGGATCATCAGAGCCTGGCTACACTGGTGACATGTCACAGGCATACATCATCAGAGCAGTGCCCGGCAGGAGCAGCAGTCTGGAAACCACCCTGCCCCATAAATTTTAATACAGCCAAATAAAAAGAGCTGTAATTTTCTTTTCTTCTAAATTAAAGATTGACACTCAGGAAAGGAGGGACAGAGGACTCATTCACATGACCCAGATGCTTTCCAAAGACCCCAAAGTTACTGAGGTCTTCTAGGGACATGTACAATCATCCTTACTCCAATGAATGTGCCTTGATTTAACCTGACCTAATTGATCCAAAGTGCAACTTCCTGGCACAGAGATATCCTGCATTGGTGTACAGAAGATTTTTCAGGGATGGTAAGCTGCCTTATTATGGATTGCTTACCTATAATCAGCTGGAGAGAGTGCATTAAAATTGGCTGAAATTTGTTAAGAGTGTTTAGCAATTTATTTATTTATTTATTTATTCATTTATTTATTGATTGATTGATTGCTGGGGATTAAACCCAGTGCCTCAAGGACACCAGACAAGTGCTCTACCACCAAGCCACTTCCCCAATCCAGCAATTTATATGCTTAACATCTTAATGGTGGTGAGGGTGGCTAATCCAGAGAACAAATTCAGTGAGTTTTAAACAGAAGGTCAATATCTTTTCTAAATTTGAAATTCACCCATGAACAAAGCTTTCTAGTAGCTAGCATTTCCGTTGGGTTTAAAAGGAGATACTGAAAATGAACACAAACCAAGTAAAATGATTCTAGCTATCAGCACTGTGAAGAAGAAAGAAAAATTAAGGGTAACAAGATAAAGATCGGGTGGCCGTTTTAGCTAAGTTGAACTGAAAAGGCATCAATCACTACGAGGTTACTTATGATTGGGGACTTCAATGATGAGAAGCAAACAGCAAGGAAATTGCAGAGAATGAAGTGTCCCAAGCACAAGAACAGCAAACTCACTCCTGGAACGATAATGGGCACAACAGATTTGATACAGAGGGGAGGCATTGTAGCATGAGCAGAAGAACTTGGGAAGAGTTGAGATGGCAGAGCTCAGATGAGCACATGAATTTCAGTTCCTAAGGTGTCTTGTAATCCATGCAAGAAATTTGGATAACCTGGTTGCAATTAGGTTTTTGAGCAGGAGAAGGAAGAAGAAGGCCCCCAATCTGAAAAAAAAAAAAAAAATGAAAATCTTTCTTGCTGCTATGTGGACAGAGTGGTGAGGTAGAGAGGCAGAGATCTCTGGAGGTAGATCTCTGGAACAAGACAGGAAGTGGAGAAATCAGCAAAAAAGCTTATCAGGGTAATCAAGGGCACATGTGACTTGACCTTCTATTGGAATTTCCCAAGTGTGATGGCAAGAAGTATTTGGAGCAGAGCTGGCATGACTTAGTCATGGAGTATGTTTCTCATGAAGAAGGAGCAGAACCACAAGGAAGCCTTAGATTCTATTTCCAACAAAGTAGTGGTGACGTTGTTGACCAAAAATTCTTAAAAATGACAATAAGTTTATGGGAGAAGATCAATAATTTTGTTCATATTCTGCTAAGATGGCAATTCAGTATCCTGGCAAAGCTCTCCAATAGCAGTCAGATGTATAATTATGGCTCTCAGGAGACAGATCTGAAGATACAAATTTGAGCCTCCTTATGACTCAGATAGAATTTAAAAGTATGAGAACAACAACAACAACAAAAATTTCTCCTGAAATTAGGTAAAACAGAAAAAAAAAATGAGGAATGCTGCAGAGTTCTAGAGCACTCTAGTACTTTGAGGTCCAGTTAGGAAGAAGGAGCAAGAAAAAGAGAGAAAGAATGGGAACTCAGATGAGAAAAAATAGGAAACGGAACCAGTTGGGTGTTGGCCTTAGGGGAAAAAAATGGAGAAAACAGAAGAACTGGCCTGCTCTGTCAATAGATGCTGAAAAGGTGGTGTGAAATAAACAGCAGCAACCCTTGAACATCATCCTTCAAAGGACTGTTGTTAGTGACCTTAATGTGAGAAGATTTCCTAGAGTAATGGGGATAAAAGTCCAATTGGTATGATCTGAGGACAGACGGTAGCTGAGGAGACGGCACAAAACTATGGACCACTCTCCTGATGATTGATTCTAGAAGAGATGGGTAAAGTGGAATAGTAATTGAAGGTGGTTGTGGCATGGGGGGATTCTTTTCTAAAGATGGGTGATATAAAGGCACATTTGAATATTAATTGGAAGGAAAATTGAGAATTAGAGAACTAGATGAAATAGAAGAGAAAGAAGGAACTTCCAAAAGTGAAGTCCAAAGAAGCTGAGGAGGGGATGGACTCAGCCTATATGAATGACCTCAAATAAAAGTGAGAAACATTCTCAGACTTGACCGTGAGAGAAGTTTCAATGTGTGATACAGATCCAGGCAGTTTCACAGACATGGGTGAGGTAAAGAATGCATTTCTTGCAAGACTGGATTTTCTTTATGAAGTCTAAAGCTGAGAGTGGATAATGGTAGTGTTGGAAGTTTCAGGAGAGAGATGGTGGAGAAATGTCATCTTTGAGGAGGAGATGATGAGATTATTTGGGAATATTGAGGACCTATCTGGGTCTTGCAATCATGACTTCATCAAGTGATGAAGATCCTTGGGTCCAGGCTGTTGACTGGGTTACCTAGAATTATCTCTGGGCAATATATTGTCTGAAGCATGGTGGGCCAGAAGAACTAAGGGTGTGTGCAGAGAGTGGTCAGAGTCCTGGATCATGGGATCTAATAGATAAAAATAAGCATAGAAGTAAAAGGAGGGTGATAATTTAGCTGCAAGATATGCATTGTCACCATGTCCTGCTGGATTCACGGCTCTCCCACCCCCAGGGCCAGGGTAAGTGCAGAAGGGTTTTGGTCAACTTTACATTTGCAAGGAGGACCAGAATGTGCCACAAAAGGGGAAAACAGGGACTGGGATTCAGGAGGCTCCTCATTGAGGGTATCTTTCATGACACTTCTGAATCATCCCAAAGTGTACAGCTTCTGAGATTCAGGACACAGTGTAGAGTTCTCACTTTTCTGAGTCTTGGGATTGGGCTGACAGGACATGAGATTGTGGCATAGAATTACCACTGTCATTTTTTTTTCATCCCAGTTAATGCAAATATGGTGAAAATTTAAACCTTTAAAAATACAACTCCTAGAATCTCTGTGATTTTTTGTTCTGTTTTGTCTTCTCCTGTCTGATCTGAACTAAATATACCCAAGAAACAATTTTTTTTCCTGCTAAGGAACATCTGTCTGTTTTACCTTCAGGAAGAAAAAAATAATCTACACATCTATTATGCATTTTATACCCTTTCTCTGCATAATTCCATATATTATAAACAGCAAGTTCTCCTAATTCATTTCTCTGCAAAAAAAAAGAATCACAATAGATTCAGTTATTAAGTGATTTCTTTAAATGACATTGTACAGTGGAACCAAGATAAATATTTTGAGATCCATCCAGAAATGTGGGTAAGTCTATTGCTTATGGGACACTGATTTAACCTAAGGGGAGATGGACAGGTAGAGGCACAAAGAGACACACAGAGACTGAAAGATCAGGATGCAGTTCACTAGAAAATACGTCTGAAATAGGGCAAGAAATCTGTATGCTGTGGAGGCCATGCCAAACATCTCTTGGCGAACATGAAAAATGTGAATATATTCACTAGCTGGCTGGAAAGTGCTCTGTGGGCCCATAGCTGTTTTTCCTGTGGTGGTACCTGTGTGGTTTCATTAAAGAGTTTCTTTAACAGACGATGTTGGAAATTCAAGGAAAAGGCGCCAAGGGTTTCTTAGAAATGTATTTCATAGCAAAGTATCAAGGGGTGGCATTGATCTTGGGTATGCTTGCACAGGAGAATTGAGATGCTGTGGGGCTGGTTTTGTTGTTTTCCCATATAATGTTAATGGTCCTAAATTAATTATAAACCAACAGTTCGACGGAAATACCTTAGTGTTTCTCTTTTTCTTTTAAAAATTCTAGGGCAGTTGGCTCTGAGCACAACCTGCTCTCCAGCTATCAAAGGGTCCAGTGTGTGTTAATTCCGTTGGTCATCCAAATGTGTACTTTTTTTTTTCTCTTTCCTTTCTGTGTCTGATCTCTCCTAAAGAAATACTGCAAAAAGAAAATAAACTGGATTCAAATATCTACGAGAAAAATGAATCTAAAAATACTGTTTTAGGATTCAGAGAATGGATCCAATATTTAAGGGGAAAGAGAACACTCTACCCACCTGGATTCCTCTTAGAAGAAGTAAAAATTAAAATTACGAAGTTCTCTTCATTATGCAAAGCCTCATCCCTCACAGAATGGAAGGGAGATGTGCCTTCTTCTGCTGGTCACTGTCCATTGCTCACCTATTTACATCTTCAGGAGACACCTGGACTTGAACCAGACCCTGTCTGAATTGTATATAGTTGACCCTCACCCATTTGCCCTAATGGGTAGAAAAAAAAAAAAGAAGTGGAGTGAATGTCATGCCTAAATCTGGAGAGCGAATCATCCTCAGATTGTCTTCATAAAATTAAAAAAAAAAAAAAAACATTTTCAGTGGTTTTTATTTTAATGTCACGTCTGTGATATGATGTGGATTTTTTTTCGGTTCTTTAAAGAATCAAACAATTCATAAAATGACCTTAGTGAGGAGCTTAATGAAATTACCTTTCTTATTTTGCCTTCCTGCTTAGCTCTTCTTCTCATCTTATTTCTGTAAGAGAAATTATTTATACCACTTCTGAGATTGTTTGCTCCAAGTGACCAACCTGAAGGAAAGCAGTCTTTCGCAAATCTTGTTCCTTCACACTTAGTTTCCTTAGGGCTAGAGATACTTATTTTGGCTTTGGAAACTTTTTCTACTCTCCAGTCGAACCTTAAGTAAACATCCCGTTTGTTTCCACAAAGTGTATAATTAGCTGAACCAATGAAAACGTTCATATGCATTTAAAAGCAAAATACCCATGGATAATCTTTAATAATTCCAGTAATCTGCTTGCAGGTCATTAAGAATTCCTTCATTATTCTTCATTAAGGAGGGGGGTCCTGCATCTTGGATGCAGTGGTCTCCAAAGCAAAAGTGACAGCGATGTTGGCAGAGTTCAGGGAATGTACAGAAAAATAAAGAGATTGAGTCAAGATTTCCATGTGAGGAAAGACCAATGAATAGGTGTATTTACTCTAGAAAGCAGGAAGACTGTGGACCAGTCATTGATTATTAATTTGCGAATGGTAAGAGTGAGTTGAAAAGAAAACTTTTCTCAGTCTTTGGGCAATTATTAGATACCCCCAAATGTTGGTTACAATAAAACTGGTGAAACTGTGAACTATTTAATCTCTATATCCCAGGGCCCAGTCCAGGGTGGAATGCCTCCAATAATGATTTTGATGGAACTAAATGGATTATTTTTGAGGCTAGGGGTGACTCCCAGACATGCATCCTGCCAATGGGCAGGAAAGCCACGAAGGAACCTGGAAAACCTTCCCTACTCAGTATTTCTTCATGGTTTCACACTTCATATCCTAATAATAATTATGACTTATAACATTCTATTCTATATTAAGCCCACTTTATCTCTCCAAATCCTTAAAAGTTCAAGAAAAAAAAATACAACAAATGAAAATGTACAAACATTTAATATGCTGGGAAACTGAGGCTCAGAGTGGAGAAGGAGAGAGAGATTGAAACCCAGGTCTGCCAACTTCTAAGGCCACACGGGTTCCTCCATACTATTCCTTATGTATGTCGGTCCTCTTCATCTTCTTGAGTAAGGGTGCCTAGAATTCTTCTATATTCCACCATGTCAGTTTGACATGAGTTATTTTTATTTTATTTTATTTTGGTATTAGGGATTGAATCCAGTGATGCTTTACCATTGAGCTACATCCCCATCTTTTTACTTACGTTTTTTTTTTAGACAGGGTCTTACTCAGTTGCTAAGGCTGACCTTGAACTTGTGATCCTCCTATCAAAGCCTTCAGAGTTGCTGGGATAATAGGCATGCACTGCCATATCCTATCTGAAATGATTTTAGCGTGACATTTTGATCCTGGTCATCTGTGGTAGGAAGAACTTAATAATAGTATTGTATTTTAATGCTCTGATTTTCTTCAAGTTATGCACTTGAATCAGATCACGAGAAAAACAGCAGTTCAAAATCAATATTATGTCTATTTTGTAACTGACAGTTTGTCAACAGATTAGGGTTCAGTATCCTTTCTCCTAATGGGATAGAAGTTCCCTCCATGTACCAGATTTCCAAAGGTCCATCCAATTCCAGACACGAAGCTAGTTTTGCATCCTACACTTTCTTGTGCCTAGAATCATTCAAACATTGTTCTAAAAGATCTTCTCTCACCGGGGTCACAGGTTCTCCCTATAAAACCAGCATTCCCTCTGCAGTGATTCCTCACACTGATGCCTGTGAGTCTATCAGTGTCCTGCTACAATGGGACCCAAAGTATTTCCACTTATTTCCCCACTTTAGAAGTTAGAAAATAGAGTGGGAATATTGATCTAGTGCTGGAGGAGCTGCCTAAGAGAGCGTGATTGCCACAGACCATGTAGGACCAGTCACAAAACAACTGGGCACTACAGACACATATCCCTGCATATATTGGTGCTTCCTAGGTATATAGTTTAAATTATCCATGTTGCTTTCAATAATATCAACATCAGCATGTGAAAAAGAAGAGGGCCTGAGGTGTGAACATGTTTCTGGAGAGACATTTTGTAGTATTCATCAAAGGCCTTAAAAATTCACTTCATTGCACAATCCACATTCTGTGCTCCCTATTTTTTAGGAAATAATAGAAATAATGCACACAATATGTGCAGGAAAACAACAATCACGTTAATTAAAAATCTGAAATATCAAAAGTACTGCTAATTAACTAAAATAGTATTCATATATAAAATTCATGTTTTAGAAAAATATTTTTATGAAATGAAAAATGCTCACAATATGAAAGACATCTTGAAACCACTTCAGCAGATTTTTATTTTATTTATTTATTTATTTTTGCAGTGCTGAGGCTCAAACCCAGCGCCTCACACAAGCTGAGCAAGTACACTACCACTGAGCCACATCCCCAGCCGTGATGGAATTTCCCCTCAACTTATATTTAAATTATGACATGACTTTTTAATCAGAAAAAAATAATAAATGCTCTATCAAGAGTGATGGTAGGATTTAGCAACACTCTTTGTAGAAATGAAAAATAGGTTGGTTCATGGAAAAGCATAAATAGGAATTAGAAAGACTTATCTTAAATTTGAGAGCTTGCTCACATGTCATCACAGCCCCTGGGCTCCAGTGACTGGTGGCCACGGGAACACTATCCTCGACCTTCTCCAGGGGGCTCTGTGATTGTTTTGTTTAATGAAGTCTCAACATTCAGGACTGTCCTTGTAGGGATCTTCCTGTGGGGCTTCCTTTCAAACTCTACATGCACCCTGACTTAGTTCAAGGAACCCACTGGACAATTTGCCCAACTAAGACTGAATACTCCTTATGCAATGCAAGTGTGCAATGGATATAATAAATTCTTGTGAAACTATCTAGATTCAGAGAAAGCTTTTCTTCACCTCAATGGTTCATTGTTCCACTCCTGGGAGGCCACCCAGTGCCTGGTCCCTAGTGTCCCGGTGTGAATATAACAATGTGAATGTAACAATCTCATATTCTCTACTCCAGAGCGGTGAAGCACACAAATGACACAACAGTTTCATATTGCCCACAGTAACCAAACTATATGAGTGGAAAACAGAGGTTGGTGTCTGGAAAATAGCCTTCTTTTTCTTTTTTTTAAAATATAGGTTCATATTTTACTTCTTAAGTGTTATCGTCTTAATTCAGCCAGAAAGTACGGCTTGTGTCATGATGGGAACAAAAGTCCAATAGCATCTCTATGTGTATCAATCAAATATACATTATTTTCATGGAAGTTGGTCCCTGGTGTTTGGGGAGTGATGAGAAATCCACATGCGTACACATCAGCAACCTGCAATGGAGCTCAAGCCACAAAACCCTGCCGACTGGGAGCTTCTCTGTATTTACCTGTTCTTGTAAGAAGCAGAAAGAAAAATAAATGAATAAATAGATAAAAAGGTACCTCCCACGTTTCCATTCCACTTTGGCCATTCATAAAGGTGTCCCCTGGGTCTTCCTGTCAGAGGAGGGTCCATTAAATATTAGAAATAAAGGGAAATTCTTCCCAGATCATCTCTGCTTCTCAGTCTGCACCCTGAAGTGGAAGATGCCACGCACTATTGTCATTATTTTAGCTAGAATTTGCATTTCTTATGGAGAAGGATAACTTCCATTGTCTATGATGTTGATATCCTTGCTAGAACAGTTACTTCCATGAAGGGAGCCTGCGGAAGGCTTTGTGATGGACAGAAGGAGAGGAGAGCAGACTGTCCCTCTCTCTGGTAAAGTTATAAATTAATGGTAGAGCCCTGTGCGCCTGGCCTACTTTTGCTTCCAACTACATTTGGGACATGAAGAAATCCAAATGAATAATATTGTTGTCAAAGTTGATTTATCTTCCCTTAAAGTAAAGATGTGAGCAATAATTCACCTTTACTGATGCGCCTGGCTATGTCAAAGTCAAGGGGAGAAGGGAATGAAGGTTATTCTTGTTCCCAGTGGATGGAGTTCTTCCATCTTTCCTAAGGCTTATAAAGAAAATAGGGCTTATGAGACACCTAGACCCTCCTAAAATAATATCACAGTGGCATAGGATGTAGGGAACCATTCTGAAATATTTTGCAATAGCGATGATAGTCCATAAAACACTGCAGAAGGGGTTTTCTCACATTCTGCACTCCAGTAGTTAGCTGAATTAAGATGTAGTTGTATTTGGCTTGTGTTGTCCACACAAATGAGTCTAAGACTGCAAGTGAACTTACACTTTTCTCTTCTCCATCTCTATCTTTTGTAACTTAAATATTTGAAATCCTAAACTGTGTCCAGCCCAAACTGAATTTTCACCCCTCACTTAAAAAAAAAAATGCAGAGAACTTTCAGATACATGTTGTGCATCTATCCAGTGTGCATCTATCCAGTGGTTGATTTATTTTATTACCTGTTATTTTCTAGTCCCAAAATTCACAGGTAAAATCTGTGAACATCAGAGATTATAGAAACCTCCCTCATCTTTAAGAAATATTTTAATTAAAAAAAACAAATAGTGTTCACCATAAAACACTGGCTTTCACAATGGAGCAAGTCAAATGAAGCTATTTGTGTACCTTAAAGAAATATTGAAGTTTTATCATTTGTTATCTTGTCTTCATTCTTATTTCAACCATGTCAAAAACCATCCATCCAAGAGATCTAAAAGCATTTTTGCTTTGAGAACACAAAATTTTAATAAATGATAGCAAAAAGCTGTCTTAACAGTGATTCTAAATATTTTCATGACTTTTAGTTTTGGTTTGCTTTTGTTCAACTGATTTTATAAGCAGTCATTATAAGTAGAAAAAAATGGTTAAGTTTATTAGATATGCAAAAGCGCATGTAATGATAATACTCATAGTTCATTTGCAAAACTGAGTAACTCTTTCTTCCTCCTTCCTCTTCCCTCCATTATCTTCCCAAGAGTCTCGTTTTAGGGCAATGGCCACAGACTTGGAAGAGTCCATTTGTAAGGATTTTAACTATGACTGCTTCCTAGAGTGTACCCTTGAGGTATCCTAAAGAGATATTTATGTAAAGAATCCGTTTTTCAATATATCAGTTTTCATCCTTGAAGAACTAGAGAGAATGGTATTGCAATGTGTATATAAATTACATGTTCATCGTAGAGTATCCACAATACATTAAGAAAGAAGACTGCTATGCATGATTAAATGTGCAAATAGAAGTTTGCTGGTATGAATGTGGTGGCTCATTTCTTGACTGGTCTCCCTGACTCCAGTCTCTTCCTGTTTCCAGGCTGTCCCATCTTCTGCCAGAATAAACTTCCTGGGGTAGTGGAGAACCCAACTTGAGCTTGAACTATTCTGGGCATGCCATTGAAGCTGTTGGATAGCCACGACAAGAAAGTGATCTCTAGGAGGACTTTGGGGGCCTTTGGAAAGAAACCCAACATGAGGGGAAAAGAAAATTCAAAAGTGAAGCTCCATCGAGTCATAAAATCTGAATTTTCAGAGAAGAGAGATGATTCTAATTTTGGTTAGGAGCCTCTTATTCTTCTCCTGGACTAATGTCCTCAAAGAATTCTCTGGGGTTAAAGCTAGATATCTATGCTAAAGGCAAAATAATCATTACTTGCAGATCCTAAAAGTGTGCGTAGCGTGAAAGGGTAAGGGTCACTTGTCCACATCGCTACAGCCATGGTATATTCTCTGAAGCACAGTTTTCCTCTAAAGAAGCACAGTAAGAGAGAAGGGGATTCAGCAGTGCCTGGGGGCCCTTCAGTGAGCCACAAGCTCTAGAGGAAGCTGTAGTACCTGTCTGACACCTGCCAAGATTTTCGGAAAGATGCCATGAAGCAGCTCTCAGCCCTTCCCTGTGGAACAGGTCCTACTCAGGAGACACCTGCAGGTGACAAAGCAGATTTCTTTGTGGGCCTGTGTGGGGGACACTCAGAACTTTTGAGAAACACTGGATGGTGTTGTAGATGGCGCTCAAGTATAGTGTATGTGGGAGTGGGTAGGAGAATTTACATTTAACAAATTACAAATTCTACAAAACGGTGTAGCCAACACACAGTTGCGGGAGGCCATCCTCGCACGTGATTTGAGTTACCTCCCTGGCTGGGCCAGAGGCGCTTAGGCACAGCTGTGTCAGAGCTTTCCCCACCCTTCTCCAGGTCCGAGGGCTTGTCTGTGCAGAGGTGTGTCTGGACACTGCCCCGAAGACCCAATCGTCGCCCCTGACCTTGGGACGATGCCCCCCTTAATCTTCATTGGGTGGGATTTTCCCCAGAATTTTTTGTTCCCCAATAAAAGTCCACTCCCTGGCGTGTTCTCTCTCTCGCTGGCCTTTTCAGTAAACCTCGCTACCACCATAGGTGGCTGGAGGCTGGAGCTCGGAGGAGCCGTCCTGGAGCTGGTTTAAAGGTAATTAGAGTCTTGACTCTTTAATTCAAAACTCCCTAGCGGTTTCTCACATCTTGAACCTTCATTCATGAAGCCAGAGCGGGTCTTGGGCTAAACCCAGTTAAAAGTTGTTGAATTTTGCGACATTTATTTTAAGTTCCAAATTTGCTCTTTGCTCTAGTTTGGATCTTGAATGTTCTCCAAAGATCCATATGTTAAAGGCTTGGTCTCCAGCCCCTGGAACTACTGGGAGGAAGTAGAGCCTTAGGGAGGTAGGGCCTCCTGGGAGGAAGGTAGGTCTTCAGGTGATACACTTGAATGTGGTATAAAGGTGCTGGCCCCTCCTCTCTCTCTCTCTCTTCTTTGCTTCCAGATGCTATGAGGAGAGCAGCTTCCTCCACTGTGTCATCCCATGATGTACTCTGCTGCCACAGGCCCAAAGCAATGGAGCCAAGAAACCATGGACAGAAACCTCTGAAACCATGAGTCAAAAATCAACCTGTCCTCTTGTTAAGTTCATTTATCTCACTTAATTGTTATAGGAACAGAAAGCTGACATGCTCATTTGGGATTTTTTTATGAAGACATAAAATATAGAAATATCTCTTTTTTCCCCCTTCACTCTTTCACAGGGAATTACCATCAATGCATTGTCATATGTAAATCCACGTTTTCAAATGAAATAATTACGTGCAATACACACAGTTTTCATTTAGCTGTAGCTATTTTCACATGCAGTTAAAACTATTTTAGATGCACTTTAAAAAAAAAATTGGACCTAGAGCTTTCACTTGAAGTGTTATATAATATGCCATGATTAAAATGAACCATACGTTCATTGTGCATTGAACTTGTGCATTGAAAACACTGAAATGTATGCTATTACGAGGGGGTTTAGCAAATTTCAGACACAGTTTTGTGACACATTTATGATGTTCAAAACATTCCAGAAACTTCCTCTGGTGCACATGTATGGAACCTAAACATTCAGTCTGGCTTTGGGAATTAGCCAGTGACACTTTCAGCCTTTGGCCCATTGCCCTTCCCAACCCATGGCAATCCAGTCTTATCTCTCCGCCTGCCAACCCAGGGACTGTCCTGCCACTGATTTTTCCTCAGATCATTGTCCCAGCCTGGGCTATCTCTATTCCACAGAACCCCAACCAGCACCGTGATCTATTTGGTGCATCCATTCCGTCTTGAAATATAGATTTTCACACTTGTGTTTAACTTCCCAGTTGGATTTACTCTTCCCTTGTTGGTAGTTTGGTATTTCATCAGTTACTGTGCAGTTGTTATGCAGGGCTTTCCTCTTGATTAACAAAACAAATGTCTTTCCAGATGCTGATGTCTGGATCATCCTTGGATCATTTGTCTCTGAGTACTAAATGGATGCTTGATTAAAGTGAGAGGTGATGGTACCCCTCACTTGAATGAAGTCTTTGTATTCCTCCACACTCTGAAGCCCATGGCTCAGGCATTCAGGGCATCAGCCTTCCCTTGGAAAATAAAGTTGCGGAAGGCAGCAACACAGTGAGCTGAATTGTGGGGACAGTCTAAAACAGGGGACATTGATGACAAGGAGGGACTATAAGTAGGAGAAAATTCATTTTCTTATCACAGAATATTGAAGTGAGTGTGTGTGTGTGTGTGTGTGTGTGTGTGTGTGTGTGTACACACACAGTCACATCAGGACATCCCATAGCCAAATAATCCAGAGTGCTCACGCACAATTCCTGGGGTACCCAGGACCTTGAATCTAGACAGAGCTGCTGGAGTCAGAGTCAGTTCGCTCTAGGATGGGAATTTCTGGATTACAGACACGGGCCCTCATCCCTGTCTCCGTTCCAGATTACGGGAATCTCTGGTAAGAGCCAAAGCCTGTTGCACCATGAGAAAGAAAATCATTCGGCTCCCCCCAGTCTTTTGCGTCCAATTTATGTCCAATTTGCAGACTTTCAACATCGCAGCCTCACAGTTCATAAAATCAAACTCAGCCTGGGCTAAGTCTCCAGGTAATGGATTTAGGATCACGGGAGGTGTTACCCGCAGTTCATGATGGGTAACTTTCTTGTTAACTAAAGTCCCTTTAGCTAAATGAGTTCCAGGTTTAAGTCTCCCCTCTCTCTTTTTTTTGGCAGGGATTTGGGGGGTGGGGGGCGGGGTGGGCGTAGAATTTTATGAGGCTGCGCGTGGAGAGCTTTTCATTGCAAAGGCAACAGGGGGAAAAAAAATTGGGATAAGCCAGTCTTTGTATAAACGGAAGGTGGTGAAAGGAAGGCTGTGTATAGGGGCTGGGGGATCAACCCTCTGGCTCCACTCAGCTACGTAGGGACTCCAGAAGACGGCCTGGTGCTCAGAGTGGAGCCTGGCTATTTCCGTAGGTAACAGCAGCTCTGCAGGGAAGGCCCAGGGAGAGAGAAACCGCAGATGGAGGGGGGCTGGGGCGACTTGGTGGGCATATTTAGCATCTCTTGTCCCCTCTGAGTCCCTGTTCTTACCCATGAATTTGCTTTTCTCCAAGCGCCCAACGGGAGTGCTGATCATTAAGCAATTGTTGAAAGCAGGTCAGTTTCATATTCTAAGTGTGTCTGAGGATGTGTCTTAATATACATACTACACGGCAACATATGTATTGCATACAGTCTCGATGGAAGGTTCTGTTCCAGGAGCCTAAAGGGAAATATCCCTTCCAAGATTAGTGGTTCTTCAACTGTCAGTCTCAGTACGTGGCTTAATTTGACATCTATGTTTTTAAACAGTCTTTTTTACTGAGTCCCTCCATTTAAAAGGCTAATGCAATGTTATTTAATTTGGACCTTCTGTCATCCCTTAAACCAAGATCAGCTACTTACATATTTTGCTTCTTTTAAAAGTCATTTCCCTTATAAAAATCAGAAGGCTGCATGTACTTCATCTCTTATCTACTTACACATGCCACTTACACCAATCACAGAGCCTTCTTGCTGAATGAACTGAACTCTCACTCTGTCACTTCTGACCTCTAAGAGTATTTTTACCTTTTCCAAAAAATTGTCACTATATTTGAGAGAGGAGAAGAAGGAGTATGTCATTTCAATTAGTGGTCAGATAATCTACTTCCACTTAAGCAAGTGCTGTTCTTAGTCTTGGAATATTCAGTGGAAGAGTCAAATGGATAAATCCATCATTGCTCTTAAAAATATGTGTGTGTGTGTGTGTGTGTGTGTGTGTACACACACATACCACAAATTCTCCTATCCTAGAGGGATTATAAACATATACGTCAATATGGATATTTTACACATTATTTATTTCAAGATTAGTAAATAATGAAAGATCCATACGCTTTATGGTACTTCTTCCACCAGAACACTACACACACACACACACACACACACACACACACACACGTGCATTTACACATATGTGTCCCGGTGGACAATCTTTTATTTATATTTGTAGTTGGGATGCATTCCCAAGATTGCATCCTTGTCCTGCATCATGAAACAAAGTTTAATTCAAGAAAAACAACTATTTTTTTCCAATTGACGAGTTCTGCTTAAACACTTTTAACCTTCTCAATACTGTAGGAATACTTAACACAAATTTGAGAAAAGACTTCAAGGCCATACCCAAGAACACCTTGGAAATGTATAACAGGGATTCTGATATCCCTGTCTAATGAATCAACTCCCATGTAATCATCTGGGGAATGATTCAATGAAACAGTCAGAGAATGACCTTGAGGATTTTGAATCCTCTCTGGCTGCTGTCATTCCCTGTTCCATCTCCTTCACCCCAGAGCAAGGGCTCCTTCCTTCCTCTCACTGCCCTTCCCTGCTCTCCCTGGCTCCTAGGAGGTGCAGTGGCAATGAAGACCAGGCCCCTGGCTTACTGCTTTGGATCTGATACGTAAGCAAACTTCACTGACAGGAGCTACCGCCATCGAAAGTCTCGATTTCTATGTCCCAATCTATGAATGTGAGGGCAGCAGAAACCAAAGGACATATGGGGAAATTTAGTCTCTTAGTCATGTCCCTTTTGAAAATGAAACTGCTCTCTCAGAACTTGGACTCCAGACTCCCGACTTTGGGTTTGTCTGAGACATCTGGAGGGGATGGTTCAGCCAACTGTGGCGTCCTGAGTGGGGAAGGTGGTTAACCTGTACCCCAAACACCTTTCCCTGCCACATGTTCCTGGGCATCTGTGAGTTTGCCTTCACCAACCAGGCCTCAGAGACTACCCACAAGATGAGGTTGGGACAATTATATGGTGGCAGCAGTATCTTATTTTTAAAACTGATGGGGAACCTTGAGGTGTTAGGGTTTGGCAAACCAGCCTAGAAAAACAGTTTAGATTTGGAAATGTGGAGGACACCCTGTCCCGAGGACATTGGCCTTCTAGTCCTGTTAACAACTTAAAATACGAGCTTAAAAAAAATTTGCTTTCAATTCATCAAAGCTCTGTTTGTTCAGAAAAGATATTATAAAAATAAATACTAGTGAAGAAGAAATAAGATTTTCAGTAGTTGGAATTATTTTTATTTTTTTTTTTTTAGAAAAGCAAGAAACCAACAAGAAATAGTCATGAGTAACAAGTGGTGTCCAGCTACGAAAGCTCTATAGCAGATTAATTACTTTTTTAAACATCAAGGTTGGCATTATATTGAAATTGGGATTAGTTACATGCTTGCTGAGGGAGGATATATTGACTTCAGTGTCTATTTATTCATCACATGGGTTATGCCAAACAATTATTGCAAGAAGGTATGGATAAAATATACGAAAAGCAGGCAGCACAGTGGCTCCCAGGGAAGAACTTGATAAATATAACCTACTTGTTTTTAATTAGGTGGAAAATAAAATTAAAACTATCTCATCCAAAGGGTTTTTTTTTTTTTTTAAGTTTACAATTTTAGGAAATGAAAGCTGGGACTGGTAAGAAGAAAATTTTGTTTTACTACAAAACAATTTTTTTTCCATTAGTGAAATTTTGATATTTGGAAACTTAATATCATAAATGGCAGGATATACGCACAGCCCAGCCAGTGCTCAGTGTTTGCTATGTGTCCGCCACTCTAAGACAGTTTAACATGTGTTTGTATGTACATGTGTGTGCATCCATGTCACTCTTCATATTAATGTGATGAAGGAGGAATTATTTTCATCCTTTTCTAAAAGAGGCTGTCAGAGCTCAAAGAATCCAAAGCAACACATGAGTTCACACAGCTGGTAATTCCAGACATGTAAAGTTGGCTAAAAGTCTATAATTTATTTGTAGCTTGAAAAATTAATAAGACTTTGTTTGAAATCGCTTAAATGGTTCAAAGTTAACTAGAAAAGGAAAATGAGAAATCTGTGAATATAGCCAAGGGTTGTTTGAATACAAAGAGTGGCACAGAGAAAAATCAGCTTATCGGGTGTTAATATATATTATGTATTATAAAACCCTGGGAGGAGAGATTGATGGTATGAAATAGAACAGAGATATAAAGAATCAAATAACGTTTTCTTAGTTTGTGGTTAGTCTAATGTCAGGAGGAGCTAAATGCCTGCATCTAGATACCTTTGGGGATGTAGGTAGTCATTCCAAAGGACCAGAGCAAGGGACTGGGAAGATTGGAACAAGAGAAAAAGGAAAGTTGGTTCGGGATGCATTTTCTAGCTGATGATCCAGTGGGCAGTTGAGGGTTGGACTCATGGGGGAAGCTGAGAAGCCACGTAAAAATATGTATTCATCATTGAGGGACAGATCGCAGTGCGTTTATTCATCGGCTCCTATGCCTCCTTGGTCAGGGGTTGCCACTGACCCAGAACATGTTTCACTGGCCTTCAGGACTTGTGCGAGTATCGCAGTGGCTGAGGGCTTTCCCCAAGGACCCTTTGCAACAGTGGGAGAAAAGTGCTGGAGCTCAGCTGTACAGATGTCCATCCTCAACCAAAGCATGGTGTGGTCCAGTGACCCTCAGCTAGTAGCTACAGCAATGATGAATAAACTGAACCATGTGGTAGGGCAAGAGAGGTACATGGTACCATCCATGGTAAAGGTGGCATTTCAAAATTCTGAGGAAATCTGTCATGGTGGCACACTCCTGTTCTCCCAGATACTAGAGGCTCGGGCAGGAGGAGCACAAGTTCAGGACAAGCCTGAGTAATTTGGTGACACCTTGGGAAACTTATCAAGAAGCTGTCTTTAAAATCTCAGTAATCCAACTCCTTGGTATTTTCCCAAAGGATCTAAAAGTGTTGTACTGTAGAGATACATCCACCTCAGCCTCAATGTTTATAGCAGCCCAATTCACAATAGCTAAATTATGGAATCAATCCAGGAGTTGAGTTCTACTCAGCCATAAAGAACAGTAAAGTTATGACACTGTCTGGAAAATGGATGGAAATGCAGAACATCATGTGAAATAAAATCAGCCAAACTCAAAGATCAAATGTGTTCTCTCATATGTGGATGCTATACTCATTTAAAAAGATTTTTTTATAGTCAAATTCAAAATAAAGGAAGTGGGTAAAGGGTAGGGAGATCAGATCATGAACTGAAATAGAATTTCATGCACGTAGGAGATTGTTGGGAGGCATCCAACTACTATATGTATACAAATATATGTATTTATATTGTATATAAAGCTTTGATGATGATGATGATGATGATAATAATAATAATAATAATATTCTGGGGATATAGCTTAGGGGTACAGTGCTCCTAAGTTGAATTCTTAGTACCAGGAATAAATAAAACCCTCAGAAAATACTGTTTTAATTTCAATTAGAATTAGGGAAATTGGGTGAAATTGGAAGAAAATATAAGTCACGTAAAGTTAACTTCCAGATTAAATAATAAATGGTAGAAAATAAAAATCCAAAAGGATCTGAAAAAAAAAATACCAGTAAACATTTTTTTTTCCTAGTTTTATTGTTTCGGCTTTGACTTTTCAAAAATCATAGGGAGGGAAAACACTTTGTATTCATAATATTTAAGACTCAACCCCACGTATAAAGATGTTACTACTCATTTAAAAAGATTTTTTTGTAGTCAATTCAAAATAGTTTTGGCTGCTCAAAGGATGTTTTCTTTCTCCAACTAAATAGTTTTATTAAGTTCAATAAACATTGGGATTTTGACTATATAGTTGCCAGTGCTTATACCTACTTTGGGCACTAATAGAGTGTGTATAATATTGTATGTACAAGTACTTAATAAGTAAAGAGCATGTGATCAAAGAGAGATCTAGACCACCCTTAAAGGTATGTGTCTAATGTGTAGAAAAATATATTTTTTCAGAAAACATTTTTTAAGATCAAAGGTTTATGTCAATAATCTATTAAGGTGATAAATCTAGAAATGAAATATTGTCACAAGTTTAAATATTCTCTCCCTTCCATTTCACTATTTTTTCTTCTCATTTAAATGCAGTCATTAGAGACATTGATTTTTCTGACAGTTGGAGAAACTATGATCTAACGATGAGTCGTTTGAATGCAAAACTTAACATTTTAAAAGTGGACAATGTAGGCAGTCAGTGATCACCACCACCTTCCAGCTCCCATCCCTGACCAGGCAGCATCCAATCTCTTTTAGTTGAAGTTATAAACACACATGATTATTCCACTATCTAGCTTTTGTATTCAATGCATTTATATTGCTTGATTAGTTGGTTAGCGAATTTGAACTTGAATTTTCTCATCAAGATTCAAAGCTTTTCTCTTTTAACCTCCTCTTTTCCATTAGAATCTCATTTTTACAATCAATATAAATTGGAAATATTAGACTCTTGCCTTAGAGAAATTCCCCAGCAGCAGGCAGATACGTAGCTATGTGGTGGTCTTTTGATATTCCTCTTAGTGTCTTTCTTCATTCACCTGTTTTGTGTGACATTGTTTTTTGTTGTTGTTATTGATTTTTTTTTTTAAATAAATTTCATACCAACTTTCCGGTTTTGCTCTTGGATTTCTATTTTGCTCAGTGATTTGGTTTTGGTCCACTCTGAGGACCATCGAACACATATGCATGTTAACCTACATGAAATCTAGTGGAAAACAAAGTGAGGTCAAACACGGGCCACATGTTGATTATGTAGGGCAGCATGCATCCAAAGAAGCCCAGTGTTTACAAATTTTCAGGTTGGAGACATTATGAAAACATGATTTTGAACACAATTTATAATGCTTCTTGCCATGAACCATGAAGAGGGCTCTCCTTAAGAAATAATCAACAGCGGGAATTTGTGCTTGCTTGTTTTTCTTTTTTCCTTCTGCTTGTCATTTTCCAAAGAAGATTTTTTTTAAGATTAATAATATGAAAGACTTGAATGTACAACCATCTCATACTTTCCACAGAGCTTCAAAGAAAGAAGGCAGAATGAGTTGTAAACTTTTATTTTCATCTTCTGCTTTATGTAACCTTATTTTAGTAGCCCCAGTAAAACCAACCACATTAACCACCACTTCATTTGGGCTAAATGACGAAAGAAAGCCAATAATAGCTTAGAAACAAACAAATCTGGAGAGTGCCTTTCTATTAGATGCTGTCAAATCCCAGCTTGTCTTTTGTTGGCAGAACAAACAAGCAAACAAGCAAAGACAATTAAAACTCATTGCTAGGAGTATTTTGGGCAATTAAGCTTAATTATTCTCTCCTCTCTGATGCTCTAGTTGTTATGTAGACTAATAAAACAGGATGAACTGCTCTTTTGTGATAGCTTACTGAACTCAGGTTAGCTATATTATTAGCAATCACTTGTGTTTTCATATAAAGTTTATTATATGTTCAATTTATTAGGAATCCTGGATTTCTGCATAAATTAATGAAGTTATTATGCCACACTCTATAATATTTAAGCATACCAGAAGATTTTGATAATAAAGCAATGGTGGTATCAATTCTATGGTTTTACGACTACCATCAACATCTGTGTTTTCTTTGTAGCTATTGTCAACTGACAGATAGACTGTATCCTAGTCACTACTAGTTGACATCCAAAAGAGCCAGCGCAGAAGCTTAATAAAGCTCAGGCTGGGAACTGGGTGAGATCACCTCTTCTATTGTGATGCATGAGCCAGCCTCTGTTGGAGCCAAAGGAAAAGGGACATTGGTATGCACCACAGGAAGTGTGCAGCACTGGGTCCACAGTGGATCACACACAAGCTTGAAGATAAATGCTCAAAGCAGTTTGTTCAGACCAGCCCCCAACTGGAAACTACCTATATGACCTTCAGTGAATGAATGATCAAACTCTGGTACATCCCTACCATTGGATGCTACTCAACAATGGGGAAAAAAAGTGCAATACTTTAGAAATTTGGAAATAATACTGAGTGAAAAAAAAAATCTTAAAAAGATACATATGTAAGGGTCCAATGAACATTGGAGGAAGAGACCACCAAGAGACCAACTCATGCAATAGCAAAAGGGGGTTTATTGAGGATCCAGTCCAGCATCCTGGGGCTCCTTGCACACTCAAGAGGGGAGAGCGGCCAAGAGCCCCGAGCAGGGGTTGAGCAGTGCTTAAGTACACTTTTTTTAGGGAGGGCAGGGGCTTTACATACATCACAGTCTCCTTTAACAAATCACCATACACCTCGGGAAAATCAAACAACAATTCCCAAACATGATTAGTACATTCATTGGCGGGAACAGGTCAGGCGGGGGTGATAGGTCAGTCCTAAGAAGGGGAGTACATTCAAACTGATTGGTTTGAGCCCTGAATGCCTACGTGCCAAACTGCACAGTTTGGCACAGGGTCTAGGTTATTTAACAACTAAATGGTCAGTACCGGGCATTGTCTTAACTGCCTCAGGAATTTCAGGTTCTGTGTGCAGTTCAGAAACTTTACAATACCTAGTCCTTTACATTTTAACTCAGGCTTTGCAGCTTAGAAACTTTACCCTTTCACATACTGCATGATTTCATTAATACAGTGTTGGTGAAATGACTTTTTATCCATTTGCAGAACAGAGTAGTTGTTGTATGGGGCCTGGGAGGAGGGAGGTATGGCTAAAGGGTCACAGGAGGGTGCCTTACAGTGGTGGGTTAGTTGAATATCTTGATTGTGATGTTTTTTTTTTTTTTTAATACATATGTGATAATGCTGCATAGGACTACACCCCACACACACACTCGTAAGTACTAGTCTAAATAAATGTTGTGGATTGTACCCATCTTGATTCCCTAGTTGTTAAATTGTATCTAGTTATGCAAGTTGAAGAGAGGGGTGTAGACTGGGTGAAGCTCCTTTAGATCTCCTTCTACATTTGTGACTTCCTGAAAATCCTTATTGTAAAAGTTAAAATTCAATGAGAAGGCAGAGGAGAGGGAGGGGAAGAAAAAGGAGAAAAATGAGCCCACAGCCTTTGTGTTTCAAAGGAGGATGGGGTTGGGTCAGGCATTGGCTGATCCCTGGCTTCCTATTTGATCATGTACCCATGATTTGGGGTTTTTCTGCAGGTGTGGTTTGTCCAACAGATCAGGAGACAAGAGCCACTGAAAATGCAGTTTTGGGTTCTCAATCCCAAGAGGAGGGACATATTGCACCACACAGGGTCACATGCCGAAGCACCAGGGTTGGTCAAGAGGCAGAAAGAACATAGAAAAGCAGAGCTGGGGCCTTTCTCAAAGTCTCCTGGGAAGGAAGGGGTGAGGCAGAGTAAGCAGCTGAGCAGGGTAAGACTGGAGAGTTCCAGAACTTAGCAGACTCTGATGTATCACAGGGGTTTTTTCATTGTCCGGTCCATCCGTGGCCCTGGAGAACCTTGGCTACCTGTGTGATAGTTGTATCAAGGAGGTGGTTGAGAACAGGAGCTCTCTAATTGTTTGTAAATCAAAAGTCTGTTCAGAAGCAGATTGTTGGTTAATCCCCCAGGGCCAGGCTCCCTGGTGTCTCTAAGTCACCAAGAGGGCAAACCATCATAAAACATAAAATTTTTAAAAACATAATTAATACAGTATATTACTTCCTGGAAGTTGTACCATCAGTTGTTATATGTACCTTAAAGTCTCAGTGTCTCTTTCTTTGTAATTTGTACTATAATGACATTTACTTCACAAAGTTGCCACAAGGACCAAATAGATAAACCACAAAAAGCACAAACAGCAATTCCTGGAATCGATCAGCTATTCAGTAGTACACACTAATATCCCATGGTTCAGCCTTGGGTACCTGACCAAGAATATCTAGAGCAAAACTGGGCATGTTTAGATACTTCAGTCAATCCTTACTGAAATAAATGTACATTAGTTATGTCAAGTATAGAATTCTGTTCTCAAAAGGCAAAAACTCTTTTACCCTAGCTCATTTCCATTTTCTTGTAACTGATCCTAAATTCCAAGATAAACTCCAGAAGGGAATAAATTTTGATAGCAAAGAAAATCTTACAGCTATCGTAAGCTATATAGTGTACGTAGAAAAATTGGGCTGCAAATGGAAACTGATTTGGAAATTACATTCCAACTTCAAACATTATTGCCCCACGATTTCTTCTGTGGCAAACCCTGTGTTCAATTCATACTCCGTTTCTGGGAAATGGCAGTTTTTCAGGTGCAGGGTACCCAGACTATCCACAAAAATCTGGCCCTATTCAAACATTAGCTCATTTTCTTCCCATGAAAATAAGGCAGGTTTGTCAGCTAGCGAAGGTTAAAAGTTAATTGGAAAATGGATGGCTCCACCACTGATCTGGGGACCTTCACAGGGGCATCCAGCTAACTGGGACTCCCCTCACCACTTCATAAATTTAAAACGATCCATAAATAATGACTTACTTCAAATTAGAGGGAGAATGACATCTGTGGAGGTGTGGAGATGGGAAAGATGGGCATTTCCATGAAAAATGAAAGTGGTCCCTGGAGAGATCTCATTAAATATTGCTTAATTTCAGTCACCATGTCAAGTTGGACACGGGGCCTGATAAAATCCGAAGACTATATAAATGGTCAGAGAAAACTAAGATACAAATGATCCACTTAAATAATAGTCTGAGGTCAGGTACGTTTACCTTACCCCTATATTGTCTGCAATATGATCTGCAATTAATTCTTCCTTGAGTAAACAAACTGATTAAAATTTCATTATGCCGACATCTGACAATAAACCTCGATCCACTGAAACCTTTTCTTTTTTTGCTTATTTAAGTCCTTATAATTAATTCAGGATTTATGTCACTTGCTGGTCAATGTTACAGTCACCTTACTAACTGTTTAAGCAATTTGAAAAGCTGTCGGAGCTCACAGGAGCCACCGAAGCTGTGGGTGATACCCTACAGTTTTAATCTAATCCTTCTTTTGTGAAGTTTTATTTCCCCATACTGTGGCATTTTCTTTTAGCCAAGTAATTAAATGTTATTGTCTTCATTTTATGAACAACAGGAATTCTAAGTGCAGGGTCCAGATGGACAGATGTGCCAGTGTAATTTTGCCCAATACACAGGCCGGTAATGTTTTTCACCTTTGAATGATTTTCTTTATTTCAGAACCCCTGAACCATTTTGTCCTAATTAATAAATTTAAAGGATTAATTGCACAGAGATCCTGAGAATTTTCCATATACCATAGGTGGACTCTGCTATGTGCTAACCCTCCATTTAGTTAGTTCCTTAGCTGACTTCCATGGAAATATTTCAGGCCTTGAATGGACGGGGCCACCAAAGTACCTCCATGAATTTTTAAGGACCTGTTCAATTTCCCATCAACCAAGCTATACGGAGAACTCAAAGCCTTGCTCCACATCTGAATCTGTCGGTGAGATGCTGCTGTTCGTCAAGGCTTTTGAACATGAAGAACCTTCACCAACTTTTAATTTTTGTTTATGTGAAAAAAAAGTTTTAAAAGGAGTCTTTTGGTAGAAATGAAACGAGACTCAGTAAGCCAGGGGCATGTAATTCACCCTTTTATCTCTTGTAGATAGAACATTATCATGAACTAGGATTTTTCTGGAATTGGGTGTTGAATATATGCTCTATCCTTTCAATGAGTTGTGGAAGAAAACTATTGAATCTGTGATTTGTATTGTAAGGTCAGGCACCTGTGACCAAAAGGAGGTAGATGAAAAGGCTGCTGAACAAGGCTTTATTGAGATTCACTCCAGGGTGAGACCCTCCAGTCCAACAGAGTCGGTCTGGGGAATCACGTGGGGAGATGGCAGCCAGGACTGGAATTTTTATTGGGCTTGGGACAGGAAAGGAGGTTTTTGGAGTCCCTTGTCTACTGGGGTTGGTCAGGGGAGCTTGTTGAGATCCAGGATTGGTCAGGAGACCTGCTGATTGACTAGCAGTTCTGTTGGCACCTGATGGGTGGTTGCTTGGTGCTTGGTTCCTCAGCCTCCTCAAACCAACCTAACTTGTATAATATCCAGGATCATTAAATCCTAGCATCAGAAAGGTTTTTCAAAGGAATTAAGGTAATGGAATGGGAATGACTGTGTTTACTTTTTTTTTTGTTTTTAGCATGGATGCAAGTCTGTCACTTGGCCAGAACTAATTTGATCAAAATAAACCCCCACCCCAGCCCCAATTCCTCATATTATCCGACCTCCATAACTTGTTTGTTTGTCTTGCTTTCTGGGCTGACTTATTTTTTCCAATGATTCCTTCATTAACCAACATGTTTATGTATTAGAGGCTTAAAATAATATTAAACCTTTATTATTCTTTATTTTTCTCCCACTTTTTTAATTTAATTTTTTTTTTTTATTCCATTCTTTAGAACTCTCTCATTCAGGGAGCAGAGAGCTTCACTCACCAGGGACAAAATGTAAACTCCAAAGCACAGTGGCCTACCTCCTCCAGCCACACCCTAGCTGCCCATACTGGCCAGTTAATCCAGATCATTGAATTAAGCCACTGATTAGACTGAGATTCTCACAACCCAATCATTTCACCTCCAAATCTTCTTGCGTTGTCTCACACATGAGCTTTCAGGGGATACCTCCAAAATGTTCTCCTTCTTCACATACGGATTTAGTCTTTCAGTATCCATACACTATACAGGATAGGAATTCTTGATACAGAGGGAACTACTTTATATTCATTATTTTTTCTTATCTCACTTTGTTCTGGAAAGGGTTTTAGGTAGCTTCCAAGGCCTTATGTCTGAATTATTTGGCAATGAATGACTTTGCACTAAATGCTAACACACTGCCTTTATATCATGTTCACTGTGTCTAACCTCATGCCAGCCCCATGTGTTAAAAGGCTATATGTAACAGCTGCACAGGTTATAATAAAACAAAACAGATTTTGCTCTAAGATGGTAGGTTTTATTTCCTGTACTTTCTCCCAGTATGTGTCTTATTACTTAGGATGGACGCTTTGCTGTTTCCCTGAGCTAGAATTCAATTCTACATATACCCTTGAGGCATCCATCACTAATTGAATAGATATACAGAATCTGATTATTTTGGAAGACAAGTCCTTGGAGTCACAGTCATAGAATGGTAGACATATATCTCACATGCTTATCTACAAAATTCCCATTTCATTCCATTTGGAATTCCATGTGGATAGAGGAGGGGTGGTATTTTTAATAGGGAGGACCAAATGAAAAATGAAATTCTGCATGGGATGGTCATTTGATTCACTTATGAACGAAGGCCTTCTCAGACGGCATTTGGGATTGAAGCAGGTTGATTCACCCTATCGCCATGCACTGGTGACCCCAAACTTCAGAGCTCCCAGACTCACAGTCATGCAAAAAATATACCTATCTTTAATGGGATCTTAAGAAGGGTTTATTAAGCAGCTTAACTTAGTACTGATAAATGAGCCTTTCCAAAAAAAAAAAAAAAAAAAAAGTCAGTTCCTAAGTTAGCCAGCTGCAGATGCCTTTGGGAATTTTGCAGTGTCATTATGTGGAACCTTCTGTGTAGCTCTCTTTCAAAGTCGCCCCAGCTCTGTCCAGGTGTTGAGATTTAAGGATGTGCCCTTCCTTCCATCAGCTGCACAGGACGGGCCCTCGCCCACACTGTCAGCACCTCCAGGAGGACAGAAGGGCCTCTTTGTGTCCTTCCTCAAGGCACTTCAGTGTGGCTATCTCATTCTGTTTCAAATTAACATCAGTGGTAATTTCCGCTGGATGCTTTGTAAAAGAACTCTATATCCTTCAACTGTACTCTGCTCTCAGGGCGCCACAGGAGGCTGTTAAGATATGCAAATGGTGTTGTCTCAGTGTTCTCTCAGGGGTCAGTTTTCCTCCCTCTTCCTCTTCACAAACCTAAAAGGAAATGTAAGAGTTTGGCTCTTAACACTGGGGTGGGGTGTGTGAGGTGGGGGGAGGACCAACACCATGCCTTCAGGTTCACCCCCCCCCATAAATCTTTTGTCAAGGACAGTTATTTTCCATAAGGTTGAATGTTACACTTTGGGACTATTGTGGGGGCACATAGAAAAACAAAATTGTCAAATTACCAAAGAAATTTTAAAATACACCAGGAAACAGTTATTATGGTTTGCATGTCTGCTAATCATTTTGCTAGAAAATGAAATTTTGCAAGCAATTGAATTTTGCAGACATGATCTTGGAGGGGACAAAAATATCCCTTTTTTTTTTTTCTCATTTGTCTCAAGGTGCTTGGCTGAGGCCCTATGAAAAAAGACAGATTAACAAGAGAAAAGCAAACAACTTTACTGAATGGGTGTTTTACTTATATAGGAACCTTCCCAAGGAAATGAAGACCTGAACAAACAGGTCAACTTGTTATCTTAAGATTAGCTTTTGGGAAGAGTGCCCAGTCGTGGTGGAATATGGTTGGAGGACTTAGGGAAGGTGTGATGGCAACAATCGGGGTGTTAAGGAGGGTCTGCCATAGACATGCCGGGACACGCTGGGACTAAGTTGCTATCTGTAAGGAACAGCAGTCACAGGCATGCTTAGTCATGCTTAGGACCATCATCTAGAGACTGAAGGACACTGGAATCAAAAGCATCCACTTGGAATTGTGTATAAATCGCTTGTCCTGCCACATCAAAGAGCTTCGCTCCAAGGAAATCAGTGAGACTGGCTGCCTGACTGTCTGTCCCCAGATGGACTCCACCATTCCTTGACGTCCATTCGTTGGCTGGAGAGAATCACAGGACAATGACAATGTGACAATGTTCACTCTTCAGCTAAGGAAGTCTCATGGCCTTGGACAGACTTGGGGATTCATGGTTGCCCTAGGATTGTGTGATTTGCTTGTCGTGTTTAATTAGTGTGAACTGAATGCTAGTGGGGATGCTTCAGCACGCCCAACACTTTTTTGCATTAAGTGTTGGTGTTGATGATGGGTGTGATGGAATATTGCTTGCATTTAAAGAAAACTCTCGCCTCTGAGTAATTATTAAAGAACCATACATGAGGGACCAGAGCAGGGCTGGCAGATTCTTCTGTGCCCCTGTCTTCATGGATAAGAATGCTCTTTTCCTTTAGGAATAGGGAAGGCATCTCTCTGAAGGTCCTGTAGTCTCTTTCAGAGAAGGGTGAGGGAAGGTGGAAGAGGTCTTCCTGTATCTGCTGCTTTCTCAAATGCCAAGATGCCACATTTGGGGGTGTGGTCTTTACCTATGTTTAAGTCACAATGATGAACAATGAAGTCTCATCTTTGACCCTTAATAGTTAAGGATATAGTAGGGATCAGATTGGCCTAAGGTCAAATTTCTACTTCCTGTTGACTTTGTGATCCAACTTAACATCTCCAAGTTTCAATTTCCTAATCACTAAAATCGAGATCCTAACCCAGCTCAAGTCGTTCTTCTAAGTCTAACCTTAGAGGATGTTCTCGTCCTATGGTTGGCATCATTTTAGGAAGGTTTTATGGCATTATTATTTAATTGATTTGGAGAAATAGTTGATAGGTGTTATAAGCAGTATTTGAGAACATTTCAGGACACATTTCTTCATCGTGGATCTGAATTCACTCCATTAACCTGTCAAACATCATGGGTACATTAAGATTCTTGTATTTAAATCAGTGCAATATTTTTGATTTTGTCACAATGATAAAGAAAAAAAAAGTGATACAAATGGAAAAAAAATGGCTTTATCATGAAGGAACATGTCTAATTTAAATAACTCTTAATAATTTGCTAGGACAGAGTGACTGAACTTTCCACCTGGCCCTCCTGTGGGCCCCATTCCTCCTTACCCCTCTTGCATGTGACCTGCAGCCCTGGCATTGCCTCTTTGCCCTTCTTGATAAAATCTAACATGCTCAAAAAGTGGGTGCTAATTCAAAGAACACTTCCTCTTCCCTCTAAGAACCATCCTTTACCACCTCCTCCAGTAGCCACTTTAAGTATCATGGCCCTTTTACTCACCTTGAAATGTTCCTATGGGACTCCTCAAGGGTTTTTTTGAAATAAAGGCTCATGTTGAGAGTACAGTTGCTTTCCTCACACAGTCGCCCCCACATTTCTTTTTCCCAAGTGTAAGAAATGCCCAACACAGGGAGCAAATGATCTTACTTATTATTTGCCACTGTTTTGAGAGTAATTATTGGACAGATCAATAGCAGTTTACAATTACTGATTTAAAAAAAAATAAATAAATAAAGCAGATAAATCAGATAAATCTCCATTAATCAGATTGGCTTTAGGCTCTAGAAGTTGCCAAATTTAGAATTAATTTCTAGAGCTCTCTTTTGACAGAATTGCCCTGTTTATTCACTGGTTACATTACAAGTATATTTTCAGTGCCACAATTCGGAGATAGTATTGGAAGGTCTGATGTAGAAGCAAAATAGGCAACAGAAGAATCACTGCTTAGGATTCAGGTTAGGAGAGGCAGTGTGTCAAAGACCATGGGAGTCTGGGTGAGCCTGCCCAGCATGCACCAGGCCCTGGTTTACTCCCGGCACCAGGAAAACAGGAGCAAAAGTAAAGCCATAGACCAGAGGTCATCCAACCAAGGACTAACAACCAAATCCAGTAGCCTCCTGTGTTTTGTAGAGATGGTGGGCACAATGGTTTTTGTATTTATAAGTGATTAGAAAAATTAAAAAAAAAAAGAGAAGAATCCTACATTGCGATATGTGAGCACTACATGAAATTCAAAATTCAAAATTCAAAATCCATAATCAGCAAAATGGGAATGAAGGTAGGAACAAAAACATGCCTATTTTCTGTGTGTGATTAACAACTGCCTGTGTCCTACAATAGCAGAGCTGAAAGGAAGAGATTATGGGATACACCAAAAACAAACAAACAAACAAAAAAAAAAACCCTATTTAGTAGCTGTTGTCTATAGGAAAGATCAGCCAGTTCCTTGGACAGCCCAATGTACATGTATGTAGCCATTAGAGTTCTATTTGCAAAGTTAATTTCCATTTATTTTGTTTTGTTGTCCTAAGACATTGCTCATATTATGGAGTTAAGGAGACAGATACAACATGGAAAATTATATGCAGTGCAAAATTCATTATGTAAATGAAAAAGATCAAATTACTTTAAGGAAATATATTTAAGTATGAATAGTACTGACTATAGATCGAAATTACAAATGTTGCACCCCACACACATAGACCTGCTTTTGGAGGATATCTAGACACTAGAAAACCAGAGGAAAGGTCATGAAACCATTTTTTGAAACAAAATATTATCTTTAATGGCAATTCATAATAATTATGTAAATCTATTTCTTGTGATGAAACACTTTTTATATGAAACTGATTTGTATTTCAATCCGTGGAACTGTTTCTACACTTTTGTTCTACTCCATTAAACAAGAAACTCATATTTATAATTATTCCAGCTAATTAATGTACTTAAAACATGTAGTTAAGTCTTAAAATATCTGGTTAGCTCTATCCTAAAAACCCATTTTATACTTATTTTTTTTGCAAACCAACTCTTCATTTATTAAAATAAATTTAATAAGCATTAAATTATACTATAGTCTAATTCCAGTACCTCTATATCTCACCAGTAAAATGTATGCTACTATGGTTTTGCTAAACTGGAAAAAGTAATGCTAATGAATAGTTGCAAACTGTAAATTTAGAATGTGGAACATAGTTTCTACAGTTAAGGAACACATTTTAAGTTTCTAGTGATTTATTTGACTAGTTATATATGGAGAAAATCCATTTACATAAATATTAATTTTGTGGTATGAATTTTCCATTTTTAATGTTTTTAAATGGAAAAAGGAAAAACCAATACCGAAATCTTTGCTATAATTCAACTAAACTCCAAATGATATAGTTCCAGCAGATATTTACGTACGTGGAAATGAAATCCAAAGATGTGCATCCGGATTGATAAAGATTCACATATGTCTGTGTGTTTAGGGGCAAGTACAGATTTATGTAGGATGAACTAAAGTTGAAAGAATCATGCTTTACAGATTTGTTTTTCTGATCAGGATTTGCATTGTCAGTAATTTTGTAAATGGCTATCCAGAGACAGCATTTGTTATTGGCTGGCTGATGGATTGGGCCGTTTTTTTGCCATTCTTCATTTAGAAGGCATTTGTTTGCCTCCGTTTGCTTGTGGCAGATAGAAACAAATTGAAACTGGTTTCCAAATCACCACATAGCCCAGGGTTTTTGCAAGGAATTTACAGAATGAATAGAACTTTAGAGAACCAACCAAGCAATAGGTGAGTCCAACAAGCTGCTCTTCCTCCAAAACGCAATCACAGCTTCTCAATTATTGTTCTTTCATGCCCTCTTACAATTTCACTGTTGCTTTTTTTTTTGCAAACCAAACCATTTTTGTTCTGATTGGAACAAAAGTATGTAAAAAAAAAAAAAGTAATAATTCTCACTGCAAATAAGTAGATACACCATATGAATGAAAGTATCTAATGATCTTAGACCAAGTACATGTTTAAGGAAAATCAGGAGCTTATCACTATAACTCACTAAAATGCTGATTTTGTTTTTCTTTCTTTTATTAGACAGAGGATGGCATGTTGGGGAGAAAAAGAAATCTTCTCCTCACTCATAGGCTTTAACATCAAAAAGGGTTCTTTTGTGAGAAAGTTTCTTCAAATCAAGCAGGTTGAAGGATGAAGTTCTGGGTAGCCAATTATAATTATTATTCTTTTGACACTTCTAATGTTCTACCCCCAGCAGCTGGCCTCTGAACTCAGGGTCAAGACTGATAGTGCCAAGCCATGCCATGCACAGAGTGTCCTCTGAGGAGGGTATCACCATAGCAACTGGGCAATCTTAACCTGCAACCTTTGCACAGGAAGTTCCCAGCACAGGCCCAACTCCTGCAGAAGGACAATCAGAGACCTGTGATTCAAATCAGGGCTCCCAACAGCTGGGACTCCTTTTCTCTGAATTTGAATAAAAACCTCAAAATTCTTCATAACAATTAGTCCAAGCAGGCACCACTATCAGTTGAAGTGAGCGTGACAAATGGAACAGACTCATGAGCTTGGTGTGAGCTCCTCAAGTGCAGATCTTGTGTTGTATTCGTCTTTCTACCTTCAGAGAGAACATTACTGACAATAAGAGCCCCGCCCCACCCCTTGGTCTGTGCTTATCATGTACAGACACTGTATAAAAAGTTAACACATTGACACCTCAACAAAACCCAAAGGGAGCTAGGGACTTAAATATCCATTTCACAGACAAAAATGCAGGCACTGGAAGATACAGTGAAAAGAGCTAAGGCAAGCAGATGTGAACTGGGACAGACACCCAAGACTCCATCTGCAGTCAACTGGCTCCAGGCTCTGGGCTTAAACCACAGCAGGACATAGCATGCCCAGTACAGAACAGTTGTATGTTGAGGGTTGAAGGAAAGAGTTATGGAAGCACTCCCCCAGCTTTAGAAGGAAGCCCATGTGCACAGTAGCTTTACTTTAAAAAGCTTTGTTCCTAGTGTCCCCACACTCCTGGCTGAACTACTCCAAACTCCACTTAAGGTCCTTCACACCGTCACTGCTCTCTGCAAATGACCAGAGAAAATTATGTAGTAATTAAAATTAATCCTAATTAATTTTATTTGTTATCTAACTTTTTGAAATATTTGAACTGGAAGGAACTATTTGATTCTATGCCAGAGGAATACATTACTCATAGCAGAAAACATGTTGGAGCTTGAGACAGGTCTTTATTACTGCTTATAAAACCTAGTCATCAAAGGGTAGTGCTTGTTTATGGGTGCCCATAGAAGACATGGCACCAGGAATGAGAATAAATTCATGGGCTTGCAAAAGTGTTTTGAGTTCTTCTAAAATCAGAAGAAAAAGATAAATGTAACTTGGTAGAATGTAAATATAGATTTATCTGTCTTCCTTCCTCCCTCCCTCCTTCTTTTCTCCATCCCTCCTCCCTCCCCTGTGTCCTCCCTCTTTTCTCCCTCCCTGCTTCTCCTCCCTCTTCCTTCCTTCCTTTGATGGAGGTAGGGGGCCAGTAAGGCAAAGTGCCCAGGTTCATAATAGTCACTGTGCATTCCTGGTTGCTACTGAGAGAAAAATAACTGTTCGCCTGCAAGCTCTCCATTTCACCTAACAAGTTATATTAGTAACAAAATCCAAGACCATAGTATTTGAAATAAAAAAAAAAAATTCTTCAAGATTTAAAAAGACACTAAGCATTTTTGCACGTCTCTAGCTTATTATTTTTTGAGGACCTCAAAACTTTCCTTTTTGTTTTTGTGACTCAGTTCTTTTACCAACTAAAGAGAGATAAGAGATGATAGTAGCAACAGAAGTAATCATTTGAATGTTACAGAATATGATTTTTTAAATTTTATGTAGGAAAAAAAGTTATTATTTTTGTTTAACCTGTTGCGTGATCAGTTTAAATAACTTTCATTAGTTAAAATAAAATAACTAAAATACAAGTAATTAAAACAAGAACCACTTTGATTCCTTGCCATATATTTTTGAATTAACAGAAGGTTAATGCAAAAATAATGATGACTGCAAGATTCAACTACTCTTTCTTGAGCTACTATATCTTAAGCCTTCAAGAAATTCCTAGAGATGACATTGTTAAATGAAAGGAGTTTGGGCTATGAGAGACCAGAGTTTTCATAATTGTGCTAATACAGTGGTCACTAGCTACATATGACCTCTTAAATGAAGCTTTTTCAAAATGGAATAAGATTAGAAATTCCTCAGTGACAGTAGCCATGTTTCAGGTGCTCAGCAGTCATAGATACAAAGTGGCTACCATATTGGACACTGCTAATATAGAACATTTCTTTCATCATAGAAAATATTGTTGGATGAAGATTAGAGGTCAGCACATGTTTACAGTAAAAATAATTTTTAAAAAAAGTTTCATGGGTCAAGTGGTCTTTAAGTGTTACAAAAACTACATAACATTTTAACTTAGAAAAAACTTAGACAATATATAAACAAAAGGATATATAGTTATGTCCAAATAAAGTTTTACAGAAAGTGGCAGAGGGCTGGATTTGGCTACAGGGTATAATTTGCCAACCTCTATACTTGATAATTCAATCAGGCATTAAGACCACATTGGATACATATTAGTATTCAATAAGTTGCAGTCATTTTTTAAAAATATTTAATTTTTTAGTTGTAGTTGAACACAATATCTTTATTTTATTTATTTATTTTTATGTGGCACTGAGGATCAAACCCAGGTCCTTGCACATGCTGGGTGAGTGCTCTGCCGCTGAGCCACAACCCTAGCCCCAGTTGTAGTCATTTTTATTGTGAGGTTTTTTTTTTTTTTTTAATAACATGTAGATTATGGTCTTAATTTATTTAAAACAGGACAGGAACACTCATATGAAGTCATACAACTCAGTGCCGTGATTTATATGTTTTGCTTTTATTTGCTTGGATTTTCCGTGATTTTTAAAATATTTCCTCTATGTAATTATCTGCTTTACTGTTGTAATCAGATGAAAGCACCCGGGTCCTCCTACAACACCTTCCTTGTATTGGTGCCCAAGCTGCACCGAATGAGGCGTGCTCTCACTGAAGCAGAGCTATGTCCAGTTCTATTTAGTCTGCTTCTATCTACAAATTTTATAAACACCTTTGCTATGAGACAAAATAATAATAGTGCAAAGGTGGCCAGGCTTGTAATCTTGACTAATTTAGGGACACGGTTTAATGGACTGTTGGAGAATTTATGGTTTCCAGATTATCATTTGTAATGGATGAAATCTCTCCTTTTCTCATCAATATCGTCTTCTTCACATTAACGTGAAAAAGGAAAATTTTGTTCACATTTCTCCCATATGACAATGCTGTGTTTCCATAAGCAGTCATCAGTATATACACATTGCACAGGAGGTCTGTGGAAATTTATAACTTGAGGAAATGTCCATAACAAGCTATCAGGCATAAAAATGGATTCCTTTACTGTTTGGATTTGGGTTATCATGTAGACAAAACATTCAGATATCAAACTGAGTTTTAAAATTTATGTTCCTGAGTTTTATTCTGCTAAAAACAGATATATGCACATTACATAAAATATTTATACACACTCAGGCACGCACTAAAGAAAAACAGAAAGTTTGTGTATTAAATAAATGTATAAATAGTGCTTTTAAAATGTATCTTAAAAATCAACAATTCTGTCAATCCTTTAGTGCACCAGGAAATACAGCATAATCAAAAGTACTGGCATTTTTTTTTAAATTAGAAAATCAAATGCAACTTTTTAAACATACTTTGACCAGGGAAACTTTAGAATGATTTTTCAATTTTCTATACTGAAAGTATTTGTTTTTGAAATTTTGATAGCTTGATGTCTTCTGCCTAAATTTGTACAAAATTGATCATAAAGGCAATTAATTTACAATGTCGACATTTTTAAAGTTCAGAATTCTATGAGAGTATAAGTCAGTGTGCATACGTTTTCTACTCCCAATTCTGTTAGAATACAGGTTCGTACCTATAAGAAAGGGAAACCTGTTTCCCTTTTCAGTTGAGAAAACTCATTTGGGTCGTGGTGTGATTTTCCATCTGAGGTGGTTACACAGGCATTAGCCAAGGAGACTTATAGGAAGGACGAGATGTTAAGTTTTACCTCAAGATACATTTACGAGTCCTGTTTGGTATCATTTTCTCTGAGAACAAGCTAGGCTATATATCTCCAAGAAATCAAAACCATATGTTGACACCTAAATTTTTTTTGAGAAATACCCCTGGAGTTTGCAAGAAAACATATAAATATAATCAAGACGGGGTAGACTAGGTCTACTTGGACAGGCCATAATGCCTCACTTGTCTTTGGAGGAGCTGTGCTCGGGATGTCTTAATGCTATTAGCTGTAATACCCAGTTGCAACTGGCTGACCGAGTTAATATTAAACTCTTCATCTTATATTTCCAAATTGACATGAAAAGATTTAATAGGACTTGCTTCACTTTTAGTAATAATTATGTTTTCTTGCCGATACTTGGCATATAAGGATTTCCTGTCAAAATACTGGGGTCTTGGAACAAGGTTTAGTCCAAAAGGAAGCTTCTAAAAAAATACTGGGGCCTTTTTAGGTGGGCAGCGACTTGAGGAACTACCAACAGCCATCTGGCTTTCTCTGGTACTCTGTCTGGCCAGTCACTTTTGTCCACAAATATTAAAAAAAAAAAAAGGAGAGAGACCTCCCAGACACTGAATCAAATTTTAATTTAAAAGCGGATGAACACCCACCTGACATGTGTTGCCTATCCCTACTAAATCTGAATTTGAAGCCAGATTCAGGAAGTCTTCAGTGGCCCCCAAATGTACTTACTTATAGGAGGGACCTATGGTCATAGAAGATTGTCGAATACTCATCACTTGAAACAAAACATCAGGAGATACCATTCATGTCTAAGATAACAGTTTTCTTTAATAGCTAAAAAATACATTTTATTAAAATAAAAAATCTTCAGATAAAAAAATCAAAACAACCAACAAACCTCAATGACATCCTTGTCATGGTAGGATTTGAGAGTCCTGTCCACATGGAAAGCACAAGAAAGAAACCTGATTTCTCTTACCAATTTTTCTGCTTTGATTTGGGTTGGGAACTCTGTTGGCAGCACCCCCAGGAGCGGAGAGGAGAGTGGGTGATGTTACCAGCTCTTATCAGTTGGGCGTCTGTACTTTATTGTCAGTTTCAAGGATTATTTAGAATTGAAAACAAGATAATTTTCTTAATTAACTTTCTTCAAGATTTCGCTCATACACTGTTTTCTACATTTGACTATCTGAACCACACATGTCTACTTGCAAATCTGGGCTAACTTGCTAATTTTCTGACCTTTTATTTTATTTCATTTTTTTAACTTTCTAGGTCTATTCAGTTTGTTCTTATGTCAGTGGTTTTTCCACATCTTTTGTGTGTGATTTTTTGTTGTTGCTGTTGTTGTTTGGGATTTTGATTTGTTTGTGTTTGGTTGGATTGTGGTGGTGTTGGGGGGGTAGATATGAGAAACATACAGGGAATTCCTACTTCAATTCTTTGGATGGATAAGCTCTGCCCCTCCCCTCACCACCAGACCACCACCACTTCAGAGACAGCAACGAAATGCCTCCATTGCTACAATGCAAACTTACAAAGAGGTCGCATCTCATGGAACTCTGTATTCCTGTTTTTAATACGCTCAAGAGCAAGAAGGGTATTCCCACCTGTATGTCTGTTTGTCCATCTCCCTCTCTCTCTCTCTCTCTCTCTTTCTCCTACACACACATACACATACACACACACACACACACACACACACACACACACACTCAAGTTTGGATGAATAGTAGCAGCCTCCAAAGATTTTGAGAAACTTGCTCTATGCCAGGAGCATCACTCAATATCCAATACACTCAATATGCAGTATATCTTATTTGAATCTAAATGAAATCCATGAAGAATTAAGTCTTCCTTTTGTAGACAAAAACACTGAAAATTGAAGGAACCTGCTCAAATTCCCAATCCCCAAGATGAGAGACATGAGTTTAAATATAAGTTTATCTACAGAGAAAACTGTACTAATGATATGATGTATCATCATAATTCACAAGAGCCTGGAATATTTAAAAGGCAATTTTTCTACTGGAAGTAAATAAAATCAATAGAAGGACATAATATTTTAAGATCTAAAAGAATAATTTAGAAGAAGGGAAATAAAGATTCTGTAAACTGCTGTTTTATAAGGATTCTTCACACAGAGGCTTTGTATGGTCTCTCAATTAGAACCCAGAAATCTCCAAAATATCTGGTACCATCAATCAAGGTGGCAGCAAACCAGAAGACTTTACTTAATCATTCGGTTTGTCTAAAGTGATATTGTAATTTTGAAACCCAAAGAATTTTATCATCATTTGAGAAGTAGGTGAAATTTGCACTAAGTATCAAGCCATTCATTCTTATGAGACTCACTCATAAATCAGTCTGTTTTTCTTGAACTTGGTGGTTTGCCTTATCAACTCATAAGCAAGATAATTTATCTTACTGATCTTTGATTAAAAATGAAAACAACAAAACACATCTAAGGTAAAACTGCACACTGTACTTTTACAAATAGCCAGGTTATTTTGTAAGGGTCCTGCGAACGTCGGAGGAAGAGACCACCAAGAGACCGGCTCATGCAACAGCAAAAGGGGATTTATTGAGGATCCAATCCAGCGTCCTGGGGCTCCAGGCTCACTCAAGAAGGGAGAGCGGCCAAGAGCCCCCAGCAGGGGTTGAGCAGTGCTTAAGTACACTTTTTTAGGGAGGGCAGGGGCTTTACATACATCACAGTCTCCTTTAACAAATCACCATACACCTCGGGAAAAACAAACAACAATTCCCAAACATGATTAGTACATTCATTGGCGGGAACAGGTCGGGCGGGAGTGATAGGTCAGTCCTAAGAAGGGAGGTACATTCCAACTGATTGGTTTGGGTCCTGAGATGCCTACGTGCCAAATTGCACAGGGTCCTAGGTTATTAAACAACTAAATGGTCTGGGGGAATATCTCCTGGGCAGTCCCGGAAATTGTTTTAACAGCTACAGGAATTTCAGGTTTTGAGTGCAGTTTAGAAACTTTACAATACCTGGTCCTTTACATTTTAACTCAGGCTTTGCAGCTTAGAAACTTTACCCTTTCAATTTATGCAACAGCTGTTATGCCCAATATAAACGTAGTTGCCATCCTCTTTTTAAAATTATTAGTAAGATGGGATCAGTATCAGATTATATTTTAAAGAAGATCCTCCCAAACCAGGCATGCATTTGAATCCAGAATCTTCATCTTATGAGCTCCACAATGTTAAGTAGGTGCCCAATTTTTTTGTTGTTGATTTTCCCAAGCTACATAATGAGAATAATAATAGTACCCGCACCAGAGAGTTATTGTGGCTTCAAAACAAGAAAACACACGATGCACCTATTATGGCACCTGTGATGCCGTAAATGAACTTGGCATATGGTATTATTACTAAAATTGCTTTGAGTTCTACAAATTAGTGTGACCAAGGACCACAAAAATTACCAGACAACCATCCGAAATCTGTTGCAGACAAATAATTTAATTTGGATAAGAAGAGGAGGAAAAAAACCAAACAAAATAAAAACCAGTGATTGACATGGGTTACCTATCCATGACAACGGAATGGACTTTAAAGTAAGAATTTATAACTTTATCTGTATGTTTTTGTCTTTATAACCAAATAACTAACACACACACACACACACACATTCATACTATTTGTCCATCATCTGTCATTTATCCATCTATGTCTTCCTTTGAGCAAAGCTGAGGGATCTCAGCCAACTTATTGTCACTCCAATTTATACTTGGATTAAAACCCCAGACCAAATTCCTGATGCCAAAATCCTAAGACAATCGTAGAGCTGAACGTAAGGCTGCTGAGAGTAGAGCATCATTTTCTATTTCAAATGAAGAACTGAAGGAATGGATGACCTAATAATTTATTCCCCCTCGGATGCTGGGTGCTGGCTGATCTCATCCTAGTCTCACTCCCTGAAAGCACAGAACCTGTTGGAGCTCATGGTGCTTTCATTGCCAATGTCGTAGGGTATCCCAGGACCTCACTTTCTCTGAAGAAGTTAAATAATTCAGAGGCAAGTCGTGAAGCTATTAATTAATGTGCTCTAGAACTCGCAAGCTCGAGGCCTTGCTGTCAAATGACTTGTTTTCTGAGTGGAAGTGTCCACATTCAAGGAACAGAGTTACTGGGCAGCTCCTTTGAAGAAGCTTATAAATCAGTGGGTTTAATTTGTCTGGGAAATAGAGACTAAAACATGGTGCAGGTAGGTCCCTGATGGAAACCTGTGCCTCTGTTCTGCACCGTTCCCACCAAATATCTTGGAAAATGGGCAGTATTAACCTCGCTCTCTGGAGGGGGGCCAGAAGGAAACAGTGGATGTTCTCTTGTAAAAATCCTGAAAGCGGCAAGCAACCTATAAACAGTATGCAGACCAAGTCTGAAAATGGACCGTTTTATGCTCCCTAATGGAAGGATAGCTTATTTGTTCGTGGATTTATAGCAACAATGTGATGTCACCGCGTGATTTATGGCCAGAAGCACAGCAAGTGTCAATATACAAAGGTGGGTGGGAACATCCTATTCTCATCAAGAACCTTGGCCCTGCGGGAGGTTGTCTTTGCCTTGGGGTGGGGCGGATGTAGGAAAACCCGGCTTGTTAGTGTTACTGGAAATGGGACGAGGGAGGTGGGGCATGGCTGAAGCCATCCATCTTGGAGAAGGATTTGAGGAATCTAGAGCCAGTTTATTTAGCATGATGATTACAAACCAGATCATCTGTCCAATGCTTGACTCAGCCCATGAGTAATGTTTGAGGCTCCCCTGGAAATCAGGGGGATGATAGCTTCACCATTTAGGCACACAAGGCAGCAAATGGGCACAATTCATGGGTTTCTGAGAGTGTGATGTGAGAAAACGGAAGCATGACATTAATTTATTTTTAAATTTATATCCAGTAAAATTTACCCTCTTTGGAAGATAGGTTTAGAATTTTGACCAAAAAAAAAAAAAAATCATGTAACTGTCACTATGAATGATAAACAAAACACTCACAGGATCTCAAAAATTTCCCATCCCTCTGTGGTTGACCCATGTCCTGACCCTCAATCCCTTGCAACCGCAAGTCACCTCTCTGTTCCTTCCATTGTGGTTACTCCAGATTGTCATCCAAACATAATCATATGGCATGAAGCGTTTTGAGACTACATATTGTCCACATGTGGGATGCCTCCAGGTACTGCAGGCATCAATAGTTCTTTTTGTGATTCAATTAATGAGTAATATCCCACTATGTGGGTGCCCCAGAGTTTGTCTACCCATTCATTCATGAGTTGAAGGGCGTTTGGGTTGTTTCTGGCTTGTGGATTATGACAGAAGCTGCTGACGTGATCCATGAACAGGTTTTTGTAGGGCAAAACAACCCAGTTAAGAAGAGAGTAAAAATCTTTGAAGAGACGCTCCTGAGAAAGTACAAGGCAAGCAAAGAGGTATTTGAAAAGATGTTTCAACAGGACAAGTCATTTCAAGTGTCCAGTTTACCACAAGGAAATAATACCCATAGAATAGCCAGATGCAAAGTTAGCCCAGACACGTGCCAAAGCTCAGGGAGCTGGCGGAGGATTACCTGGACTCAGGCATTGCTGGTCGGGGTGCAAAATGAGAGCGCCACTATGTAAAACGGTTTGGCCATTTCTCATAAACTTATAAATATGCACTTACTATATGAACCAGCCATCCTACTCCTCAGTTTTTACCTAAAAGAGGTAAAAAGTCAACATCATACAAAAACCCATACATGGATGGTGTTAGTAACTTTCCTCAGAACCCACCAACTGGAAACTAGCCAAATGTATTCATAGTACAAAGATGAATGGGAATAGAAAGCGGGCACCTGCTCATTTCCTCCTCAATTTGAGAAGGAAAGTGTCCAGATGTAATAGTGAAGGACAATGGCAGCTTATGACCTTGGTCCCAGCAGATGCTCTTTATCATGTCCAACAAGTCCTCTAATAGTTCTAATTGGCGGAGGTTTTATTTTAATAATAAATTATTTTTTAGCCCTGCCAAATTCTATCTTATTTCCACATATATGGTGGTGATTAGTTTTTTTTAAATTTATTTTGCTAATGTGATGAATAGAACAGATTCATATTTCAAATTTGAGATACTTTGTTGCATTCGTGAGAGAAGTCTTACTTGGTAGAGGGTCTTTATGCCAATGGATTTGATCTGTGGCATTTTACTCAGCATTACTTCATGTAGACTCATGTGGGATATTGGTACATAGACTTTATACCTTTTAATGCTTTTTTGTAGTTTTGATGCTAAGGTCCTGCTGGCCCCATAAACTTGAGTTGAGGAGTGCGGCTTTCCATTCCCTTTACTGAAAGTGATTGTGTAGTAATGGGTTACTTCTTCCTTATATGATGGGTAAAAACCATCTGGGTCTGAAGTTTCCTTTATTGCAAGGTTTCAAACTTTGGATCCAAAATATTGAATAGCTATGATATTATTATTTAATGAATTTATTCATTACAGGTTTTTGCAGTTGGTCTGTTGTAAGGAAATGATTGTTTCATTTGTAAGATTTCAAGATTCTTGGTGCAGCTCAGTGGCAGAGCGCTTGCCTAGCATGCATGAAGTCCTGCGTTCAATCCCCAGCACCATACAGAAAACAAACGCCAGCCCCACAACACAACAGATCAGAACTAAGACTCAAGGATTTCTTTGATGGTGGGACACAGCACACTGACCCAGGGATCCCTGAAGGGACAACCATGTTACAGCTCCTGAGGAATAAAGGTCCACAGCACATAGTGCCCAGGGACAGGGAAGTCCAAGCTGGACCATCATATGGAAAGTGGACCAAGATTAGACAGGTTTCCCATTCCCCATAGATTGGATAACTCTAATTACCTTATAGGCTCCAAGGCATGGAGGTTGTTCCTAGTCACATCACCTGTCCCTGGGGTGATAAGAACAGGTGTACTGTAGGCAGGAGTACTGGAACCCTACAGGGGAAAAGTGTAGATATAATTAGCTACTTAAGAAAAGGAAATTGACAGATTTCTAGCTGGAGCCTTAAACCAGGTCAAAGCAATATTTTTTTTAGTAATTATATTACATGGGTCAATTTAATCTAAATTGTCAAATTTACAAGCATGGAGTAGTTTTTTTATGATGTTCTCTTATTATCCTCTCAGTATCTTTGATGGGTAGGTAGCAGTCTACAGGGCAATCTCATCTTCCCTCATTTCTAAATTGGTGTCTCTTGTGTCAATAGGTCTTGATCATTCTGGCTAGAATTTTTTCCCCCAAATTCAGTTTTCTATTTCATTGATTTTTTTCTTTATTGTTTTTCTTTTTTAAAATTAAAAAAATAATATTATCCATCTCTATTATCCTATTATTATTCTTCCTTCTGCTTGTTTCCGTTTCAATGTGTTCTCCTCAACTGGTTTCTGAAGATGGTAACTTGGATTCTCGAATTTTCAATTTGTCTTTCTTTCTGACACAAACTAAGAAATTTATTCATAGCTTCTCAGGACTCTTCTCTTTAGGGCAATTATAGTCTAGGTAATTTTGAAAAAAAATATTGGGATAGTACCCCATAAATATAGTCTACATTCAAAGGGTGCTGGGTTTAACAGATAACTCATTATGAGAGAAAGACTGGGAAAGTCCAATGTCCAGAAACGAAGAAGGGGTATCAAACCAAAGGTGGAATCACGTCTCAACACGGCTGCAGCTTGTGGCTGGCTAGAATTCGGCAGCCTCTCCAAAGCAGGAGCTGTGGATGACTTTGGGCCCACTGAGCAGAACTGATTCTGAGACGCCTACATGGCCCAAGGATCTGGAAGGAATTCAACCCCTAGGAAATGGAAACAGGCACAACTCCATCCACCAACACCAGTTGAGACAGGAAACTGTCTGTCTGATCCTGGGTAGGGAAAATAATTCTCCCAAGAGAAATTAAAATTATATCTGTTAATAAATTAAAGAAGCTTTCCCCCAAATTACTATTAATTTCTAAAAATAACATTTGTTATTACAAATTTGCAAATGAAAACCAATAATACAGTATCACTACACACCCATTAGAAAAATAAAATCCAGAAAACTGACAATACCAAATGCTTGTGATAGTGGAGAATGTGGACACGTTAACTCAGTCGTTATGGTGGGAAGGCAAAAGGGTGCAACCACTTTGGAAGACAGTTTGGAGGATTTTTATAAAGTTGATACACTCTTTTCATATAATGCTGCAATCATATTCCTTGGTATTTACCCAACCAAGTAAGTGAAAAACTATGTCCACACAAAGAAGATATTTACAGCCCTTTTTTAAAATTGCCCCTAAGTAGAAACAACTGAGATTCCCTTCCACAGGTAACTGGATAAGTGTACTGTAAAACATTCTTACAACAAGATATTATTCAACAATGAGTAAAAATGAACTCTCATGCCATCAAAATACAGGAGGGTAGCCTTAAATGCACATTGCTAAGTGAAAGAAGGTAGTTGGAAAAGATTATGTAATATATGATTCTAACTCTAGGACATGTTGGAAAAAGAAAAAAAAAACCACAAAGGCAGTATAAAGACAGCGGCTTGTCAGGGATTCAGGAAGAGGGATAAATAGGTGAAGAACTGGTGAAACTATTCTATGTGAGAATGTGATGATGGGTAACTATCATTACACATTTGTCAAAATCCATAGAACTATACAAAAATAAGAGCTTAATGTAAACTGTGGACAAGAGTAAATAATAATGTTCCAGTATTGGTTTATTCATCATAACACTGAACCATACTAGTGCAAGGTTTTAAAAAGTTAGGGACAGTCTGGAGGTCAGGGGTGAGGTTGGGAGCAGGAGAGGTATATGGATGTCTATGTGCAATCTGCTTGATCACTATATAAATCCAAAGCTATGCTATGAATAAAGTCTATCAAGTATGCTTTTTTAATTTAAGAGTAAGGTATAAAAATAAAATGAGCACATTAAAAGATAGGGGACTACCTGGTGTGGTGGCACACACTTGAAATCCTAGAGGCTCAGGAGGCTGAGGCAGAAGGATCACAAATTCAAGGCTAGCCTGGGAAACTTAGTGAAACTCTGTCTCAAAATAAAATTTTAAAAAAGGATCTGGTGGTATAGTTCTGATGTAGCCTCCGGATTAATTATCTAGTACCACATAAATAAAAATAAAAACAGATTTTTGGAAACTAGAGGACCTATGTCTACATAACACTTGGTAAAATAAGAAATTCCTTAAAGCCCAAAATAGAAAACAGTGGAATTTTTCTTTATTAAATAACAAATATATAGAAAGTCGTGTACTTACAAAATGAAGAAGCATCAGGCACCCAAATTATGGATTAACTAGATCAGATAATTTCTATTTTAGGCTTCACAGGCCAGGATGTAAGTTGAGGATATTATGTGGGTGCTTATATAACAAGAGAGAAAATAAATTTTCACAATTTATTTTATGGATCAAATTCTAAAGTGATGTTTTTTTGATGATTAGCATGGGTCTCCTGAGAATAGGATTTCCTTCTTGAACATCCAATTTCAATTAATTGGGGTTCAAAGTTGGTGTTTCCTAACTTCAAATTCATTGCAAATGTCCATGTGTAAAAATCTTTCTTAATCTGAAGACTGTACAATCATGGGGTGAGCAAGATTCAGGTCGATGGGCCATATTTTGTCAACCTCTGACCTAGATCAGGCAGACGGTGAATGTAAATGTATCTCAGTAAAGACATTATACATATAGGTACCATTTATGTAAATGGCTTAGAAATCCAAGCACAGTTTATTATTTCTGGCTGTAGATATGAAGGGAAAGCCGAGTACTACAACAGATAGAGAGGATACCCACCAAAGGAGACTGGGGTCGGACTGCAATTTCTAGGGTCAGACTAATGACTCCAATATTTCTATGCTAGAATTTTCTTCTGGCTTCCAGATGTTCACTCTAAAACCAGCCTGCTGGGGTTGGCCACAGGAATTTTGAGTTTGAATATATCAAAAAAGAATGACCTGTTTCCCTCTTCCCTGCCTTTTACACAGCTCTCTGCCAAATACTCTCTTATTCCGTGTTATCTTACTCAATTCCACCAACATCATCCGAGTTCTTCTAATATGTCCTTTCCTTGTCAAATATTAGTATTATTTACCACACTCAGGTCCTGCCCATCACCATCCTCCTCTACCCCCTTCTTTTCCTCTCTCCCTCTGTCTCCGCTTCTCTATTCTTGTTACTAAAAGAGTCTCATAACTTAGCTCCTGGGAGGAAGTTTTCCTAACCCCATACAGAATCCTAGAAGGCCATTTCTTTAAACTCTGATATCTGCCTACCCTGAATAGGAAAGAATAAATACTCCTTAGCAGGTATTAAAAGATTTTAAAAATTAGTTACTACCATTTAATTCTTTCGCTGCTGATTTTTTTTATCCTTTTAATTCTTAACTTGAAACAACCTAAACTATTTTCCCAGAATATCCTCCATACACACTTGACACTCCACAGCTGTGACCTACAAGTTCCTCTGAGGATGTGCCCTTATTCACATTAACTTCGGAGATGATTTCCCATTACATTTTTCATTCATTTGAAATAAAATATATCTGTACATTTAGTTATAGGTGCCTTATAACCCACACTTGAATTTTAAATATACGATGAATAACAAAATGTTTAAATTAGGTTTGTCCTTTTATTATTAATGACGTGTGTACACAGACAGACACACACACACACACACACACACACACACACACCCCTTTTTTTTTCCCCTAATACATTAACATTGGTCAGAATCTGAACCATATTTCTAATGGGAGCAAGGTGGTGGTTCCTGCAGCCGCTTCTAAAGAGTTTTCTGCGTGCACACAGACTCTGTCTCCCTATTCTAAGGCAACTCCTTGAACTCAGACCCACTCTCCCTGATCAGGTCATACCTCCAGCAGTTGTTCACACTCTTCCTGAATTCACATTTTCCTGCATCGTGGCTGAGTTATTCCATTAGCTTAGACATTCTGTACCTTCCATCTGAAAACCCAAACTAACAGACCACAAATCCTTTGCCTTTTATAGAGCCCCACATCTCAGCCCAATTCACAGCAAATCCCCTCTGAAGAGTCTTCTGTGTGTTCTTTCTAGTGCCTCTTTCAGCCTGACCACTGCTGCCAAGGTCACCAATGACCATCGTGGATCTAAATCCACCAGATAATTCTTGGCTTCTTCATGCTTACAGCCCACTGGTCTTCAACAAATTTGGTCATTCTTTCCTATCATTTGGTGACTGGCTCATCTGTGTAAAAAGTAGAACAAAAATAGGAAAAATATAACTGTGCGTGTGAGGATTCAGTTTGACAGACGGATTTTTTTTTTTAAAGAGTTAACTGAGCGTGAAACAGTTTGTGCCACCGTGGCCTTTTCCAGGATCCATAGTGGTCAGATAATTCCAGAATTTCTCTAGCAGATGCAAATAAGTGGGAATAGCTCAAAAAAGAAAATCTCTTGTCTTCTAGGAAAGGTAGACGTTGCAACCTCTATTTATTTTTGTATATGCTCTTCTTGCAAAATGCATCCACCTTGGAATTGGAAATAAATCATTCTATAATATTCATCTAAAACTTTTTAGGGTAAGGTATGATGGGAAAATAAAAGTCAAATTAAGTTATTTTTTTCACAATCTACCTTATCCTTTGCAGAGAAAACAAGATGAAATAAAATAAAAATTGGGGACATTTTAAACATTTTGATGCATTTACTTAAATTACCTTGTAGATTGCTCTAAAGATTATTTTATCATTTTTATTTTACTATTATTTTATTTTATCATTATTATTTTAGTAGTCATATTACCAGAGATTGAACATAGGGGCACTTAACCACTGAGCTACAGCCCCAGCCCCTTTTATTTTTTTTTATTTTATTTGCTAAGGGCCTCCCTTAGTTGCTGAGGCAAGCTTTGAACTCTGATCTTCCTGCCTCAGACACTAGCATTGCTGGGATTACAGACGTATGCCACCACCCTGTCTAAGGATTATCTTAAATAAACATTTTTTTTTTGGAAGATCAACATAGTTTTGATTTACAATGATCTAGCTTTCTAACGGCCAGTTTTGATGTATTTAAATGGTCCAATTAAATTAATGAGACAACATGACTGTGGCTCGCCTTGCCCCAAGCTTTATGTATAAATACACTAAATTATTAAATGTATTGTCTTCTTCGTAAAATCAAATACTACCAAGAAACTATGGGAAAGATAAATACATGACAAAACCAAATGTAGGTCCAACCCTTGAAACTAAAATCATAGCAGGCATATTTTTCGTCTCACAATCTCAACTCTGCTTGACACCTATTACCATAACCACTTTCTAAGACTCCAGGGCTTGAGAGAACTCACATTTTTCACACCTTTATCTACTCTGTGGCAGGTGTGACGGGAAGAGCAGGAGACAAGTGTGTGACTAAAACCAAACTCAATTTTGAATGTCAGTTTTGAGGAGGGGAAAAGAGTGGAGAAATAAAACGCATTCATTAAATTGAAAACACCTTTCCTCTTCCAATTAAAAACACCTTCGGCAGTCAATCTCTTCCAAAAGTTACCTGTTAAGGAGTATGGGTGTAGGCTGAAGTTGCAAAAAAAAAAAAAAAGTAACAGAGAATAAAACATGGAGCAAGCGCAGCACTGATGGAAAAGAATTTGAACATTTTGTTGTGAGAAAAGGTCTACAGGATGCTCAAAGGAGGTATCAAAATGCCAACACCCTCCCCCTTTTTCCTACTCTTAAAAACAGAATCTGCCCATAAATCCAATATTTCATTTTGTTTTCAAATTTCATGGAACTAGTGAAAATATATCTAAGAGCCTGACTCAGATCATATTGTGTATTTCACCTTTACAGTTGAAGAGATAAACGGTCCTCCTTTATTCTACAAGTTTAATCTAAGTTCCAAAGCCTCCAAGTGCAGTGAAATATTCCCCAAAGCTAATATGACACAAGGAATAGCCATAAAATATATTTTATAATTTTTTGTTTGTCTCTAATAGGGGACAGTTATCTTTGGAAGCTTGTGGCGTGGAAGTTTTTGAATTTTACTCTAAAATTTCCTGAATTTTCCATTGGATTTCCTAACGTGTTAAATCTTTTAAAAAAAAAAAACCCACAAAACTTTAAAAATTTATTTTATGCCCAAGAATCATATATGTCATCCTCAAATTACCACAAATCAATGTACTTCTGTGATAAGAAGCTTCAAGGTATACTGTACACGGAGTAGAAGATTCTCTATCTGATACCAAAAGGACAGGTACAAAATTAGTATTGCAAATGGGACATGTGAGCATTAGACTATTTTTAAACCCGAGTGTCACACTTACAAGAATTTGAAATAATTAACTTATTTTTAAGGTCTGATATGCTAATGCAATCGGCAATTTATATCCTTAAGCTAGGTACTGACTGACTACGCATTTCAGTTCCTTTCCCCCAAGCAGGGCATGCACGCGTATTTCAAGCCAAAGAACTGATTAATAAGAGTGGGTGTGTGTTTATATGTGTGTGTGTGTGTGTGCATATGTGCACGTTTATCAAGAATGCGATTATTCATCTGTCCAATATGTATATTTCTCCTTGAAATAACAGATATGGACAGATTTACCATTAAAACGTTTCTCCAATTCATGGTCAAGGGATCCTGGGATACAGAAGTTCTGGAAAATTTTTTTGACAGGAATCTTTGTGTAACCTATTCATAATGGGGCTCATGGTGTAGACTGAAGTTATCTCCCTGGCCTCGTTCCACTGCTGGAATTTTAAGAGAGAGAATCAATACCACCTCTCAGCACCATGAAGTGGTGAAAAGCATATACAATTGTCAAGTTCTATACTGTAATTGAATTTAAACTAAAGCCTCCAAAATCTTTTGAAAATCTTGCACCTTTTCCCAATGCAGCAATAGTTTACTTGCGGAAAGATTTTTGAAAATGTCCTATTTGCATTTTGGAAACTTCAAATCAGGGTGAATAATTGAAGCCTTGGCAAGGTTGAGCCTAATTCCACAGTTGGCTGTTAAGGAAAAGGGTGCTTGGGCCCTTTAATTTTTGCCTGTCTTTTCCTTCTATTTCCCAAGAAATGGATGTATTGATATAGAAGGCAGCTGGTGGAATGATTCTGGTTTTGCTCATTTCATGGGATCAACGTAAAGCAAAAGTACTGAAAAGGTGAATTTTCCTTTTCTGCCAGTGGCTGATACTGACCTCCCTTGATAGTAAGACCTTTTTAGAGGGACATAAATGTCAGTTCTGCCTCAGTGCGTAACCTGAGCTGCTGTGCTAGACCAGAGCACGCAGCCCCGCCTTCGATTTAAACTTTGTGAAGGGGCTTTTGACAGACTCCCTGGGTTTGTGGTTTCTGGTTCTAGCACTGCAGACCCTTGAACGCTCCTCTGTGGGTGTTCAGGCAAGAAGAGACTTATCTGTGGACTCACATCCCCACCCTGTGGTTCCGGCCAACCCACCTCTCTGAGAAAGTGTCTCTCCCTGGCCACATGCATCCTTTTCAGCATGCTTACCTTAAAACAACCATTCTACTTGGACCTGGGAATGGGCTTTATTATTCAACTTCAGTTCTGTAAAGAAAAAAATTTTTTTTTCCAAATCAAATGCTTCATTTGATTTATTCTTGGACTGTCCTGGAAATGTCAAGATAGCTAATACCTTGTTGGCAAAGCCTTATCATTGTTCATCAAAAGTAAAAATTGTTTCAGATGAGAAAAAATCCAGATTTCATTTTCATTTTTTTCATATAACAAACAGACCTGTTTAAAGAAATAAAGATAAAAATCAAAACCAGTACTAAAGATATTGTCAAATAAGATAGCAATGGGGAATAGAGTCTGATTTGTAGAACAGTGCTGTAAACCTTGAATTCAAGTTTGTGGTCTCTTTCCAATCTTCCTTTTGTAACATTTATTCATCTCAAATACTTAAACTATGGCTGTATTTTTAATTACTAAGAATTAAATGACAGCTTAATGTACAATCTTCTTTTATTTATCAGGGAGTCTTTTTAGAGGTTAGAAAATTGCACTGATTAAATTATCAGGGCTGATTGATTGGATCCATTCCTTCAGCTGAGATGTATTTAGCCAACCTGTTAAACTTAATGATATCATTATTTACTGGAGTAACTAGGAATTACTCCTCCTCACTCAGCCTTATCATCAGAAGTAGAAAAACTTAGAATCTATTTTCTCCTGGAAACTTACATCTGTAAAATCACTTCTTATTCCACAAGCCTACAGTTCTACACCATGAGGCACTCAGACCCCTGTCTTAGGATAACCAGGAGCAGGGTGACATTAGTAAAGCCTGTCACTACAGGAAAGGGGTGAAAGGGGGTGTGTGTTCAGTGAGATGCTATCACACTGCACAATGGCAGCAATCTTTGTCTTTCTAAAATCATATTTTAAATCTGTTGACTGTGGGAAAAACACGAATTTTAAGTAAGCAGTAAGCAAACAAAATTCACTTTCTGTTCCCTGTCTTTTCCTTCTTTCTCTGGTGTGTTGGCCATTTTACTTTGACTCTGTGTTAACCTAAGAGAAAGGCTGGAGAGGACGAAGCTCAGCTGGACTCTCCTGCTCCTATTAATAGAGCCCAGAGGGGAAAAATCAGACGGCGGGAAGTCAGAGCTGGGTGGAAAGAGTGTGTTAGAGCCTATGAAGAAGTTGTATATTTTTTAATTCTTTCCTAACAATGTCCCTTGAAAACTAATAAACAGGTTACGTTCAAGTGGACTTTGGTGGCCATTGTGCATTGATAATGGGTGGCCTGTGGGAGAAATGATCTAGCCTCTATGTTTTGAATGTGAGCCCTCCAGAATCCAGGTGTTGTCAATACGTGATCTGAGAGATGGGATTTCGGGGGGATGAGGTCGGAGGTCTCCTTTCTCCCGAGTGGGATCACCATCCCTTCAGAGCCTTTGGCTAGCTTGCCCTTCTAGGTTCCCCTGCTGAAGAGGAGGCAGCAGCAAGATATCATGGAGTTAGCAGAGTGCAGCCCTCACCTGACAACTGACCCTGCTGTCTTGGCATCCGGAATTACAGTTTACACATGGCCCTAGACATGCTCTCTCCTCCCTTGTGCCCTTTGCTTCCATTGATTCCACAACCAATAACTATTGTTTTCTACCTTCTGATATCAACTTAATCTGCTGGTGCTCCAATCCCTGAGGCTGACCTGCAGTGTCTCCTGAATATCCACCCAAACTCTCAAATCTCTTTCTCCATCTGTTCTGCAGCTTTGTTTAGGGCTATTTTGGTGAAACCCCAGCATTTTGTACAGAACTAGCATTTTGTACAGGACCTGGGATTAAGGAAGGGAAAAGGAGACAGCTGTGGCTATTGCTAATGATTTTAAAAATTGTAAGTGGAGACAAAAAAAAAATTATAACTTGACATTTTTTTTTATTCCTTTATCTTATAATTACACACACACACACACACACACACACACACACACACTCACACACCTCTGCAGACCTACTGTATAGAATACAGCTAAGGACAACAGTAGACAAGTTTGGAGACCACTAGTTCCAGATCTTACCAATATGTCCTACCGGGTTAGACTGCAGGTGGAGTAGAAAACACCCCCTCCATAATCACATGCTTCACACGAAATTATCCAGTGGCCCCCAACTGAGTGCAGACGGGATCGCCGGCTCCAGTTACCTGTTCACACTGAGCACAGAGGCTTATTGGTGCTGTAGAATCTGCTGTCACTTTTGCCATTTGCTGGGCATGAGGCCTTAGACAAATCACTCCAGGTCTGAAATTCGTTTTATCAAATTAGAATATAAACATACACTTCTCAAGGTTTCTCAGGGTTTAAGATGGATGTTTGTTTGTCTGTTTTATGATGATAGTTATGCACAATTGTCGGGCTCATTTAGGTGAAGTCGTAGACGCGTGGCATCAGTCTGTTTCCCCACTCCCTTCCTCCCTCCCACTAACTTCCCTCCTGAAATCTACTGATCTTCCTTTTGCTCTTTTATTTATTTATTCATTTTTGATTGGTGCTTTCTACATAGACATAAAGGTGGAATTCCCTGTGGTACATTTATAGATGCAAAAAATGAGATTTTTTGTGAAATCCACTCCACATTGCCTCTTCTTTCTCGTCCCTCTTTCCTCCCTCTGGATCTTCTTCTTCTACTCCACTTATCTCCCCTATATCTTTATGATATCTGACCCCCCCCCCTTCCCCTTTGAAAGAAAACATTCGACCCTTGATTTTCTGTGTCTGGCTTATTTCACTTAGGGTGATGTTCTCCATATCCACTCACTTACCCGCAAATGCCACAATTTCATTCTTCCTTATGGCTGAGTAAAACTCCATTGTATGTAGACACACACACACACACACACATATACATATGTATTATATATATTATGTTGACATATATTGATGTATTTCATTTTCGTCTGTTTCCCCACTATTAATCCATTCATCTACTGACAGACATCTAGGCTGGTTCTATCATTCGTCTATTGTGAATTGCTCTGCTACAAACGTTGATCTGCCTGTATCAGTATAGAATGCTGATTTTAGACCTTTTGGATACATTCCAAGGAGTGGGGTAACTGGGACAGAGGGTGGTCCCATTCCTATTTGGGGGAGGAATCTCCATACTGGAGTTCTAGAGTGGTCGTGCTAATCCGCGGTTTCACAATACTGTTGAACGGAATCCTCGCCAGCACTTATTATCACTTGTATCCTTAATAATTGCCATTCTGACTGGAGTGAGATGAAATCTTAGTGAAGTTTTGATTTGCATTTCCCTGATTGCTAGAGATGTGAAACACTTTTTTTGTTTCTTCATATATTTATGGTATTTCTCCTTTGTATTTCTTCTTCTGGGAAACATCGACATGGTATTTGTAAAGTACCAAGCACAGCGCCTTCAACTTGCTAGCTGCCCAAGGCATTTTAGTGGCACCTTCTCAAACAATGATCTCTTTAAGCTATAAAATAATGTGTGCTGCTCCTCCTGGCAAAAAAGAGGTATTATAATTGTGGACCATTTTTAATGTTCCTAAAGACCATTCACAATTATCCCAGAGACTTCTTACATGTATATAACCCAGCAGGACAGCTATTATTAGTTCCATGTTTAAAAATGAAGAACTGGAGACCCAGTGATTTGTATGCCTTTTACAAGGTCATAGAGTAAGTTAGTAACTGAACTTGGAAGCAGGCCTAAACTTGGTTATTTCTCATCTGTTTTTTTTATCCCTGCCCCACAATAATAAGAGTTTAATTCATTCCAAAGAAATTGGATTGCAGATGTGAATCATTCAGCAGAACAGGGCATTTTGCAACTGTCAGTAGGAAGAATGTGTTAGGATAAAGGCATTATTCTACAGTATGACTACTGATGTAGTGCAGCAGCTCTGTTGGATACATCTTGGTTTGTCCCACACTTGTTTATGCATGAAGAGTTGCAGAAACAAGTACGTGTGAGGCATCATGAAAAGATGCACCATGAATATTCCCTGCTGGTGAAGGCCCTGCCCGCATGCATCCATTCCATATATCCTCCTGAGAGATCTGCTCAAGAGTCCAGCAGCCAACTGAGGGAAAAGTCACCTTTAGAGGTTTCCCTTGTGGGTGATCACAGGACACTCTCTACCTCCCGGAGATGGAGCCATCAGCTAGAGATGCTAATGTAAGAGCAGTGGGCCTTCAAGCAATTATCTAACCCGTCTAACCCATCTCCAGCAGAAGATCACCAAAGAGAGAGAATCTTGAAAAAACAGAGAGAGAGAGAGAGAGAGAGAGAGAGAGAGAGAGAGAAGAAAAAAAAAACTTGCATGGAAATGAAATCCAGAAAATATTTCTGGGTGGTAGCATGCTGGAGTCCAGATGGAAATTTAGCATTAATTTGGCGAACACTCTTTCAGTCACAGCACATTTTCAACTATTTATTTTTATACTGAGACTCTCCTAGTAAGGTGGGTATCGAATGGAAATTTTTTTCTAAGGTGGCATTTCAAATAATAACAATAATAATAAAATCCTGGATCAGGAATGATTTTTCCATTAGATGCATAAGGAGGCAAAACAGGGACCTTGAATGGGCCTATATTTTTTGGCTAATTTAATCAGTGCAAGTAAATGACATCTTTCCATTTCTTTATTAAGAGTTTGTTTTTTCTATCCCTTTTAAACGATTGGCTCCAACTTTGAGATGCTTGTTTCTTTAGCGTTGATACTCCAATACGAAAGCAGCTCTTCTAATTTATACCACGGGGAATGGAGAGCTGGAGACTGAGAGGTGCATTTTATCCAGGCCATGGTTGCATATATAGAAAATTGATTTTCCAACCATACCCAATGATAAAGTCCATCTTTGATATATTCCTGTCTCGCTGCTTTCCAGGTCTTAAGGCATCTGATCTCAGGTCAACTCCCCTTGGAGTGTAATTCAGAACACAGTCCCTTCCCTTCAGAGGTCTCATGCCACAGGGCATGGGTATGTTTTCTTTGGCTAAGACAGACCTTATGAAAGAAATTATTCTGCCGCCTAACTGACAGAGTTGGGCATGGGGTACAGAGAAATGGAGCCTCTCCCAGTGGCCCTTTGCCTGGAATTTGTCCTAAAAGCATGAAACTGAGCAGAATTTGTAGCAGACAGATGTGGGTAATATATGCACCACCCCTCCATTCTGGTGTCTGTTTGCACGAGCACGGAAGCTGGTGGGATCCTAAAGGTGGCCCTAGGTGACGCAGAAGCTGTGGACTCTGAGGAAGACCCTTTCCCAGACTCCACTGGGAAGTCTATTATGGAGAGATCTGCTTGGCCAAACTACAAGGAAGCTCCCATTTTGTCCTGACTGCTGGACAAAGGAGGAAAATAAGTGAAGGATTTTTACTAGTCCATGGAAAATCTGTATGGTATCAATAGAGTCTGCAGTCAGATATGGCCACACGCCACGCTCCAAAACTTGACCTGAGAACGGGGTCTGCTGGGCAGGCCGCTGGCATGTGGTCAAGAACCTGGTGTTACCATCAGACTCGAAAATGAGGGGAAATAGCTGGGCCAGCATCTTCACCTAGAATCACTGAAGTGTCCAGCAGTTGGTTTCTTTGGTTCTGTTTACTTCCAGATGAGATTCCACCAACAACTACAGAAAAGTTATAAGGGTACCGGGAACAGAACCCTTTTTTGGGGACCTGTGAGGACCAGTCCAGCTCTGCCATTCCCATCTTAAGCCAGCTGTCCAACTTACATATAAAATGAGAGAGATGAGTTCCGTGGCTTCCAGCTTGCCAGGCCACTCTAAGACACGACAGAGGTAGCACCCTAGAGTTCTTCATCACGGGGTGCCAAACACACACGAGGTAAGAGTCCAAAATACAGCAACATGTGCTTCTGTTGCCTGGAGCCTGGTGGTTTGAACAAAGTAGGCATTCTTGATCATCTTTTGAAAAATGTCTTATTTTTTCCTCCATGGAATTTAAATAGGATGTGAAACCTCAGGGTTGGAATGATCACTTTCTTACTAGATCTTTGACTATATTTCATTTAAAACAAGAACTGACCTTCCCAAACGGCACATCCGGCAAGCTTAGGTCTCGATGTGGCCCTCAGGCCAAATCCACCTGTTGTTTTTTTGGGGGAGGGGTAGGGTGGGCAAAAGCTAAGTATGATTTTCTTTAAACATTTGTCTCTAAATTTTTAAATAGTCAGAAAAGTCAAAAGAAGAACAATATCAGATAACACATGAAATTCAGATTTTGGTGTCTGTAAATAAAGCTGTGTTGGAACACAGTCACGCTCATTTGTTTACGATTATTTGTGGCTGTTTTCACACACTGGCACTAGAACTGAGTAGCAGTAGCATCAGACACTGGGTATCCAGCAAAGCTGAAAAAAATCGGAAGGAAGGAAGGTTGGGTATGGTCAGGTGAAAGGAGAAAAGATGACCAAGGAAAAAAATCATAAAAGGAGACAATAATAAGGATAACTAAATTATAACTCCACTAATGCTAGCAATATTTGTTTAATGAATAAAAGTATTGCCATGTAAAAAAAATGCACATCTGTTATTTTATTATTCCCATGCCAAAAAAAAAATTGGGAGTTTACAGTAAGGTAAGTATAACAAGCTCTGTTTTAGGTAAGATGTTAGATGGTTTGTCAAGTCACATAGCTAGTGAGACAACTGTCAATCACACAATGAGCTAGCCACTTGGTCAGGACTGAAATCCACAGCCTTAAGGGGCATCCCAGTAGACCTGACTTCAACTATATGCAACTCAATGACACTGGGTTGAAGGGGAAGGCTCATTTTGACCACGTGGACTCAAAGCTTTACTAAAATACTGGGTTGTCACTCTTCCTACAGAATACACTTAAGACCGTGGGTGGATCATACTACCTCACAGGTTGGGTCTATTACAGGTAGCATATGCATGTGAGCACATGCACATTCACACCAACTCATGTAAAACATTCAGGCAACTCTAGAAGATTTTCTAGTATCAACAAAAACAAAAAATTGATATGCAAACCACTGAGCTTAGACAACACTCTGCTTTCAATGCCTATATAAAGACTCAGTGATTTGGGCCATGTTCTAACAGTCTGTGTAGCATGAAGCAAAAAGTAACTTATGTTCAGATATCCAGATACACACCTATGAACAAATAACCAGGAGCCAAATTAGAACTAAAAAAATGAACTAAGTAACCTAAAGGCCCAGCAAACTCCACTAATGCTAAAAACTGTACTCCTTGATCCCGGCGTCTTGAGAAAAAGTAGCCAACAAACGCAGCCGCTGTCTTTCCCACCTCAGCAATCACCATCAAACCCAAATCCAGAGCACCTGATACGATTTAGTGGCACAGGAAGAGACAGACATGTGCGAAAGCCAACCCTGAAAGTCAATTGGATTATTGAGTGGAGACTTTTGTGATAAAGGCAGACTTAGTTTTACAGCTCCGTTGGGCGGGGGTGGGAGAGGCAAAGACGAAGAAAAATCACCCTGGGTTGCTCTGCTTAAGTTATTTTGCAGATTTATTGAAGCGTGCACGTGGGAGAAAATGACTTCCAGAAGCCAGAATTTTAGCTAAGCCATGCTGCGGTGGCCGGTTCTCATGTGCAAACATGGCCTCGTGCTCTGAGGTAATGTGAGGCAACTGTTTAGAGCAGGGAACCCTTGACAATGTTAATTGCAGGAGGTGAGCTGGCAGGGTGCTCCTGGCTCCTCCATTCCTGTTAGGAATTGGTGAATATAACACGTCTTGCTAGGTACCTTGGCAATTGGGTCAAGCCTTTTCTCCTGAGTACAAGGAAGCAAAGAGACCCCATGGAAACCACACCAGGCGGTGGTAGGAGCCAGTGTGAAGCCTGCACTGGCCTGCCTGATGGGCCAATTTAACTGGTCACATTCAAAATGACCAGGCCAGTCTTAGCGGGAGATGTGGCACACGGCTATGTTTGCCCCTGGCTTTCTTTGCTGTGGTTACTGTTTGGTGCAGAACATGGACCGCACTTGCTGATAACTGGGGACCCTTTATTCAATGCTAAAGCACAGATGCCGTTCAGCAGTTTCACTAATATCTTGGAGAGACAGCCAAAAAAGTGCACAAACAGGTCCAAGTCACGCCTGCAAAGGGAAAACAAAACAAAACAGAAAAAGACAGCAAACAGCCCACAAATATGGTTTAATCTGCTTTAACAGTTTGTTCAATCCACAGGTGGCTTAGCAAGAGTGGGTAGAAATACCCACAGTTTAATCTGTAATAAAACAAATGATTTATTTAATCAATCCAGGGAGAAAAACACAGTCAAACACACTAATTGCTGGAAGGTAAGGCAGGAGAAAGAGTTCTTGAGGCCCTCGGGCTGTCTTTGTGTGATGTTGGTAATGATGTTTTCCTCCGCTGGAATTTCTTACCATTTCATTGAACGCTCTTTGGTGAGTCACATATGACCCACATATAAGTTTATATTTTTTGTCATTATTTTTCCTTCCCTATTAATTTACAGTATCCTTGAAGTAAGAGACTATGATGCATTTTTGATTCTTCCACAGACTAATGACTCTAGAAATATGCAATAAAATGACTTTCAAAAACCAATGATTGACAGGTACAGTCTCTCACATTTCTTAGGTCTCATCTGTTGTTGACAATTTATTCTATACCTGCTCCTATTAGATGCATTCCATGTTCCAGGCAGGTTCCTTGTCCCTATCAAGATGCAAAGACCAGGATAAAATCCATGATTTCGAAGAAGCATATTGTGAGACAAACATTTTAATTCAATCAGAATATAGTACTTCTTATTAGAGAGGCCCAAAGAAAAGGATAGAGTAGATTCAAAAGAGAGACTTTATTATATTATTGGTTAATTTACTCTTCATTTAGTAGGTGCATCTTCCTGATGCATTGAGAAAACATCAATGAATGAAAATATTAACTATCATCTATGTAGTGATCACTATACACTATGAGCTATTCTCTATTAAAACATGAATTCGACTCATTAAATCTGCAAAAATTGATAAGATATCAATTACTATCATGCCTATTTGATAAGAAAATTAAAGAACAGAAATGTTACGTGACTTGTGCAGTATCATCACACAGCTAAATAGAGTTTAAATTCGTCTCCAGGCCCTCTGGTTCAAGGGTTGCCTTATTAAACCGAATGTTCACATTGATTTAACCCTTTCTGTCTTGGAATTTTTTGATCTAGAAAAGGGGATGCAAATATTTTCCATAAAGGGCCAAGTAGTAAATACTTGTGGTGTTGCTGGCGGGCTGGTCTCTGCTGTTAACTACTTGGTTCCTCTATTATAGTTTGACAATCTTCATTGACAGCCTATAAGCTCATGGGCCTGGGTATTTCCAACAGAACTATTTCTGGAAGCAGTCAGCTGGTGGAATTTGGCCTGTAGGCTATAGCTTTCTGACCACTAATCTGGAAGAAAAGACAACTCCATGGAGTTTTACTTGTGATATGTGTGGGAGAGAGTCAAGACACCTGCTTTAGAGAGTAATGAAGAAGGATAAAACCAGATGTGGGAATATAAAGTGACTACATAGAAAACATGTAACTTACTTTCATGCAGATAAAAATGTCATTATATAATTATCCTTAATGAAACATGAGGCAGTTGGCATTTGACTTCTCTCTCCCTCCCCCCCTCACCCACTCTCTCTCTGTACACACTCACACACACACACACACACACACACACACATCATGTGTATATATAATTTTAAAAATTGAAAATAGAACAATTCATAGTATGCCAAGCAAAAAGAAACATATTGTAAATATTTTTAAAATTACAGGATTTCAAAGAAGGGAACAGTCCAAGAAAATTTCTCCCACAAGCATCCTTCAAGCCCCTGCCTGTTTTGCACACTGACCTCAGAATTACATTCATGTCAAGCTTTCCTGCATTGTAGCCTAATTCCAATTGGGACCAACAATGACAAGTGGCAGTACAGAGGCCAGTGTCATTAAGAGTTTCCAGTCTCTATTTAGGTTCTCTTTGAAACTCAACTCATCTCTGATGTACCTTAAACTGAGCAAGATTTCTCAGGCCACCCGATATGTAACCGAGGATTTGGGAATTTGACCATTTGCTAGTAGAATCAAGTGAACAGTGTTGACTATCAGAATACCAGGCAATATAAGGCAAGTCACGCTGGTGCTGCTCACACTGTGTCACCTGTAATTACAATATAATAGTATGATAGAATAAATATACCTTCTATAATTACAGGGAATAAATCATGTGGGGAAACCTTCATATTCAGCAATGATAGGAAGTTCTGTGGCATCCTCTGATTTCTCATAAAACATTTTATCAGCATTTCATCTGGGACAGGAAATATAATAGCCAAGTGGCATAATGTTTGCAAATGAATGTGTTTAGATCCTTAAAGGAATGATTTTCCTTTTTGGTATCTTTACTGCATAGAATAATCTCAAGACCTGTAACATAGATGTATGCTGGGATAAACTTTGAGAATTCTACAAAATTAGACATCAGTGCAACCAAATGGCATAAGAGCCATCAGTTTGAATGAATTTTATTTTTTAATGGGTGCTCTGAAAATGGCACATATTGCAAAACAGAAAGTTGAGACTAATTCTTGTGGAGTATGTGTTTTGAAGCCCGTGTAATAAATACATAAAGAAAATTGCCATGAGTTGTGAAAATGATTTTCTTCATTTCAACCAGGAGATTTGTTCTTTAAAATGATAATGTGGTGTTAAAAGTTTGATTGCACAATGGCCGTGCTCTGGGGCAGCTCCTGTGCCGCCTCTGTGGTTTCTGCTGATATAAATTTGATATTTTACAAATGCAGAATATGAAATATATTCCTAACATGTGTTTCATACACTTATAATGCATGAAATGAAAAACAGCGTAGGCTTGGGACATTTTTTGGCTCTGTGCTTAATGCGCTATGTCTGGAATATGCTAAATGTTATTATAGATATAATTGAAACATTTCACACAGTTCCGTGCAGTGAATTTTGCATGTTAAACCCACACTCCCTCCTTCTGTTAGAGAAGAGTTCACATAACCAGTACACAAAGGTTTCCCTTAGAATCAGAACATGGATGTGGTGTTTTTCCTTAGGAACCAGCCTTAGGTAAACGTTGGAGGTGTTCCACACTTGATTTTGCCAACAACCCTCTATAAATTCAGGAATATAGGTTTTTTCCTACAAATGAATCGCTGATAAAACGTAAATAAGAGCTGTACTTTTCCAATTTAAAATTGACATCTCCTACTCCACTAAAGTTCATCCCTACCTTTCCCTATATTTTCTTGGTGAATGTGCTTTCTTTTTTTTAGCCTACTCTGACAGCAGTATTTTATCAGTGATAAGTCGTGAATATTTAGTTATTCAATTATAAGTCTTGCTTTAATTGTGCATGCTGAGTGTGATAGTTTCTGATACATTTTCTGATTTGGTTTAAATAAATCCAAAGTGTCTCATCTCCTGTGAAGAATTCAGAAGCAAAAGTCCTTGAGAGAGTGGATTCCTTTGAACTCAAAGTTGCATTGGGTGCCTGATTAGGTAACTGGTTGCTACAGTTAAAATATATAAAATATTCAATAAAAAAGTTAAATTATTATTCTATAATTCAATATTAATTTTAATTTTTATTTTTGTATTATTATTTTTTTACACTGGGAAATGAACTCATGGGCTCTTAACCAGTGAGCTACATCCACAGCCCTTTTTAATTTTTTTTTTTTTTTTTTAGAGACAGGGTCTCACTGAGTTGCTTAGGGCCTTGCTAAGTTGCTAAGGATGACTTTGATCTCTAGGTCCTCCTGCCTCAGCCTCCCAAGTCACTGGGATTACAGGTGTGCACTACTGCACCCCACTCCATATAATTTTTTTTTTAGCTTGTTCTCACAACTGAATGTCACTGTGATTTGAAGATCATCTGGAAATAACTTACTTAACATATGTTTTATTCATTGTTCTTATAAAAGCAACACTGTTTATTTATTGAAAACCAACTGCTACCAGCAAAGGATGGTATGGGCATGTGTTTATTTCATCAATAGTACCCGCTCTATGGCAGTGGTTCTCAAAGTGGGGAACTGGTTTGAAATGTACCAACAGAATCACTGAGGAACTTGTCAGAAATGCAAATTCATAGGACCCATTGGAGACCTATCCAAGCAGAAACCAGAGAGGGATCCTAGGATGCTGAGCCTTTAGAGGCTTTCCAGATGATTCTGAAGCCAGATCAGATGTGAGGACCATTGCCCCAGGATACATTTATCAACTACTGAGATAACATTCTTCAACATTTTGCTAGGATCCTGTGTCAATCACAGGGTCTGTGACAGGCTGAGGGGTAGGGAGAACACACACACTAAAATCAAGTAGCTCAACTGGAGATCAACAGCAGACATCTATTTGGAAGGAGATGATCAATCTCAAGATCCTGAAGAGGACCTTCTCCACCTTCCTTCACTCTTCTCTGGGCTTCATATTTCGTCTACCAAAATACATATGCACATGCAATCCCCAAAGAAGCCATAAAGACAGACTCCCACCTTGTTTCCATTTGAATACAGATATTACCTAAGACAATCAGTATCTCAAGAAGCAGAGATTTCACTTTCCAGCCCATGCCTGAGGATTACAGGAGCCACTCAAAATGTTAGAGAGATTTCGTGAAAAGTAAGGACAGCTAATTATTTTGTCAGCATGTTTAAGTTCTAAAAGGAGAAACAACTAATTTCTTCAAATTTAAAATTGTTCACATAATTAGTTGGAGAACTTAAAAGTATAGTTCAATCCCTGGATTAAGTGATTAGTTTTATTTTGGGAATCTGATGAAAGAAGCGCTACCCAGGCTCACTTGGAGCTGTTCACCTCTCATTGTCGGAGGAGATGAGGTTCCAAATGGGGAGTTCATCAAAGTGTTATGAGCTTTAACAAGTAACATAGACTCCTGATTTTTTTTGTTTTCTCCCCTGTAAAATGGAAATAACATGAACATCCACCTCATAGTACTGTTTAAAGAACACAAATAAGGCAGTGTTGGCCTAATGTTCAGCATGTAGTACTGATTCAATGAACATTAGTGATCAAGCTAGATTTTCACTACACGCCATTCTTTTAAGATCACATTGTCATCTTTATTTTATTTTCTTGATTCATGTGTTAAAACATTACCTTTGGAAACATGCAGGATAAAGTTTCCTTTCCACTGAATTTTCGATAAATTATGAGCCTTCACTATAATGATATGCATTTACCTTAATGGCCCCCTTTAAAAAAAAACAAAAAAACCTCACTTCACATTATATTAATGAGTCTTTTCAGTGGTTATGAGTCTGAACTCTGCTCTTCCAAAGAAGTTTCCTCATAAATTAGCATAATTGATGTCCAGTTTGGGGAAAATGTTAGCACACATTATTTATGGCACGTTCTGTTCCTGTGGCGCCTCTTAACATGAGAGAGAGAGAGAGAGAGAGAGAGAGAGAGAGAGAGAGAGAGGTTTTCAAAGGAGGTTCAGATGCTGCTTCCTCTGCTTGCACAACAGTGAAAGCCACCAACTTTGTGCGCTTGGCAAGACCATAGCCATATTTCTAGCTTAAGGGCCTGAAGGGGATCTGCAGTCAAGGGCAAGTTTGGGATTGTTCTTGGTCCAGAGATTCGTTCCACATTTGTGTGAAGCCTGCATGGGCTGTGGACTGTGTGCACCCAGGTGGCAGAGGCACACCCCTCCAGGTTTCATAAGCACTTTGGGTATCCGCAGTGAAGCAACATTTCAGAAAGTTACTGTCACCTCTACTAACCCTAATGTTTGAGATAAGCAAGCAAATGTATACTTGATTTTACTACACGGGCACTGCTTGTATGTCTCCAAGTATCCTAATAGACCAGAGGGAGTTTCAAAAAGATTCCATGAGAAACATGGTTACACGTTTAATTTTTTTTTCACTTTATAGTGACAGAAAACAATGTAAGAGTGAATATAGAAATGTTCCTGAAAGTTGAGGTTTGGTTTTGTTTTGTTCTTTTTCTTCTTCATGTTGGACACCTTGAATCAGAGCTTTGTTCAGATGTGCTAGGAAGCCAATTCTTAGGATAAATGCAATGGTAATTAGGATTCAGCTCTTAATAAACTCTAATTAAACTGTAATTTTTTTTCTAGTCTTACATGTTTGGTGAATTTTATTTTGATCTCTTTCAATTCTGTGTGTTTGCTAATTTGGAATAATAAGACTTAAGTGAAGAAGATTCTCCCACTTGGAGATTAGTCTAGTTTTCTTCACAAGATCAGGCAGAATCGGTCACTTTTCTTTGTCCACACAGATTGACATCTCACTGTTAATCAGATTTTCTTAGGAGGAACAAAATTTGGCTGAAGATAAATTCGTAAAAGTTTAGATTGACATGGCGAACATAAAATGTTATCTGCACCCAAAGCAAATACCAATCATATAAGTAAGACAGATTTAAAAAGTTCTTTAAAGTTCCATTATAAACCTCTTCATTGAATAATAAATGTGATACAAATGAAATACTTTTCTCCAAAGAATTCATAAAATGAGGAGAAGCACATACAAAACAAGAAAATTCTAGAACACTCTAGAAGACTACAGATGTCTTGTCTGGTTATATCCATAACTATAGGAATTCAAAAGAAATGAACACTAATGTCTGCAATCCACACTTCTACAGGATTTGAGTCCTGAGGGTACCACCCTTCCCAGAGGACGTACTTTATAAAAGATGATCCCAAAGTCAGGAAGAAAAATAAAGCATATTAAGAGATAATGCGTCAATTATGCCAAGAAACAATTCCTAAGGGGAAAGTGAAGTCATTGGTCGGAAGCAAATGAGCCAAACCACTGCAGTGTGGACGGTCCAGACACAGCCACAGAGGATGGGAGGATGGGATGGCTGGGCTGAGGGCTGAGTGGGTGATCTCATCTCTCTCCCATGGCCCTGAGAGGACACAGTATTTACGACAGGTTTTTAGATATAATGAAAGAAAAAGAAATAACAGTTTAGTTGGTGGGAAAGATACTAATCATAAATCAGATTTGATCAGCTGAAAGAATATTAAGATAGACTCTGAAGCACAAAAATTTACATTTGGATACTGGTTCTGAAGCCTGCTAATATTTCACTATGAGTCAGGAAGCCCTGTAGAGTTCTTACCCCCTTTTCTTACCTCTTGGCTGGCGTTGAGGACAAAAGCTCTGTGAACTTCTTTTGAGGTTTAGCAACAATACAGATTGTTATTACAACATCTAACACGAAAACACCTTCTGACTAAGTCACAGCTATTGTCATTATTTAGCTCCTTGCTCATCCAGTCTTTGGCTCCCCTGGTAACATAAACACCAACTTGTATTATAGTCAGTATTTGAATAATTAAAAGCATTTTTTTTTTGCCTTTCACTAAGTGAAAGCCTCCATTTCACCAATTAGAAAATTTTCTAAAAAAAACCATAAATTGTCTCAATCTATAACTGTTCTGCATTGGTTTCAGTTTAATTATTGGCAAAAAAAAAAAACTTAAAATCTCTTCTTCATAGTAGCATGTTCCTATTTACATAGATCCATTTTTTTTACTGTTGTTCTCCCAGCATTACGGTAATATTATCTGATAATTACTGTATTATTATCTAGTAATAGTCATATCCTCTGATTAGTGAGGGACCTCAGTGGATGCTCTCTCAGAGTGGAATCTTCTGAGCATTAAGACACTTCTAGAATGTTCTGACCAGCACAGAATGGATCTAAACAATCACCTGTTTTATCCCTCTGATAAAGGAAAGCCTAAATCACGTTAGCTTTTTGCTTTTTGGCAGCCATATCGAAATATTGATGACAGCACACTGGCATCTTGAAACTCCACGTAGGGATTCATCCATAAACCACTCCTACTGAATCTTCTTTTTTTTTTTTTTTCTTTTTCCCACAAAGTCATTGAAGAATTGTCAGCTTTGTATTTCACATAGCCCAAGTGTAAAAAGGCACTTCTATGGATTTACATAGATTTGGGAATTGACAGGGTCCCAAACTCCCTGACGGTTGATGTGTGAACAGAGTTTGTGTGTCTGTTGTTTGTTTTTTTTTACAATCCTACTTGCATCATCTAAGCATCTCCCTGAAACTCAGGCAACAGGCAAGAATTTGCTCCTTAATGAGCCAGTGTAAACACTATTAAAGTGCTGTTTACATACTTCTGCTCTCTTAATTTATTTTCTCCTTGGTCCTGCTTTGCCTTTTATTTCCAGGCTTTATTTTCCCTTTCACCTTCACGACTTGCCACGTAAAAGGAATTTAGCAATTTCAAATTTTAGTAAACGGCATTTCAACAGTCAACAAACAAATGTAACCACATTGGTGTCATGTTCCTAATAAATATTAGAGTCTGACGTAGATTGGGGTTTTTCCTGACTGCTCTGGGAACTATTGAAGTCCCAGCAATCAGTCTTTGCTAAATTCTTTGCCTGATTCACTAGATGTTCTGCACTTAGCTTTGACCATGGGGATTATTGGATCCACTGTTCAGTGACATGGTTAAAGCTTGAAGCCAAAATGTGTGACTGCAGTCATACCTCATGGAAATAGAAAAGTCCATTCCAGTGAAATTCTTCATGATTGAAAAGCTAAAGGATGTTGAGAAAACAAAATACACACATCCAACGCTTCACAGTTTATGTTTCCCATGCTTAAATCCAAATTTTCTGTTCAAAAATAGAAAGACATGGATCTACTCTGAAGTGCTTCAAAAACTTTAAAAATTAACAAAGCATTCAACTTATAAAATTGTTGCTTTCCCCCTAAAGCTGTGATGGTTTTATCAAAGACTAAAAGCAAATCATAGAAGGAAAGACACATAGTTTCTGTTAGTAAGGAGAAGATACTGTTATGGCTCAAGATAATGACATGGATCCAGTTCTTTTTACCTGTGATGCACTGCAGGTTTCATGACCCATTTTTTTCCCCCTGATCTTTCTCATTTCAAGCAATCTATTTCCCACACTATTTAATAGCCCATTGCCAGGAATCAAATTCAGCCCACAATGTCTCATCTAACAAAAATGTTAAAGAAAAACTGACGTTTTCTCAAGTATTTGAACAGACTAACCGAATGTCACTGATACTTATGATTACCTCTCCATTGGTACTATCTAAAAACCCAGTTTAAATCTTCTGGTTTAATCTTCCAATTTAAACTGGACTTGATGATTGCAGAAAAAGAACTCAACGGCTGATCAGATGGAACCCTGAAGTTAGGTGCCAGCTGCTTAGGCACGGAGTAGAACAAAGTGACCGCAAAGCTGAATCACAATCATTTTCAGAGAAACAGTCTTCTTCCTTTTAGGACTAAATGCAATAGGGACAAGCAGCTCTTAATGTCACCAGGTAGGCGCCCTGCAACTCACGCTTTGATAAATAGAGGTAAACTCAACAGTGAATTGGCTACACTTCCTCAAAGTCGGTTTGCAGATTATCTTGGAATCTTTTTTTTTTAATTATTATTAAGAATCTAAACATTTTATCCTGTAATGTCTCTATTTTTACGATGACATGAAACCCAATCCAGTTTCTTAATAGTGAATTCCAAATGAGTGAAAAACAGAGGCTTTCACTAAACTTAGACTTTTATTCAAAAAGCAATGTTACCAGCAGCAGGATGCAATGAGCACGTGTGCTATATTAAAGGGTGAGTAAATGTGGGTGGACAGGGCCTGGGGGGTGTGGAGCTATGATGGTGGCATAAGAAAGAATTAACTGGCACTTGGCTGCAGCCTTATAAAATATAATTTCACATCTATTTTTTCCACCTTTCCTAGTGTGTCTTTCCCACTGCATCCACGGGTGCCACTCCTGTGAAACTCCCCAGGACATTTCAAACAATATGTGACACTGCATTAATCAGAGCTTCTGAGGATAATAGTCCAATTCACGGAGTCTCCAAATTCTTAGACCACACCTGTGTGACCTTGGGTAACCTATCTTTCTTTTTTTTTTATTGGTTGTTCAAAACATTACAAAGCTCTTGACATATCATATTTCATACATTAGATTCAAGTGGGTTATGAACTCCCATTTTTACCCCAAATACAGATTGCAGAATCACATCGGTTACACATCCACCAACAAGACATAACAATTATCAATATCTACGCACCAAATAATGGCGCTGCGACGTTCATAAAACAAATTCTCCTCAAGTTCAAGAATCAAATAGACCAAAACACAATAATTATGGGTGACTTCAACACACCTCTGTCACCATTGGACAGATCCTCCAAACAAAAGTTGAATAAAGAAACTATAGAAGTCAATATCACAATCAATAACCTAGACTTAACTGACATATATAGATTATATCAACCATCATCAAGTGGATATACTTTTTATCTCAGCAGCACATGGATCCTTCTCAAAAATAGACCATATATTATGCCATAGGGCAACCCTCAGTAAATATAAAGGGGTGGAGATAATACCATGCATTTTATCTGATCATAATGGAATGAAACTGGAAATCAATGATAAAAGAAGGAAGGAAAAATCCTACATCACATGGAAAATGAACAATATGTTACTGAATGATCAGTGGGTTACAGAAGACATCAAGGAAGAAATAAAAAAATTCTTAGAGATAAATGAAAATACAGACACAACATGTCGGAATCTATGGGACACAATGAAAGCAGTTTTAAGAGGAAAATTCATCGCCTGGAGGTCATTCCTCAAAAAAAGGAAAAACCAACAAATAAATGAGCTCACACTTCATCTCAAAGCCCTAGAAAAGGGTAACCTATCTTTCTGATGTTGTCTAGTCTATAAACTGAGGATAATAACAGTACTATATATTTTTTAAACTTTTGCAAGGATCAAATGAATTAATACATAAAAGTCTTTAAAACAGCCATGCATGGCGGCACATGGCAACTCAGGAGGCTGAAGCAGGAAGAACTCAAATTTGGCAACAGCCTCAGAATCTTAGTGAGACCCTGTCTCAAAATGAAAAATGGTTCAGGGGCTAAGTGACCCTGGGTTCAATGCCTGGTACCAAAAAAAAATAAAAATAAAAAAATTTTAAAAAATAATGTGTTCCAGATATTAAGTCTTTAGAAACTTGCTCCTTATTTGCCCTGAGGTAAAAAAAAAATCTAGAGTAAGTGCCCTAATATTTCATCATTCATCCAGTGATCAGCATTTGCAAAGCACTATGCTCCACAATATGAGTGACATAGACATTTCATTAAAAATTTTCAGAATTGAAAGTGTGCCACAACCAGCACAGCCAAATTAGCAGGTTCCAGTGAGGGGCAAGGGGAGACTGGAAGAAATAAGATTCTCATATGCAGATCTTGAAGATAAAGCTGGGATTGGGTGGAGCACTGCTCTCTGATGGAGAAGTTCTAAGGAATTACGCCAGCAATCTTTATTATATATGTCTCATTAATCAGATTAAAGACTATGCAATATTATTCTTTGTATTCATGAAAGTTACAGAGTTAGCAACATTATGCAGCTATTGTACAGTCTACAGTTGCAGTGTGCAATGTCAGCAGCATTGTGTAGCTCTCAAGAAAGTCCATGTTACTAAAGTCCAAGTTACTAATTCCCGGGCAAGTTCAGGAGCAGGGGAACTGGTAAAACGTTGTTGTTCTCTTAGCAAGAGAGTTCATTCATTCCCAGGAGCTGCGTGCCTGAGAATAAGGTTGAAGCTGATAAGTAGCACAGAGCCTCCCCATGGAGAGCATTGCCATAGCGACCCGGCATCCTGTACCTTTGCACAGAAATTTTCCAATCACCAAGCATGCCACAGCCATGAACTCATCAGGGACTCCAATCTCAGACACTGGTCTCACAATCACTGTCACTGCTCTCCAAAAAAGTGGTTATTCAAGTTAGTAGCAGAGAAGATGTTTCTGCAAGTATCTATAAGAAATGACTAGTGACTCTGCAGTTGGACTTGCCTGCCTGTCATTTAAAGCAAGATAGGTTTAAGATATGGGACTCAGTGGACAAATCATACACACAAATCATTTGGGCACCTTCCAAGTGCCAGGAACAAAGGTGGGCAGTGGATAATCACATAAATAAGGCATGGTCCCTGTGTCAACTTGTTCACACTTAGTGAACCAGATAAAACTATAAGCAAATGATTGTATGGTGGCAACAGCTTGGATTTGGGATGTGTGCAAGGCAGAATGGAATGACTTATTCTTGATGAAGAAGAGTGAGTCAAACCAAGATCAAGAAGAGATGAAGAGAGATGATCAGATGGAACGAATCCAAGGTGCTGCTGGGCACAGGAAGTCAGGCAAAGACGTGAGAGGGTGGTGCATTATGTACCTTAGAAGTTCTGCAAAGCAAAGGGGTACAGGAGATAAGTCTGCAGGTATACTGTTGTCTAAAATGATTATTTGAAAGTCATAATCTAAATTGTAGCAAATCTAGAAAATCTATTATGAAAGACATGTAAAATAATTATGTCTGTATGTTCAGAAATAAATAGAGAAACATTCACTACCAGTACACATTCACTGGGCACGATCATTTCAGTCCATCTTCCCTGATCTTATTCAAATTGACATCTTACTGCCCCCTAAAAAACCCTGCTTCATAATAGGAATTGTCATAAATAAAAAATCTTTAAATCACTTTTCCACGTGCTATTCTTTTAAGCTACTTTATTTGGGGCAAGACTTACAGAAAAGCTCTTCTTTAAAAAAATGTTTTCTTTTTAGAGGCACAATACTCAGATGTGAGGAAATATCAGTCAAGAAGACAAAATAAATGGGCAAATCAGAAGAGCCTTAAGTCAAAAGAATACTATACAGTGAATACTATAATTTGTTTGAGTCCTCATGCACCTGTGAGGGACAGAGGCTGTGGGACAGGGAAAGAAGGAGGACTAAGAGGAGAAGGGGGAGGAGGAGAAAGAGAAGGTGGGGAGAATAAAGAATATCTACTGCAAGGTATTTGATCTATAAAATAGTTGGCCTGGGAAATATTAGTCCCACCCTCTTGCAGCTGTAGTAGGACAGTGTTCACTAGGTGACATGCCTCCGTGTGCTGAGGGTTGGCAGATGATCTCTGCTATGGGTTTAGCTCTGTGGTCTGAATCAGCTAGTACCTATGGCAGCATGCACGTCTCTATCCCTAAGGGACACCATCATTACTGCTGGTGACACACCTAGCAAGCAGCGTACATATATTCCCTAAAGAAGAAAGGGTTGGTATGTGGGGGGGGGGTGTTGAATAAACTATAAACCCCTTCTGTACGGCAGGCAACTTCATATTCAGTATGTCCATTCCCATTAAACTTTATCTTGTCTTATTTTAAAGGTAAGTCCTTAGAAAGATGCCTTTGGGGGTGCTTGGGGTATGGTAGAAAGCAAAAACAGCAACAAAACCCCCTTAAAACTTACGCTAGTCAAGCTTCATTCTGCACTGTTTTCTCTCTTTAGAAGAAGGCTCACTTTCCTCAGAGAAGCAAATCTCTTTCTGGGACACGGACAATGCTCCTGGGTCCCAAGAAGGATGAGGTCTGCTGCTGCTGAACCCAGACACTTCACCACTTGAAGATCAGGCTGTGCTGGGACGCACTCTGGACACCTCTCCAGTTTTATGAAGAACACTTTAAAAAACAGAGTTTGGGAAGAAACCTAGTTCAACGGAGAGAGGGTAGACATTGGGATGAATGAGGCCAAGGATTGTTTTCAAGGTCTGCCATCAGAGCTGTTATCGAATCTCATAGACGCATCCTAAAGACTAGACAAAATATATGTCGCCAGCCTGTTCAAGCACTTGGAGTATATGGTAATTCCCAAATGGTAGCCATTTTTTAATACCAATCATTAAAAAAAAAAAAAGATCACGCTGCAACAAAAACTAAATTCAACAGAAAGTTCCTTTTTAGAGGTGGAAAAGCAATGAGAAATGAATTCTGCATGATGTTGGACTTGACACAGAGAAGACGGACTGGGACTCATGTAAAAGGTAAACTTCAAGAGATCCTCCCCCAATGGAAAAAAAAAATGGCATAAGGGAGGCCTGAGGCAATAAAAGGCCCACCCACTGACCCACCAGTCCTCTGCTCTCCCTAAGAATTTTTAGCTAATGAGAGGGGTTTGCCTCTCAATTTTAATTAAATGGAAAAACTGTGATGAGCCCAGTAACCCCTCAGTTAAGTCAGTGGGGTGCTCACAATACCTGCACATGCAGAGTTCAGTATGGAATACAGAAGTTCTTTGTATGGGGGATACCAGTAATTAGCTGTGTGGCTTTGAATATATATATATATAATTTCTGAGGCCTCACATCAACAATCCATACAATAAAGAGAATGAGTCGTATTTTCTAAATTCTCTCTGGGCCATAAGAAACCAGGACTGTGTGATCAAGGAAGAAGATCAGTGATACAGTGAGAGAATAATAGAGACAGTGTAGTGCTCTGTGCACAAGAGCTGAGAATTCCGCCGCTTCGAGTCTGGTGTGCCTCTAACCTTTACAATGTACCAAGTGCTGTTTCCCATTCATTCATAGATCCGCAGACAAGTCTTGCTTATTTTAAGAAGTCCATTCTGTCATATACTTTATATGTACACATACAAGTGTGGTACATATCATATTATGTGACCCAGAGTCTTAGCTAAATATATAGAAGCTATTCAGTTGGTAGGGGAAAAAAATCAATAAAAAATATTCCCATTTGTTTTATTTAAAAGACTCAAGAGTTTTTTTTCTTTTATTTATTTGTTTTAATTCAAGAGAAAACCAGAAAATGTAGCCAGACAGTAGCTGTGTCCTTTGGCAGTAGAAATAATCTAATAAAAGCATCAGATTTCAAAGGGGGAGGAGGGGGAACCCATCTCAGACATTGGTAACGTCATTTCAGTTCAAATAATTTCACTCTGGGTTTGTGTTTTTTGGACTCATATAGCTTATGATGATTTTATCCTAAGTTCATGCCACCAGAGGTGGAATTCATAAAACAAACACTGAGACCAGGCAATGATTGACAGTTCTGACTCTGTTAATACCCCATAGTAGGTCTTCTACCATGGTCAGGAGTTCAGATTTATTTAGACAAGCTTTGTCTTAGTTTTGTAGACTAGAAGCTTTATGATGGGGTTATCCTTTGACTGTATCAGGCACAGACAGATTATCAGAATCCATAGCAAAATGGTAGACAGCCCTCTTCCATACACACCAGACCCCACAGAGCCTAAAGCATAGAACATGGTTTTAATTAAGGTTTTACCCCCTCACCCTCCTTTAACTGGTGGGATCTGGACCTTCTTTTTGAGATGGAACCATTCAATAGCTGATTATGAATGTAAGCACCTTAATTAAGGAACAATCCTAATTAATAACAATGGAATCCTTGACCTTGGCCTGAGGTTACTGTCAGTGTCTTACCTCCAAGAGAACCTTCATGCAAAGAGAGTTCACAGAGCTTGGGAATAAAGGGAATGGGGATATTTCAGTGTTTGCTAAGTGAGGGTGATGTTGCTTCAAGTCTTGTCTTGCACAGGCTTCACCAGTGGAGTAACTGGGGTTTTCTGACAGATGGTCATATGCACAGGATGGAGGAACGGACAGCCATGCCATGCCTCTGGTATCAATGTTACTTAATATTTGAACACTTGTGGTTCTAGTTTTGAAATGTGATTATGTCTTGTATGAATCTAGATAAGGGTAGATTTCTGAAAGTTTCGACTTAATAGATCAATTTTCAAGGGATAAAAAGGCTTTAACTTTAATGATAACCTGGATAGTGGAAAAAGCTTTAGAGTCAGTAAAACCAGAATTTGCATTCTGACCGCACATAATGGCTGAAGGCCCCAAGCAATGAAGCCATCTTAATTTCTCCAAACCCCAATTCCCTTATTCATTAACAACCATCCTGGTGGGCTGTGAAATCAACCTAGTGGTAGAGCACTTGCCTGGCATGGACAAGGACCTGGGTTCAATGCCCAGCACTGAAAAAAATTGTTATGATGATATCTACTTTATGGGATTATTGTAAAGATTAATATTATGCAAATACAGAAGAGTTTGGACCTGACTTCCACAAGAGGATGAATTAACGTGGCTTTCCTTCTATTTTCTGACTGTGCATATACCTTGTAAAAATGTAGCTCAACTCCTTGCTCCCCTCTACCCCATGACAACCACTATTCCATAGACCAAAATCTCTGATAAACACTGATATAAAATATTCAATAAAATACTTTCAGATTTAATTTAATAGGACATTAAGGAGATAATATGCCATGATTGAGTTTGTTTCATTCCAGGGATGTGAGGATTCCTGTCTCTATGAATTTGACCCTATTGAAGTCTAGTCACATGGCACTTGCCCTTCGGTGAGTGGTTTATTTCGCTTGGTATAATGTCTGCAAGGTTCACCCATGTTGTAGCATATGTCAGGATTTCCTTCCTTTTAAAGACTGAATAATATTCTCCCATGTGTAGATACCATTTTCATTATCTGTTCATCTGTTGATGGGCGCTGGAGTTGCTTCCAACTTCTTTTTTTTTTTTTTATTGGTTGTTCAAAACATTACAAAGCTCATGACATACCATCTTTCATACATTTGACTCAAGTGAGTTATGAACTCCCATTTTTACCCCAAATACAAATTGCAGAATCACATCAGTTACACATTCACATTTTTACATAATGCCATATTAGTGACTGTTTGGCTCTTGTGATATTGATGCTATGAACGTAGGGTTCCTGCTTTCAATCCTTCTGGCCATATACCCAGAGAGGAATTGCTGAATCATATAGTAAATTCGTTAATATTTTTTTAAGAACTACTGTGTGGTTTTTCATACCATGCCTAAGTGTTCTTATTAATCCACATTGTTTCAAACACTTGCTATTCTTTGCTTTATTTTTCAGTAACCATCCTAATTGGTGCTGGGTGAGATCTCAGTATGGTTTTTGACTTCCATTTCTGTAATGACTGAGCATCTTCTCATATTCTTGGAGACCATTTACACATGTATTTTCATATATATTTGATTTTGAGGAATGTTTCTTCAAATCCTCCCTCTCAGTTTCTTCTTTTATTGTACAAGAGATTTAACCCATGAGGGCTTACTGCTGAGCCACGTCCCCAGCCCTTTTTGATTCTTTTTTTTTTTTTTTTTTTAATTTAGAGACAGGGTTTCACTAAGTTGCTTAGGACCTTGCTAAGTTGCTGAGGTTAGCTTTGAACTTGCAATCCTTCTGCCTCAGCCTCCTGATCCACGGAAATTCTTCAAATCCCTTGTCCATTTTTAATCAGGTTGTTGGTTTTGTTGTTGAGCTATAGGGGTTCTTCATGTATTCTGGATATTAACCTTTCATGAAATATGTTATTTGCAAATATGTCCTCCAATTCTGTGGGTTGCCTTTGTCTCTAGTTTGTGTCCATCAATGCACAGAAGTTTAAAATTGTAATATAGTCCAATTCATTTAACTTTTTGTTCTGTTTCCTATGTTTTTGATGTCACATTAAAGAAGTCATTGCCAAACATAGTGCCATGAAGCTTTCTAATTATTTTTTCTTCTAAGAGTTTAACAGCCTTAGTTCTTTCATTTAGTTCTTTGATTCAAATTTGAGATTTACATATATATATATATATATATATATATATATATATATGATATGGTCAAAATCTGGTCAACACTTGTAAATAATTTATTTGAATTTGCATTTAAATAATTTGTGGCTCAGTGGTACAGTGCTTGCCTAGCATGTGTGAGGCCTTGGGTTCAATCCTCAGCACCATATAAAAATAAATAAATAAAATAAAGATCTAAAAAAATCATTTGGTTCACAAATGGGTTGGCCTTAAATATAATTTAGTTTAATTTCTGAATTAAGTTACTTCTCAAATAGTCTTCTTTCAGCCCAGAATATCTACCTTCAAAAAAACCTGCCTTCCTAGTACGTCTCAAGATGACTTAAGTAACTTTACCTAAATCTCCTCTACAGCACCCATCGTAATGTAATGCATTGTACTGTTTTGTAAAGAATGATATGGTTTTAGATAGCAGTTTTAGGTTCACAATAAAATTGAGAGAAGGTGCAGAAATTTCCCTTGTAACTCCTGCCTAAACACATACCAACCGTCCCCCATTGTGAGCATCCCCCAGGAAAGTGGTACTTTTGTTACAATTGCTGAACCTACATTGGCACATCATCATGACCCATAGAGTTTACACTTGGGTTCACTCTTGATATTGCAAGTTTTGTAGGTTTAGACAAGCAGATGAGAGCATGTATGCACCATCACAGTATCATGTGCAGTTATTCAAATCCTCTGTGCGCTGTTCATCCCTTCTCCTACTACTAATCTTTTTAATGTCTCCATAGTTTTGCCTTTTCTGGTATGGCAAAGAATTTGAATTTCCCAGCATGTACCTTTTTTTAATTCGGCTTATTTAACATGATAATATTCACTTAAGTTTCCTTCAGACCTTTTCATGGCTTGATAGCACTTCTTTGTAGCATCAAACAACAGTCTGCCATAGTTTACCTACTCTTTCACCTACTGGAAAAGATTTTGGTTCTGTTCAGATTTTGGCCATTATGAATGGAGCCACTATAAATATCTATGTTGATGCTTTTGCATGGACACAAGTCATCAATGCCTTTAGGTAAATACTCAGATGCTCAATTGCTGGAACATATGTAAAAGTTTGTTTTCTTTTGTGAGAAATTCCCAGATTCCCACATGGTCTCGCCATCTCTCATTTCCCTCTCCGATGAAGGAAACTTCTATTGCCCCGCCTTCTTGCCGGAGTGTGATGGCGTCAGTGTTGGGCTTTCAGCCATTCTGTGTGGTGATATCTCAGTGTTGCTTTAATTTGCATTTCTCTGTTGACATATGATGGGCACCATCTTTTCATCTGTTTTTTTTTTTTTTTTTGCTGTGTATTTATTTTCTTTGGTGAAGTGTCTGTTAAGGTCTTTGGCTCATTTCTCAATTGGGTTGTTTTCTTGTTGTACATTTTTAAGGTTTCTTTATGTAGTGTATAAACCATTCCTTTACCAGGTGAGTCTTTTAGAAATATTGCATCACATTCTAGGGCTTGTTTCTCATTGTCTTGACATTGTCCTTCACAGAGAACTGATTTTATTTTTATGAAGCCTAGATTATCAATATTTTTTTTCATGGATTGTATGTTTGATGTTGAGTGTAAAATGCCATCATCGTATTCAAATCCATCTGAGATTTTTCTCTTGTGATATCTCTAAGACAATTCTAGTGCCGTCTTTTACATTTAAGTCTATGGTTTATTGTGAGTTAATTTGTGTAAATAGTGACGTCTGACTAGATTAATTTTTTTTTTTGCATGTGGATATCACTTTTAATTATCTTTTAATTATCTTTTCTTCCCTCCAAAATGTTAACATTTAAGGATGAGATTTTACCAATATATCTTTGGATTCACAAATTTTATCCTTGAGTTTATAGCCTAAAATGTGCTCAGAAAAAATATGTGCCCAAGGGTAACTTTTAGATATTTAGGTAGACTAAGGGAAGTTGATCCTTCATATGAAAGACCTCCAGTTATTTTTACACAACTACCATAGTTCTCCCATGTCCACTCTTCCATTCCAGAGAAAATTTCAGATGCTTTCCTGATGCTTCTATGAATCTGTATGTTGAACACTGGGGAGAAGTGACAAGTTAATTCCCTCGAAATTTTAAATGGTAAAAACAAAGAGCCAGCCACAAAAATCTATACAGTGTATTTAGAATCACAACCTTAGAAAATTACTTCTGAACCTGAGAATGAGAAACTATATTAAAATTATATATGCAATTATTCTAAATTCAAAAATGAATCAGTATTTATTTTCAGGTTTCTCATTTTTTCTCTGAAAATACCTGTGGATCAAAAGTCACAACTCTGTCCATATCTTTTAGGTCACTATCACCTTGTATAGATGTGCAGATGTCTTTAAAATTGTACTTTATTTCTCCAAGGAAATCATTTCATTGTCATGGTTGAAATTGATAGAATATTTGCAAACACCTTATTGTAGAGTTTCCTAGGGCTTTTGTTGACTGCCTAAGACTAAACTGTGTCAAGATCTATCATTTTTTTCATCTTTAGTTCATCTATTTGCATAGTCTTTCCATTTATTCTTAAATATATATTTAGCAAATTTATGTATCTATGTATAGGCATTTGTTTATATATAATAAAGTCTACATAAATACATATACTTGTTTTCTGCCTGTCCTCCTTGTAAATAAGATGTATGAAGTAAAGAATTCCAAATGGATTAAATCCAGCTTTCATAATCTATTTTTTTTTTAATCTTACTACTTTCTGAGGAAAAAATGCCAAGTTCTCAGTTCACAATGACAAATGTAGACCTCATCTTGAATTCATGTACGGGTGACATTTGCATGTTGATTTCTTTGCTGCCCTAATGTTTAAATTTCAAAGCACATCTTTCCTTTTTATCTTCAGCTGAATGAGACATCAAAATAAGGGCCAGATAAAGGCGGAAGTCCTTTGTCTGAGACTGCCCAGGCCTGGCCAGCTGTGATGAAAACTGTCTGATGTTTCACAGGCTTCTTGTCTGGCCTCAAGCTGGTGTTTGCCTCTTTTATTTTGGAGGTTTTAAAGGAATATTACCTCCTAGCACACAATGTCATCTGGGACAATGGAAGGCCTGTTCGTGGTGGCGTCCGAAGACACAAGTCAGAACAAGTCACTTATTGGATAATAGATCCCTGATTAGGCAGGGAGAAAGTCTTCACTCTTACTGTAAGTCCTAAGGTGAATCAAATATTATATCACAAGATCACGACTTTGTGAGATTGTCTGTCCTTCTTACCGGTAAACCAAACCCTTTATGAATGTTTAATTTTCTAATGTAGGTAATGAGATCAAGTGTGCTAAATTAACCTTTAAATATAAAATAAATCAGCAGAAAGGAATAAGATAAAATCTGAAGGTGGAGAGAGGGGGAAAATAGCTTAAGACGTGCAAAATTACTTTTGGTAAATTTTTGAATAAAAATAACATGGATTTGACCAAAGCAGCAAGTGTATTCAGGCAGCTCAGTTAAAACTATAATCAGACAAGTTGGTAGGTTGGCACCGAGAGTGTGAAGCACTTCTTCAGTAGTTTTTGTTTTTGTATTTTAACTTCATGGAACTATCTCCTTAATTTGTGCTAAAGACTAGATATGCACAGGAATACAAATATTGGACCGTTATCTGAGCCTGTAGCATTATTCGGGTTATTTATTTTTTTTTTTTAGAGATAAAAACAATGGTTGTTTCAGAAAATTTTGTTTTCCAAAATAGCCTCAAAGTGAGCACATTTAACAGACGAGAAAGTGTCTTGAATCCAAAAAGTCAAGAAAATTTGACAATTATACACACCAGAGCCTCAGCTGTGTCTTTGGACCTAGGTCCTCGGAGCCCTACGGATGAAATGGGTTGGTTCAGCTTCTGGGGCTTCTCCTTCCTGTGTGCTTTCCACCTGGAAGGCCAATCTACTTGCTGCCTCTGTCTGGACCTCCTGCTCCTTCCCGCCTGCATCTTCTCCTCCAGGTGGTTCCTCTGTCAAGCTGGACCCTCCCTCTCTCTGCTTTTCTGCCCCTGCCCCTCTGCTCAGATGCCTCCACAGCTGGGATGCACATCAGGCTCATTGTGTCTGTTACAATCCCCACTGCCCTCTGAGTCCGACTCAATCTCCTGGTTCTTCGTGACATTTTCCACAACCCCCCTTTCTTCTTCTTGGTTATCATGGACCAGTTTGTGGTTGTTTCATGGAAATCATTTTAGGCTGCCTTCTAGTTAGATTTTTTTTTTTTCCTGATTAGAAGTAGCGAATATCTTGACCAGAAAGACTGTCCTTGGTTTATCTCCGATGTTACATTACACTTAGTCCAGGGCTTTGTAGATATCAAAAGGTACCAAACCTCTCCATTAAAAGACACAAGACCATCTGATGGATGAAAATTGTGAAAGGAACTAGAGCTGCTCTGCCTCAAGAGGATCTCCATTGGACATCAGTACTTTCAAATTTCGCTAGAACTAAAATATATAGGGATGTGTGCTCCATAAAGACAGGGGATTTGTGTATTTTTTCCCCCCACTCTTCTGTCTACATAGCATCTAGAACAGTGTCTAGTACATAATAGGCACTCATATATATATATTTGTTGAGTAGAAGAATAAATTGAATATAATAATAAGCTTTTTTTAAAAATTGCAATTTCAAGGAAATAAAAGGGACCATGTATATTTCCATGAATTTTTTTTGGGTTTTTTTTGAGGTGCTGAAGACCAAGGATTTCCAGCATGCCAGGCATGTGCTCTATTACTGAGCTAAATCTCCAGACATGAAATTTATTTTAAATCAATCTAAGAAAGATCCCTTAACAACAGTTTTTGAGGTTCCAATGTGGTGAGTACGGATATTGCTTCAAGCATGGGTTGGACAGCTATCACAGTTGGGTAGAAGAGGGTAAATGATTAGAATAGATACTCCTTCAGGTGTCTTCCATCTTAAAAGTTCATAGCTGATTAAATTTGCAGAAAGTATTTTATCAATGAAAAACATGCTATGGTGTGAACCTTAGCCAATACCAAGGGTAGTAAGAATAATGTTTTGCGCAGACCAGTGAAAAGTATGTCCAGAGGCTCCATAGAGAGTCTGATTGACTCTTGCAGTGACTCTGACATGAAATATATCTAAATTTTTTCTACAGACAAAAAAAAAAACAAAACACTTTTCCACACTCTCCATGTATAAAGCAGGAATGGGCTCCAGAAAGTATAGGTAAATGAAATCAGGAAAGCACCTTAGTGATGCATTCTTTTGTATGACTCATTTTTAGGGACACAGGATTGAAATAACCAAATATCACATTTTAATAAATAATCTCTTGGGTTACACAAGTTATGATATCAGCCTTGTCAGCCTTGGGTGATTGAAGTAAAAAACAGATAATATTTATATCTGCTTCATTAATATGTCTGTGAGGTCCCTGAAACATATTTCTGCAGGTATTTGATATTTGCACAGTATGATACCAATACCATTCCCTGATAAGTGCATTTACATCTCTTCACCATCCATAATTGAATGAATTCCATATGCATTTGACTTAACATCTTCCTTGCTTCTTTCCTCCACAATTAAAATATTAAGCATGGATATGTGTGTTATGGAAAACAACAAAAAAGTAAGAAGGCAGAGAGTTATGGAGGAGAAGGGGCCTGGGATGAATATACGACCCCTAAAATTGGAAAGAATGTGATTTTGAAAAAAAATAAATCAAGTTCTAGTTTTATTAATAATAGTGTTAGGGTGCAAAGCCATCATAGTATTGCTTAAAACTAAAATATGTTTACTTGCAGTTTTTTTCTATACACCCATTTGCTAACTTTGCCTATTTTTCCAACAGCCAACGGGACAAATGAGCTGTCCATTTATCTGTGCTGCAATGGAAACTACCCCAGGTTTTAGTGGTTTATACCAATGATAATCTGATGCCATTGGTTGACTATCTGGACTATTTTTGCTAGTCTTCTTTGAAGTTACTCATGAAGCTGAGGTCATCTGCCAGCTAGCCTGGGACTCAAGTGTTCAAGATGGTCTCAATCAAATGTCTGACCATAGGTATTGGCTGCCATTGTGAGTTTGGGGATCTGCTTCACATGACCTCTCATTCCCTACTAGACAGAACTGGACTTCTTTACAGCTTGGTGATAATAGGATTCCAAAAGCTAAATCTTTTGCTCCAAAACCCAGGTAACATCACTTCTACCTCATTTATTTGCTAAAATAAGTCATAGGGTAGTAGAGGGCATTGGAAAAATAGACTCCACCTCATGATGGGAAAAGTGATGACTTATAAGAAAGGGATACGGACACAGTAAGGTATACTTTCCTGAGGCTCATTATTATAATAATTTACAGCAATCCCATCTCTGACCTCAATGAGTCACTTTCCCACATGTAAAACATACTCAGCACTCCCCAAGACTTCTGGAAGTATCATCTAACCAACACCTGATTCAGGCTCTGAATCTAGATCTCATCATCTAAATCAGGTCCAGATGTGGATTTCACTTCCCACACACTCAACCTGGAACACTGAGATAGTAGCAACTGCAAGAGACAAACCAACCCAGACACAGGAGGGACAGGAGGGACATCACCAGTTACTGGTGAATAACAATTCTCCTTCCCCGAAGGAGGTTGAGTTCTTCTCCCTGGAAATGATTCCCTAATCTATTCTTCTCTTTGATTTTTTGGCTCCATCCTATCAGCCTGATTCCTTCCCATGGAAAATTGAAGACCCAGAACCTCTTTTCACTTTGAGATATCAGTTAGTGTAAAGAATACAGCACCCTTAAACTTTGTGGGTTTCCTATGTATAAGTTTGTATACTGCTACATTATGTACAAGCTACGTCAAGTTCATCCAAGAACACGTCATTTGCTTATTTTAGTGACTGAAGAGATTATGCTGATCAATTTCTTTATTTTTTCTAAATTATGCATATAAGCCAAACTCTTCTATTTTAGGGCATCTTGTTCATGTTAAAGCTGTCAATTGACACTTAATTTAGCCTGGAATTTTGCTCAAGTTGTATTTTCTATCTTCCACATTAATGTGTGTCAATTTCACTAATTACTCTGCTGGTTCAGGAAATAGGTTGCATTTTCTGTAATCTGAGATAATGATTTCTTCAACGTTTTTCTTGCTTGCTTTCTCACCTGACATCTGAGCCAAAAGATCACATCAAGTATTTTAGGATTTTTTAATGGTAGCAACCCACCTCCAAGGATTAATTTCAGTTTCAACTGTGTGTGGCTATGTTACAGGTGGCCTCCAAAAGGAGAAATTTAAAATAATAACAATATTTTTTTCCCTCATGATTCTAGAGTTTGGCAACGTGTGATATACTGATAGTCATTCCAGGGATCACTCATGGTAAATCAGTCAGTTAATGGCTAGTCTGATACTAACTGGTAAGCAGTCATTATTCAAAGGTCTGGCTAGTATAGCTGAGAGCTAGGGCTTCTTGCTTTCCTTCCATTCTCTACTACGTGTCATTGAACTCACTTCATTAGTCGGTCTTGCATCACTGTGACCAAAATATCTGATGAACAACTCAGAGGAGGCATCCTATGGTTTCTGAGGTCTCAGACCGTCGTCAGCTGACTTTATTCCTCTGGGCCTGAGGTAAGGGAGAGCAACTTGGAGGAAGGGCATGTGTGTGGGTGTGTTTGTGTACCCACTCATGCGCTCAGGTGGGGAGGGGTTGCTCATCTCAGAGCAACTAGGAAGCAGGAATAGAAAGCAACATGGGTGTGAAGAGCCAGGGACAAGATATAGTCCCGAAGAGCACACCCCCAGTACTTCATTCCTCTCGCCATGCCCTACTTGCCTACAGTTACCGCCTAGTAGTCCATTCAAATTATTAATCCATTACCAATTGTTTCTTTATATCTTGTCTTTGGTATTGTGTCTAAAAATTGCTGCCATGTCCCAGGTCATCAAGGATTTCTCCTGTGAAATTTAGATCTATAATCTATTTTGAGTTTTTATGAATTATTACTTTTAGTTAATTGTAAGTTCCTGGATCAGTGATACAATTTGTCTTGAAGACATTCTGAAAATAAAATATTTGATTGACTCCTGAATTTACATACATAGGAATTCAGAGTGTTAGGAAAGTTAAGAGAATAAAATGATATCTAGTCCAAAAGAACTTTTTCTTCTTTGATCACTTCCGCAATTTTACTTTGACATTCTTTCCCCAAATCGGTAGGCACTGACATCCTGTTGCTGTAAGAGATTCTCTTGAGAACTCATCTGATACTTCTACTACTATGACAATTTAATAAGAAAAAGAAGTGGAAGAGAAACAATACTGAGAAGTCTTTCTTCATTGCTGCTTATGTTCCTTTTCTTTTGAATGTATTATCTTTTTTTATAGTTGTCATTTTTAGTTATACATGACAGTAGAATTCATTTTGATATGATTATACAAGCATGGAATATATCTTATTCTAGTTAAGACTCCATTTTGACAGATGCACATGATGGTGGGATTCACTATGGTGTATTCATAAAAGTACATAAGAAAATTATTTTGGATTCATTCCACCGTGTTCCTTTTTCCTATCCCACCTCCTTTACCTTCATTCCCCTTTGTCTTGTCTACTTGATATTTGTTCTTTCCCTCTCCTCTCTTATTGTGGGTTAACTTCCACATATTAGCAAAAACATTTAGTTTTTTGGGGATTTACTTATTTCACATAGCATGATAATCTGTAGGTCCATCCATTTACTAGCAAATGTCATAAAGTCATTCTTCTTTATGACTGAGTAATTCTCCACTGTGTATAGATGCCACGATTTCTTTACCCATTTATCTGTTGAAGAACATCTAGTTTGGTTCCATTGCTTAGCTATTGTGTATTGAGCTGTTATAAACTTTTAACTGGCCACATCACTGATTTTAAATCCTTTATATATAAACAAAGGAGTGGGATAACTGGGTGAAATGGTAGTTCCATCCCTAGTCTTTTTTGAGGAATCTCCTTACTTCTTTCCAGAGTTGTTGCCACAATCTTTATTCAAAATCTTCCTAGAATGTATACACTATAGTCTTAAATGTTTCCCAAAGACCCAAGTGGTGAAGACAGTCCCTATCTATGGTGCTATTGGGAGGTGGAGGAACCTTTAAGAGGTGGGGCCTACTGAGAGGAAGTTAGGTCATCAGGGACACGCCCTTGAAAGAGATGTTAAGAGCCCAGCCCGTCCTCTTTTTCCTCTCTTTTTGCTTCCCAGCTACCACAAGATGAGTCTTCCACAGCCACACACTGCCTTCATGATGTGTTGCCAAAAGCCCCAAAGCAATGGGACAACCATGGATTGGAACTTTCAAAACTGAACCCATGTCACATGAGCAGAAAGATAATAAATATATTACAACTAAATTCAGGAACACAAGATTGAGAAAGATTCAGGATATAGGAAATAAATCTGGGCTTCTCTATACGCAAAGCCTGTGTTTCTCCACTTCCCATAGAGGAGTCCACTGAAATGTCTTAGATTGCAAAGAAAGAAGATAAGGAAAATAGTTGGCCAAAAAAAAAAAAAACCAAATAAAATAAATAAATAAATAAATATTCACTGAGCACTTGCAAGTATCACATAAGGGGAATGCAGTATTTTTGTATAGTGTCCATTTTGGCCTCACTTTCCATGTCACTTAATTGAATACTGTTAGTGTCTGTCTATGTCAAAAATATAAAAAACTTCTCTGCAGGGTCACATATAATTTTCAATTAATATTTAATTGTCTCTCTTAGCCCAGGAAACTCACAGTTGAATACCTACATATTGTTCTTCCTTTTCATTCTTTTTTACCTGATTTTTTCCCTGTTTCAACACAGGATATTTAGGTTTAGGGTTGGTGGGCAGGAGGACATATAAGTCATGAGGTAGTCCTCTGGTCCTTTAGTTTGTTCTCAGTGCTTTAAATTTATATAATTAGGTGCTTGGGTCATCCTCCAAGAAAACAACAAGGAGAAAGACACCATTGGGTCTGGGTTGCTAATCCCAGGACCAGTACTTGGCAACTTTCCACCTCTAGGAATAGGAATGACCTAGAGGGTAGGGAGGCAGGAGGCAGGGGCCAGGCAATCAAAGCAGAGAAGCAGGGACAAGTCAGTAAACATAAATAGCAAAGGAGGAAAGAAGAAGAAATGCAAATTGTCAGGGGTCACTTTTCTTTTTCTCCACTCCTCCATTTTTTTTTTTTTTTTGTATAGAAGGGAGGAAATCTTCCAGGCAGCTTTGGTATCCACATCTCAATCTCTGGAACTGCAGTTCACTCATACTTAGGAATGTCACAGAAGAACGTTCCACATTGTCAACCCTTTTGAGAAATCCATCTTGGATTCCAATTTTTGGACAAAGTTTTGGAGACTTGCATGATTCTCCAATGGATTTTTTATTTGAATGTTAAAACTCTTTAGAATTTTATTTTCTCTCTTGTTAATTTGAGCTTACGACAAAGAAGAATACTTTCAGTATTGCTTCAGTTAGGGCTTTGGACGACTTGCAGAAAATATCCAGGCAAAGAACTTTGGGAGATAGTGTTAATTCCATCTCCATCTCAGACCAGCGTTTCCTGTTATGAATATCTCAACTCTATTTAATGGGAAGAACATTCCAGAACACTGGAAGAAATAGCACTGGGATCTCCACAGCAGAAACTCCTGTATGGGAATACAAATAGAATTCTCCAGCATATTTTTTTTATACTGGAAGCCTGATTTTTTTCCCACATAAGTATATTAAATTTCCATTTTACTCTCCATGTATAAGCACATTTGACATTGACAAATTGAATATAAAAAAGATGAATTTTGAAATTTTTCTATAAAAACCTCTTTCATCTTACCCTCCATGGGTAGGGGGGGGACTAAAGCAGATCTGATAATAGAAAATAGGAAAGTTAACAATTCTTTTCACTTGATAGAATTTCAACAGTGCCCTTAAAATTTGTTTTCAATTTTGAGTGAAGATGTGGTCATTAATCCTACTGAAATATTCAGAAATGAAGAGAGATCTTGAAGAATAGGGAAAAGCAGGCAAAATGGGAATATATTTCATAACAGTAGAAAACAGGGCAATGGGACACAGATATGTTAGGGTAAAATGGATTGTCATCTCCCTCTTTCTCTGTCTGGGCCCTTACACGCTGTCTTCTCTGTTTCATATTGAACATTGGTTTAATTTCTCTTCTCAGAGGAGTCTTTACCTCCTTCAGATAGTAATTACAATCTTGGGAAGCTAACTTAAAATTCTCATGATGAAAAATCTGTTGGGTCCTTAAGTCAGACTTCTCCTCCTGGTCCACGTAGCTGTGAAAATGGGGGATGGAGTGGCAGGTGGCACTTCGTCAGGGAGTCTGTGGAGGCAGATGATCGGAGAAAGAATTTAGGGCAAATGTTTTCCAAAAGTGGGAAGGAAGTAATTGGTAGAGGAAATAGTAGATGGATTCCAGTATATTTCACTTTTTTCTTTGTTTCTCCATATTGTAAAGTTATTGCTGAGTAATTGATGACCGTAAAGTACCTACCCCAAAACAACAATCATTTAATTCTCACGTGTCCACGGGTCAGGTGGGAAGTTTTGATGTTCTGCACTGCGCTTGGTTGGTAAGGCCCCAGCCCATTCCTAAGGCTGCTGTCAACTGGCAGATTGACTGCAACCTTGCTGCTCTGGGATGGCTTCAGTGGGTGGACTTGTGTTCCACCGTCCTGGCCCCTCATCCACCAGCAGAACACCTGAGCTTATGTTCATGGAAGACAGAGGGGTTCAAGAGAGAATGAGAAAGAACTAAATCACTCACAGCATCTCCAGGCTGATATTGCTTCAGGGCATTCTGTTGGTGAAACCCATCTCCATGCTAGCCTCAATTCTAGGCTGGGAAAAATGACCACTTCTTCCTGGGTGGGGTAGAGTCACATTGCGGAAGGCACAGAGAGGGGGAGGCCCGTTAGTTGGTGTCACTCATGCAACCATCTCCTAACTCTTGTATATTTTTCTCATTTGTTTATCATTGAACTGAAAATGACCCTCATTTTTGCCTTTCTACTCCTCTTTCAGAGGGATATGTTTTCTCCAATTCTGTTCAGGAATCTGAAAGTGGTCCAGTTATTTTTCTGTTTCATAATAAATCAGTTTCAGCTATACACTTCTCCTAATATTTTCAAGGTGATCTGTCTTTTATTTCATCCTAAAAGAGTTGTATCTGGGCTTTGTATCTTTTGAATATTTTTCTTTTTGTGTATTTGTAAAAATGATTAAGAGCAGAGACTTCAGAGGTGGGCTGCCTTTATTTAAATCAGAATTTCCCTACTTAGCCCTTGCATCTCTTTGGACAAATTATTTCAACTTAAAACATCAGTCTCCTAAAGGGTGAAATGCAAATAATCATAACTTTCTCATGAAGATTTAGCAAGTAAATATTTCTAAGCACCAAGAACAGTACCTGTAGTATAGTAAATTTTTAAAAATTGTTATTCATGCCATTATTGTTATTGCTGTCAATTCTCAGAGGAATAAGAATGTATTCCAATTCAGTGTTTTTGATAACATTGAATTATAGCCCCTGAAAGCTAAAAGACTAGGTGGTATGGGAGATCCTAGCACCTCTGTATTAATAATTACGGTCCACCTAGGCTGTATGATCTCCTGACTTTGTTCTTCTACACTGGCAAGAATGCAGAAGTCCACCACCATCTCACATGTGTCTTGTTTAGTTTGCAAGCAACTCTGGTTGTTTTAGTTGCTAGAACATTCATGATAAGGAGGGAGCAGGCGTTCCTGGTCAGAATCAGACTCTGCCTCCCTGCCTGGGCCTGGGGGGTATGGATCGGGTTTAGTAGCTTTCGACCATCTCTCATTCTCTCAGGGCTCCTCTGTTTCATGAGATGACAAGCACACAGGGCACCAATTGGTTAATATACTTGGTTCTGTCTGACTTCCAATTATTGAAAATTCCTTCCAGATTCATGCCTTAGGTTGTCTGTCAATCTTAGTTTATAAGGTCATAAATTTACATCTTTTCTGTCTTTATACAGCTCTTTTAGTGACAGATGGGGAAGGGCTATATCCCAGGCTTCAAGACAGAGGCCATATTTAAACCAGAAACTTTGTTCACCTAACTGTCAAGTTTATGTGGCTCTTGTTTTTATTCAACCTTAAAATTTGGGATGTGAACAGTATCCAGGAATAACTCTTCCTTAAACAAATGCAGTGTGTGATTGAATAAGAAGCACACAGAATCCTAAACCAAGAATTCTAAGGTTTCCAGAAAACAGGTTACCTACTCAGGGAGTTTTCTTTTTGGGGAAAGTGACGGTGACCCCCCAAATGAAAATAAATTCTAAGATGTCAATGGTGATAGTTGAGTATTATTTTTGTTTTAAGAATTTTAAATATTTTAGGTATAAGGTTCTTATTGAACAAATAGCATTAAATATTTGTACATCTCTGGATTTCTTTTTTCTTTCCTTTTCTAAAGGGGGGGGAGGGTTGATTTAAATAAGGGATAAAAATATTTCCTCCAGGCTAAAAGTAAAACTCTAAGACGGATACTTAGAATTTGTGTAGTTTTTAGTTTTTAAAATCTGCCACTACTCAGGGAATCATTTCTGTTTGGACTGGCTGTGAAAAAAAAATGTATTTTATGAAATTTTTACTTTTTAAAATGTCAATTTGACAGAAATCTGCCATTTATGCTGATGCTGTACTTCTCAAACTACCCAAGAAGAGGCAACTGCCTAGGAAACCACTTATTCATAAAACTCATTCATAAGTTGCTTCACAGAAAGACAGCAGATTCAATGTTAATTCTAGCATTGGCATCTAAAGGATTTTAATGAAGGGAATTCCTGGTAGTGAGTAAGCTTTTTGGTAGTTCTATCTATCAGTATTCCCATTGCACACAGATAAGGCTGTGGAAAGAGATCTATTTAGGAGTATATATTAGTTAATTACAACTCTTAGAAACCTGCTCATTTTCTGATGGGTTGGTGAGTCCAACCAAATTCAGAAATGTAGGTATATTTGAAAAATACACCACTATCAAGTTGACTAAAAACAATGTCACCATGAACACTACTATTGAAATCAATGTTTTAATATTTTTGTTTATTTATTGTTATTAAAAATACTTGACATATGCAGGTTAAACCTAATTGGGCAGAATTAACAAATTTATTTCTAAATGGGAATAATTCTGTGTGTTTACAGGTTTGATCATAAAAATGATTAAAATTATGTTGGAGTTTGGAAAACCCATTAATTTATTTGCCCATACCATTAATATAGTCTGTTAGTGCTATTCATTACACTGTATTTTGAGAGCATTTTCAATAAACTCCCTATTAAACAAGGTTAATTTACTAGTCATTTTCTTGCTTTTGCAGAACAGACACCAGTCTCTGTATAATTCACACTTCCTATTCTTTTCAAACAGAATGACTTTTATGTTTCCCATTAACAATTATACTTAAAGTTTGTCTCCCATATGAAATTCCACTTTCATTAGGTGACTACATTCTTACTTTAACTTTTATTCCTTAGTCTTACTCATTACATCATCTGTGAATTATTCTGTTGTCTCTGAGATAGAGCATAGCTTTGAAGTAATTTTTAGATCATATTTTAGTTTAAAAATTTTAACAGAGTAGTTTTATATTCCGAACCCCACCCTCCACTAAACATGCATTTAGATAGTTTGGCAAATGTAAGTGTATTTCTGGGAACAATAGATAGTGGTATTTGGAGTTGAAATGTGCTGGGAAATGTATATGATGTATTCACCATAATTATAGGGTTCACTCACTGAGACCAAAGAGACCAACTGACCAGGCTTATAAACGGTCCTATTATTTGCATGAGTTACTGCTTGGAATCTAGTGATAGAAGCTATAACTACTGTAAGAACTAATTTTTAATGTGGAATCCATCTCAGAACAAAGTTATAATTTTTATGAAAAATTACCAGATTATAAAATGTCCTCAAACCCTTGATCTTCTTTTCCTTATCCCATTTAATCAGTGAATGAATTACTAAGCATCCATCATGTTTTATGTATTTTGAGGCACATGGAGATTCGTGGATGAATATGGCAGACATCTCTTCTGTGAGAAAGACAGTGACTTGCCTTGCATCATTGAAACTCTCTGGTCTTGAATTTCTTTATTGGAAAATATGGAACAAAGATAATCTCTAAATTCCATATGTGTCACAAAATTATAAGTCTACAAGTAGAGATTTTTAAGATGATTTATTGAAACTGAGAGTTGAACCCCAGGCAGTATCGCATATTTGAAAACAGATGATTTATATCAGAAAAAATATATTAATGGGTAATTATAATTCTGCATATTTAAAATTATGTCATAAGTCTAAACACACACACAAACACACACACACACACACACACACATACACACACACACACCATGCCAAGATTTTGATAAGACAGAGTAAAAGGCTGAATTAAATGTTATTAACAAATAACATTGGCCATATCATGTTCTTGGATCTTTCTTCTCTGCAAAGAGCACTCTCTCCATATTCTCTTAGCATTTGTAAGGGTGACTTGAAACCAAATACACTGAAAAATATATCTGTAGTTATCTTTCTCTTCTCTTTTCCATTCCTTTTTTTTTTTTTTACTGTACCTCAGACAAGTAGATTTTCACCAATGATTTTCTTTGAAATGATATCGGAACTAATATTTCTTAAATGATTTAGTGCTTTTCTTGTCCTGCTTTTTCTCCACCCAAGCTCCAGAACCCATTAACTGTATGATGGAAGAGTTGAAAACCATCCCTATGGAGAAAGCGAATCCAAAGGTCTTGGCCCAACCAAATGCAGCCTTCATAAGGAATTTCTGGCCAGCATATAAATCAAGAGAAAAGAACATTAACATATTTGATCAGAGGTATGTGCATTTCAACAGAAAATAAGAAAATGCAAGTTAACCCACCAAGTAGAAAATGAAATTATTAACATATGCACACATTTAAAACAAGAATTCCCACTATACGGATTAGGATCTATCAGTTATATCAGTATTATTAAATTAAAAAAAAAGAGTGAAAATGCTATTTTTGATAGTCAATGACTGTGTGAAACTGAGATCTATAAATTTTAAAATAGGGGCAATATATGATAGGTTAATGGGACAATGATTTAATCCCATTTTAGTGTAATAAATGAGAGAGGCTTTCTTAGAAAAATGAAGAAAAATGCAGTTCTGATAGGAGCATTACAGTCTCCATGTACTGCACTACAGAAAAGCATTCCAGTTAAGTAATTTGTGTAAGATGTCATTTGAGTACTTTTCATCATTTGTATTTGTGGGATGGAGATGGCTCCATGCAACAGCCATCTTTTTCCCTCCATGTCTCTTGCACTGGGCACAGGGAAAGAGGACATATCATTTCAGGAGCAGCAAACCTTAAGTGAGCAGGATGGAGTGCATGTCATAGAACACACAATGATGCAACTGATTAGTGAGGTGGACTTTTCTAGTTCAGTGCCAATATCATAATAAATCCTGTGTAACCTAATGCATCACTGGGTTTATCCCACCATGGCAATCCCAAGCCTCTGTAACTTAGAAAGATGATGTGAGAGTGTTTGTCTATTATCATATTTTATCACCAACTTTTTGGTATCTACTAAATCTGATGACATGGAGCGCATCCTTAACTGGAAAGGACAGATTATCAATGAATCTTGGTGAAGTTAATGACTCTAATCTGCTCTTTGCCAATCTTGAATTAAATTTACTAATTAGGGGCAAAATTCTAAATTCCATTTTCTGGAAAAAAATGATCATGACTTTGCAAAAGGCAAAGAAGAAACATAAATAACTTGGATGTTTCTGTGAGTATATATATATATATATATATATATATTTTTTTTTTTAAAAAAAGAAAAGAATTATCTTCTGAGATTTCCAGTGAATACTAAATTTCTCATAAACAAAAGATTTCCTAAAATATAAACAACAAAATCAAACAAAAAATAAATAGGTTTTAATCTCTAATTTTCCAGAAAATAATTTTTGTTACTTTTCATCTTATAAAAATGTGCCAAATTCAATTCTTCAAACTTAGTATATTTTTATAACATCCTACAAAATAGATCTGGGTAGCTAATTGCCTTTATTAATTCTCAAACAGTGTTTACAATGAATCACATCTTTTTTGTTGTTGTTACACGTTTGTTCTACTTCTTTGCTTTTAATGCCCCTGACTTAGATGTCTCAGCCAAGACCTGCATTGTATTGACACCACTTTAACTCTTCTGACTACAAGCGGGTTTTCCAACCCATTAGTGCCCTCCACAAGTCAAGTGTTAGACCGCCAGAAATGAAGAAGCCGAGCTTCAGTTTATACATGTTGACATGAACAACTCAGTTGCACCCGTTATGAGAGTAGCTTCTCAGCTCATATGAATGACTAAGTCATCCAACAAGAAATAGAAAACACAAAAATGGGCCTTCTTTGGAAGCAGGCTAGCAAGGTGCTGACAGCTTAATGAATGACTTGTCTGTTATGACAGTAGGACACCTTGCAATGCCAAGAGCAAATATTTGAAAGACTATGCAATGCAGGAAATGTATGTATGTTCTATATATAGGACATTTAGATTGCTTGTATCACTAACAGATGGGCAGAGTTTGAGAAATCTTATTTTATAATGTGCAACATCACTCCTGTCAGATACACTTTGAGATCTAGGGATTAATGGAGCATGCCACTTAGAATAAAATGGGAATTCCATTGCAGGTACCTAGGAAGTTTGGGGGCTTAGATGAGCTTGACAGAGAATAATGCCCATGTTTTATACAAACATGAGTCTGAACTCATGTTGCATTTAATAATATGGAGTTCCAGGCACCAGGTCAAATGAGATAGGTGAATAAGTAATGCTGTGAGATGCTTTCGGATAAAATTAAATAAGGAAGTTCTGGCTAAGAAGCCAAGTGAGTAGAGGAACAAGTTCAGTTCTTGCTGAACGGAGGGGTCCACCTCATTCAATGTGGAAGGGGAGAAATAAAGCTTATAAAAATGATATGATTTGTCAGTGGGCTTGCCTTGAGGTTATGATTCAGATAATTTTAAATTAACTCAGCGTACAGAGTGACTGATGGGTAGGTTGGTTCTCAAAGAGATCCTGATGTTTTCATTCACTGTGGGGTGTGTTAATTGACAGTACATTTGTCAACCACAGTACATAAGCATGGAGACACTGATTTATACCCTCCAACTCTCAGGGAGTAATGGCCATTTTAAAGTCCTAGAGGTTAAAAATGTATGTGCATGGTACACTGGATTCTGAGCTATTTCCTACTAGAGAGGTAGTGTGGCAGTGGACACCTGCAACTACCTGAAACTTCAAGAAATTCACACTACGAAAATTTCACTCATGCCAACTTCTACTGTAGAAAAGTCTCTTTTTCTTCCCATCACTCAGACATGCATTCCTATTCATCATTTATCAGTTATCGCTGGTGAATGACGTAGGACCAGGTGTTTTGCTGCATACCCTAGTTAATGGAGTGCCTCCCGAAACGCAGAGTCAAAGCCCTGAAAGTCAAAGTCTACAAATTACTGTTAGCTTTTCATGCCTTCTCTGGCAACGCTCCCAACAACAGGGGCTTCTCAAGGCTTGCGGTGGAGACATTTCTTCAGCCACAAAACAATTCCATTGACAAAGGAATGGTCCATGCCAGGGAGAGTTCACACGAAGTTGGCAAGATGGAGAGATCCCACAGCTTCTGGGTGGGTTTGCTCTGTGCAACCAGGTCTCCACATCTGGTGCAAACTACTTGGTGGAGGGAACAGAGTGGTATCTGGCTTTCAAATCACCAGGGCACCATCACTTGGCTGCATGAACTGATCCAATTAGATAAGGGATCACAGCACTCTGGAAACAGGGCTACTATGGTGGGTTCTGCAGAATATGCCCCCATACTTCAGGCTAAGTGGCCTCCACAATGTTTATTTTCATACTCAATTTTTCAATATAGGACTTGCATAAACTATTTATAAAACTCAGCATATGATTAAGCCTAAAAGGAATTTTTTACTTGAAAGATTTGCTTCTAGCCTTTTCACGGAGATCCTTATTTTTCTGCAAGAAACAGCTCTGCCCTGAGCTACCTCCAAGCTCTGGCCCTGGAGGCAAGCCAGGTTCCTCACTGCACCCTGTGGGGCTGTTTACTGGATCAATCTCTGAACAGTGTGGATTATTTATGAATATTGCTTCTCAAATGCAGCCCTTCATTTCCATTCTCTCTTCTTTCATCCCAGGACAGATCTTTACAATCAGTGACTTAATCAAAATTATACCTGGAACTTTTACGTAAGCATTCTTAAAACCCTACTTGGAGAAAAAACCTGGAAGAAATCTATTTTACTTTTGTGCAATTAGTCTGGATGAAGGCATAAGCTGTTTTGTCTCTATATTAACCCTATGGCAAGTAAGGGTTGGGATCGTGGTTCTCCCACAAGGGAAGGGTTTGTTGGCTCTCAAAATAGAGCAGCATCTTGGAGCTGGGAAAGGAGTGGTACTGTTAGAGACAGTGGTCCCCTTCCAGTTTTCCTGTGAACTAACAGTTGTAAATTTCTCTTTATTCCGTGCCTCCCTTGAGTTGATTCTGAGAAACAAACATATTAATAATGCGTGAACAAAGTCAAACAGCAGGCAGTACATTTTGCAACATTCATGGCAGAAAGGAACTAATTTTATTAATATTAAAAAATGAAGAACTTATGCATATCTATAAGGAAAACCAAGCTACCTGTTAGAAATGTGGTCAAGGGGCTAGAAGAGAGAAATTTCTAGAAATGTAAAGATAAATTGAATCTAGACAGGAAAGTGTCAAAATTGACATGATAAAATTTTGTTTTTAACATAAACTTAGTTTAGTAGGGAGCCTAAAGTATGATATCAGAAAGAAGGTGTAGAATTGAGTGCATGAACAAAGTATAAACCTTTCCAAAGTGTAATTTTTGAAAGTCATCAAATTTTAAGTGGAAATATTTTGATACAGAATTCTACTTAGTTTTAGATTAGATGTGTGTGAAAAATTATGTATATGAGTGTGTATGTCCACTTGCTTATGAAGATGAAAGAATAAAAAGCAATTGTGGTTGACAGCTGGGGGGTTCCAAGGGTGCAGTGCCAGTGTAGGAAGGCGCGGCAGGACAGGTGAGCGGAGTGCAAAGAAGTACGATGGAAGGAATTATGCAGATTCGAGTAAGAAAACAACTAAGAGAGGTAGAATAAGCAAAGGCAGAGGGCACGAGGCTCAGATGTTCAGCCAAACAGCCTTCACGGCTGTTAAGACGTCACGAGCTGTCAACCACAATTGCTTTTAGAAAAAAACAGACCTTCTCCCCTGGGAGCCTAGAGACAAGCTTCTTCCTTGTCTCCTTCGATGGAGGCTGCTCCCCTTTCAGGTCTTATCCACAGTGGGACAGGAAGCACCGTGGCCAATGTCCTAGCTCCCTCTGCCCATCTCAGGCTCTCTGCTGTTCTGCAACACTTACTCCTCCTCCTGCTGTCTAACATACCGACTTCACCTTCACCCTCCAGCAAAACTGTTCTTCCACCTTTTTTCACTGGAGGATCCCATGGTTTATTCTTTAACTTTCACAGATTCCCACAAAATGAACTGCAACCATGTCCCTTTTCCTAGATCCTGGAAGAAGTACAATACCATGATGATACACCCACCTTTGCTTTCCATTCATTTCCTTCGGAGTTAGAGAATACCTCCAGGACACAGTTCCATAAGTAGACCATAAATACAGTATCTCCTTCCTGCACTATTTCTTTTCTTCCAAGGTCTTTTTACTTCTCTTAGCTAAAGCGAACAAACAAACAAAACCAACGAGTGAACAAACCATCACCTTCTTTCCCCCACAGATTCTTCAAACCTTTGATCAATAATTGTTTGAACTGAAAACTTACCATTCTCACTAGATTCCTCTGTTTATCTCTACAAGTTATTTATCCAGTCTCTAAACAAGTTATTCTCAAATTTTAAATTGCTAATGGTTCACCTAGAGAATTTTTGGTCTAAAGCAGATTTGGGCTGTGCAGGTCTGAAACACGGCCAGATTTTCTGCATGTGCACGATGGTCCCAGCTATTCTGCAGAACAACCTTGGAGTGGCAGAGTGGCAGATGCCTCCCAAATACTACTGAGATCTCGAAAGCAATTTTCAGACAACATGACTTTTTTTTCACAACTTGCATCCTATTCCTTTGAAAGAACTTTCTAATTCTAATTCTGGTCACGCAGTCATCATACTTTTATCGACCCACTTACTGGTGCTGTATTATTTCATTGATTTTATAATACCCAGAGTTAAATTTTTTAAAAATGGGGCTTAAAGATATTAAATAACTTGTTTGAGAATCAAACTGACAAAAAAATGGTTTGCATTACCATGGCTGTAGTCATGATCCACGCTTCTTAGATATTTTGAATTTATACTCCAGTTCTTCATTTGTTTGTTACTTTGCCTTCCTGTCTTATGTTTTCCCCACTTCAACTGCACGACTTAGCATTGGAGAGAAAACGTTTATATAAAGAATGGTAAGATAGGGAACAAAGCATTTAACGAGAAAGATATTTATAAATTTAAATATAATTAAGTTCTAAGGTCAGACTGATTAGGTTTGTTTCTTAACATGTGCCCAAATTACTTAAGCTCTGTATCTCAAAATTCTCACATAAGGAAGGGAAATAATAAAACCTTCCTATAGCTTCAGATGAAAGAAGATTAAACCTCTAAAACACTAAAAATGAGCCCATAGCAAGTGATTAATGCATGTGTGCTGTTACTATTACCATTATTATTACTCTTAGGATTTAAAAAAAAAAAAAAAGATTCCTGGGATGGGGCCTGAAAAACAGGATTCAGCCAGATCATTCATCATGTTAGTTTGTTAGTTTTGTCCACAGACTGAATCTGCAGAAATTCCTTGGTCCTTGAGATTCTGCAGACCAATTTCTCCCCCATTTCTAATCCTCTCCAAGAAGATACAGCAGCTAATGAATTAGCTTGATCTATCTCCTTAAGCTTTTCTGTCATCAGCAAATTATCCCAAAGAATATTACAAATGGGCATTGCAAATTAGAAACCATGTCCTTAAATTACTTCCTTCCTCCCTCTGTTCTCTAATTTCAAAAACTTGCAAATCTACTACCAATCAATTTAACTCTGTATGACAATATTTAATCAGGCTTTTCTTACCCAGAATTGTGCACAGATCCTCTGTCCTAAGATTTGTAGTTTTGTTTGTTAGGGTTACTTAACAAATTCAACTATAATAATTATTTAAAGGATCAAAAAAGTAGTTATCTGTTAGATAATTATTACAGACTTAGAATAACTGATACTTTGTATATTTCTGATTCTTTTTTATTTCACTTATGAATTTCCTGAGTTCATATGATTGACAGACTAACATTTTTTTCTGCTTACCTACTAAAGGGGATTTATATATTGACAAAAACATGTTTTAAATTTATAAGGATGTAGACACAGTGGTTGCTTTATTATCAAAGCATAAATGTGATTTCTTAATACTGACATATTGAAACAGGTTCATGATGCTTTTTTTGTTTTTGTTTTTGTTTTGTCAAATGATAAATTTACAGCACTGTGATTGATCTTGAAATTGATGAAATAAAGAACTGATTTGAATTTTTTTTCATCAAGTGGACTTCCAAAAGTTGAATGCTTTTCCTGCTATCACAGAAGGCTAGTTGGGACAGAAGCAGTGGAACAGGATTTCATTCACTTTTGAATAAATGCCAACATTTAATTTGACTTCAATTTTGCTATCATTCACAATTTGTGTTAAAATCAACTCTGCAAAGACATACATAATTACTATTGTTGCTTGATTTTAATGAAAGTGTGTTTTGCATTATTGTCTTGGCAGGATGTATTTTGTATGTAGCTTCCTTAGGTCCCTTAAGGTTTCCTATACAAGCATCTGCACAAAAAATATTTCTACACAGACATTGCTGCTCCTCGATGACGGTTCACATTTCAAATGTGTCACTGAAGTTTCCTTTACATAAACACTGTTAAAAGTGAAAGCCAAGTTTGGTTAAAGACAGAACAATACATGCATAGGATGATATTTCTTTTAAAAGACTCAGAACAATAAATTCAAAGATTAAAAGAGCACATAAAAACTCACAAGAATAAAGACAATGGATGGGTAAGGAGACAATGGTGTTAGTATAAAAATATGTTAGGGCATAAAGGTAAGAGTAGTGATAAAACACTTGGCCGGGATCACAACAACTGAGTTCCAATTTGATTCTGGGAGCAGCCGTGGATCAACCACATGTACATTGCAGAAACTCCCCAAACTGGAACAAGTAACAAAAGAACTTCTGGAGATGAGAGCAAACTTCTGGAGATGTTGCCAAAGGGGATTGATTATGTTAATAATTTGTGAAAGAAGAGACAGGTAGCCAGATCCTCTTGCCAGTCAAAACTGCCTGCCGACTGCCCCCCTAGTATGTCAGCTGAATGTCAAAAATGGATTCTCTTGAGAGAATCAATCAAATGGTCTCTCACCTGGAGTCATCATGAAGAGCTGACAGTTATCCATCAGAACATCATGTGGAAAATAAACATTCATTATAAGGTAGTATTCTGGATGTTTATATATTTATTTTTAGTTCTCGGCGGACACAACATCTTTTGTTGGTATGTGGTGCTGAGGATCGAACCCGGGTCGCACGCATGCCAGGCGAGCGCGCTACCACTTGAGCCACATCCCCAGCCCTGGATGTTTAAATCCACATCTTTCTAGCCCACTCCCAGCATGCTAACCACAGGTTGTATCAGTTAGCTTCTGCTGTGTAACAAGCCACCCAAAAAATAGTGGCCTAGAACAACCGTTTATTTAACTTGTGTTTCTGTGGGTCAGCTGGAGAGTTCTTTTGTTACAGGATAGTCAACATGATCTTACTGGGCTTTCTCATGGTCCCTAATAAGCTGGTGAGTAGCTGGAGGGTCTAGGATGATTCTGTGTACTTGGCTCTAAATTGACCACCTGTCTAGTAACATGCCTTGTTCTCTTCTACATGCTCTTTCATGTTCCAGTCGTCTGGCACAAATTTATTTTTCCTGTGGTCTCAGATGTTGAAATGTAGGATATCTCAATGAAAATGCCTTTTTCAAGTTTCTGTCATATTTCATGGCCCCATTGGACAAGGAAGGTTGAAGCATTGGAGCAAGAAGAGATATTTTTTTTGGGGGGGTTCCATTTTCTCAAAGAATCAATCCCAATGTTAAATACCCTTTGGGTAGGCTTTCTTGGAGAATCTGAAGAGAAAGACATTCTTAAAATACTGGTGATCTGCAGGAAAATTGCCCAAGTCAGTTCATCCTGCAGCAAGGATAACATTGACACTTTATGGCATAAGAACTCAAATTAAGGTCCATTGTTAGGTGCCACCTTGGCTTGGGAGCTAACCCTGGAGTGCCCCCAGTGGTTCCAGGTGTGGTTCTCCATGCACTCTGATCCCACAGCTAAGGGCCCCTGAGCCACCACACTCCCAAGGGAGCACCTCATTCTCTTGATGAAGCTTACCTCCCACATCCCCTCGTGTCACTGTTCTGGGTGCTGCTGTTGTGTGGCCTGTGAGACCAGATGACTTCCTCTCCTGGGCTGTGAGTGTGTGATTCACCTGCACGGTGCTCGGTATCCTGTGGTCACCATGTCCAGGACTCTCAGTGGGAATCTTTTGCTTTCCTAAAGGGTTGACTAGGAGGTGCTTAAACACGTCTCTACTCATGCATCTTGGTCTCAGAATGCATTTCTATAATGGTTCATCCTTATATGAGCAGAGAGATATAGTACAGTGAATAGTTGAACAAAATGTTTTTATTAGTTATGTTAAGGCTACTGTCCTTAAAAATAACCTCTCAAAATCTCAGTATATAACAAAATGCAATGGAAGCTTTTCTCTTACGTAATAATCCAATGTGGGTCTTATACCACACACACACACAAACAAAATAGACTGCTTATGTTTTATTTATGTTTTATCTACTTTTTCTTTAATTTTTAATTTTGTTACTTTTGTGTTGCTGGGCACCAAATTCAGGGCCTTGTTCACACTAGGCACATGCTCTACCACTGAGCTGCCCGTTGGCCCCCAGCCCGACAACCAGACTTTTGAACTCCAGAAGAGAACTCTTGCTGGAGGTGGTTTTTATTTTACTTTGGTGGCCTTTTCTAGTAGCTGAGACCCTGGTTTGGTCTCCTGGAGCAGAACGTAAACATCTGGAGCTGATCTTTCTCCATTTAGGAAAAAAAACTGTTGTCAGCAATTCGTAACCACGTATAAAAGTTTGTTGTAAGATGAACATTACCTCCAAAGATTTACTACAAACCTGGGTACCCACCTGAAAATGGGCTGACCGTCACTAGTGGGAGCTTGCTGTCTATTAGAAGTATTGGCATGGCTTTGGCTATGGCTCGTAAGTTCTTACAAGAAACCAAAGGTCAGGGGTCACCCCATGCTTGTAGTTCACGAAAAAGCAGCTGGTCTTGCAGGAGATAAACCTGGCATCCATAAAGCTCTAGCGGTTCCTCCTTAGGTTCTTGTCAAACCCCCACCTTGATGTGATGACATAGATGTCATCTACCCAAGATGCCCACACCTGCTCCCCAGTGGAGAAAAAGTGCACCCTATCTGGGCAGTCCTCAGCTACATGCTTGTCTTATCTTCACACACCACCATCCTGACCCTGGGGGACAAGGACTATCGACAGTGCTGGGCACTGCTAAAGCCAGCATTCCCCTTCTGAGCTGATAACAGGGAGGTGCATGAATTGGCTTTTTCAGCCGACCTCATGTGTCCAGCCAGAGCTTATCTTCAGTTTTAAGGAAGGAAAAGCTGAAGTTGGCTAAAAGCTTTTCTTTATTCTCTCTTCCCTTGATATTCTATAAGTCACCAGGGGAGCTGAATATTGCAAAATCCTGTCATGAAAGAGCAGGCTGATAAACTGAAAAATAAAAACAGATGTGAAGCAAAGAGGGCTTATGGACATTTGTTTCTTGCTCTGGACCGGTTCAAGTGCTGGGAATCTTTAATCCTCCTCCCACTAAGAAAAATCTAATATTTCCTCTGCTTCTGACGATCACAATCCTTGGATAATTCACATCTTTGGATAATCACCTCTCCCACATTGAAGTCAAAATAAAGTGATAGGAAAATGCAAAATAAAAATAATAAGTGACATTTATTGCATGCGTCTGTGCCAAACGCTCTGCAGGCAATATTTCATTTAAACAGGGAGAAGGCATGCAGCTCACATTCAGAGCCAGACAGCCTGGAGTCCAATCCCACCTCTAATTCTTAGTAGCTGAATGGTCTCCTGCAAGTGGCTCAGGTTATTTTTGTCTAAGTTTCCTCACCTGTACAAGAGAAATAATAACACTCACACTTCCCTCTTGAAATTCTTGAATGGATTAAAAGAGTTAACACTTGGGAACTGTTTAGAACAGTGCCTGACACACCATAAATCTTCAATAAGTGTATACTATTATTCTTAGGATAATGCAATGAAATAAGTCATCTCATCGATCTTGATTTTCATATAAAGAACTGAATCACAGTAGGATTAAGTCACATGTGAAGGTTGTATGGATTGGAATTGAAGCTCTCATCTCTTTGACTCCAAAGCCCAAGTATGTAACCCTTATGTCACACAGTGGAACTTTCTAGACAAAATAAAAGTGGTGACACCATCCACCTATGAACATCACAATTAGGTTCACGTATGTGTCTGCAAAACACATAATTCGGGTGCCCCATTCCCATATTTGAATTCACAGATTTGGATATGAATCCTGCCAATCTCCCTCAACTTTCTCCTTGTTCCATGAAGGCGCACTGGCTGTTTTCACCCTCCGATGTAAGGAATCAATGTCACTTCAGGTTTGCAAAGGAGACTAATATCTAAGTGTCAGTGTGAGTGGAACATCTAGCTCACCACAGGACAGACTACCCAGAGAAGGTGAATCCCCCCTCCCTGCCTGTTTCACCTGAGAGTTGTCACATAGCATTCCACTGGCTAAAGTCACAGGAGACCCGGTGTATTCAAATGGATGAATTGTAACCTGTCTTCTGCCTCACATGACAGAAATTCCCGTAAGTGGATATTTCCAGGGTTGAGTAATTCAGTAACTCTGGGATGTTGTTTCTATCCTTCAACTTCCTCATTTTAATGTATTTCCACAGTCAAGTCCTCCTGTGGTCGTATGAGGTCTACAATGCCTGCTCCATTTTTAACTGGATCCATGACCTTGCAGATGTGTGACTCATTGCTAATCACTAGTATTTGAAAGCAACATATTTTAGGAAGGACCTTTCCCTTCTCCCTTCCTCCATCCTAGATCTCCCACCCACTGGGGTTGGCAGAATGGAAATCTGGACGTTAGTGAGTGTTCTCGTAGATGGAATCCACTGTGTCCACACTCAGTTGTTTATTCTTACATCCTCGTGTCATTTAAGTGATTGCTACTGTGACTCTCCTCTTTGGTCACGCCCATCTTATCCTCAGGATGGTTCCTCTGCCCTACTCATTTCTCCAGCGATCCACATTCGACACTGCAACTGGAAGGATAACAATGGTTAGAGATGATCAGTTAGTTCCACTGTTCAATGGCTGTCATTGCCTTCATGCCACTGAGGACCCACAGTCTGTCCTCTGCCCACTTTCCATCCACGTCTTTCCCTTACTTCTCCCTACTTACCACATCCTGACAATTTAGACCTGCTTCCTGATCCCCAGGAGGAAAAGCAAAAACAAAGCAGATCAACAACAACCCCAAATCTCATCCTCACTCCAGAGCCTTACGCTCCCTGTTCTTTCTCTGTCTTGTCACCTTTCATCGTCTATATTCATCTACGACTGACCTCAGGCACCATCTCCTCTAGGAGGTCTCTCCTGACCACACCCCTCATCACCACACATAAGTAACTCCTCTTTAGCAATTCACAGCTCTTAGGAGTATATGAAATCTTCTCCTTTGATTATTTCATTCCTTATTTATGACACCGCCACCAAAAAAAATGTTAAGCCCCTGAACACTAGAGCCTCCTCGACCTAAAAGTCTTATAAAAGAAGGACTCCAAGTTAATTTAGATTTTCCTTAGTTTTTAGATTAATTTTCTTTAGCTTTTAGATTCATTTCCATGCCATGCCATAAGCATTCCGATTGTTGGGGGGTAGCTATAAGCTGAGTTCTTCTTACATAAATGATTTCACGTTCCTCTTTCTCATGTGATGGAGAGTTCAAATATACTGCACTGAAGTTACTCAGTAATCAGAAACTAACAGAAATTTTGGATAAAATCATAGAGAAAATTAGAGGGATTAGGAAAAAGCAGATAATTGGGGGAAATAAACATCAAAAATGATGTCTAATTTGGTTGAAAATAACCAGGATATACTTCATGACGCTGGGAAAAGATGACTGCAGTTCTTGTCTCCTCGCCTGATTTGCAGTCTGACCTTAGGGAGCCTGTTAAAATTCTCTTAAGTTGGATGGACACTTCCTAATAAATGCTTGGAGAATCTTAAGATACAACAATATCAAGTCAAGCTTGGAGGGATTTTCTGTATGTTTTTGGTTATCTTTAAAAATTAAAACCAGCTCTGCCTCTGGTGTGCTTGTCTGGAGTATGAAAATATTCCCAGCATGGGCTTATAGGAAAGCAAAAGGATAATCTGGAAATAACAACAAAACGACAAACATTTTTTATCTACATCGTGACCAGCTGTTGGTTGTGCTGATTTTAAAAAGTTAGTTTTATTATCTGAAACAATTAAAAATGATGAACTTTTCAATAGTCATTTTTTTTTAATTTACTAGACAACTGTTTCTTGTCCTTACGCCCTGTGATTGGCAACATGAAGCTGTGGTTTTCAATATTTGGGTGGTGAACAGATAAAGGTGTGTTCAACATAGAATGAAACGTTTGTCCTTGGAAATTGTACATACCTGCACAAAGTCACACGGTCATACAGTTGTCTTCTGCCACCTTCCTAATATCCCCAGACTTTTCTCTCTTTTTTAAATTCAGCTACTTTTCTCTAAGCAGAATTAACCTTGGAAACTGAATAATGACATCCTTCCGTGAAGGGGGGAAAAAAAAAGTTTCCTCAAATTACTTAGAGGACTTCCGCTGATGCTTTATTTTCAATAAACCTCAAGGCAAATAGCCACTTTTGAACTTTGCACTTTGACCTCTGCCTTTCACAACCTGGAGAAAGATCAATACCAGAGTCAAAGTGTCAGCCAAAAAAAAAAGAAAAAAAAAAAAAGAAAGAAAATGATATGCAAAATTGTTATTTATATGAGTCCCCTGATTTTGTTTACTGAACTTAATATAAACTCTGCCTTTTGATTAAAAGCAAATGTCTGAGTTCTCTGCAGGGACCTGCTGTTCCAGATGATTACATCTTTTGAAGAAAACTGCAAAGGGCAAGCAGTAACAGAGAAAGGGGGAATCTCCAGAAGGAATCCCTTTGGTATTCAATAGCAGACGATAATGAGGAGGCCATGTGGCTATTGGAGGTAGAAAAAGGCAGAGGAGAATCACAATGGGAACCATGGTCTGTTCTGCAATGCATGCCGTTCAAAACTGCCTGCACAGCACAGGAAAACTAATACAATGAGGGGCCTTCTGAATGAGTCCAGTTCTTAAAATTTACCAACAGGGAATAATCAAAGAAAAGCAAAAGCAGATATTATCTTTGGATGGGATGGCACTTTATATCTCAGAGAAATAAACAAAATGAAAGTTAAAAAAAATGGAGAAAAGGACAAATAAATGATCATATTCATTTTTGGTAGACTGGAATGAATCTATTTAAGATATTTTATGGACTTAACTGAGAAAATCATTATTATACACAAGTACAAAAAAAAAAAAAACCCACAAAAAACAAACATGCTCATACTGCATAGCCAGTGTGACTCACCATTTGTAAAAGATGCAAATATCAAAAAGATAAACATAAAAATTAGCCTGGAAGAAGAGATGAAAAATTAGACTATTTCTTTGATAACAGCTTTCTATATACTTTTTTTTTAAAGAGAGAGAGAGAGAGAGAGAGAGAGAGAGAGAGAGAATTTTAATATATATATATATATATATATATATATATATATATATATATATATATATATATATATTTTAGTTCTCGGAGGACACAACATCTTTGTTGGTATGTGGTGCTGAGGATCGAACCCAGGCCGCATGCGTGCCAGGTGAGCGTGCTACCGCTTGAGCCACATCCCCAGCCCCATTTCTATATACTTTTCATTTTAAGTTTTTGTTGCCTAGGCCATCTTTTTTTGCAGTGATTCCCTGATCTGTGCCCTTTGTGTCCCTCTGCCACCCACCTCACCAACAAGACCTCAAGTTTCTTAACAGTTTCCTTAACCTCAAAATGCATGTATTGTATTTATTAAGAGGTATTTGTTAAGCTGGGAGCTATGTTGTTCAAATTTGTTTCTGACCACACAGACACACACTTACACACACGTACACACCTGCTTGCATTTATCAAGAATCTACATAATTTTGAGAGTCTGTTCCTGAGATTATTAAGGCAATGAATTCCATATTTATTTGTTTCTTGCTGTCTCTGGGGTTTTGTACTACCAAGAGTGTCAAACTTAGCTACTTAATTGAAGTATTAGTAAATGCACCAGATTCAGTCCTGACTCTAAGACATTGTCTGAAATTTTAGAGGGTTTTTTTTTTTTTTTTAACTCTTGTTCTCAAGGAGTCTTTAATTTTGCTAGGGAAGATACATCTACTACATGAAGCCCTTGCAGAATAATTAGTAGACAACATGTGTGGTCTTGACCAATTGTGTGGTCAGTTTTCCGATGATTCTTCTCATATGAAGTTAATATACAAGAGAGTGGCAGGGATCTTGTGGAATTAATTAAGAAGGATGAATACAGTAAAGCCATAATTAAATTTATTACATTGTATTTAATGTAGCTAAAGCATGGCAGAGTGCAATATGTGTATCTTCTACTTCAATTTTAGCTGTCAAGGAATAAAATCAGAAGTATCCAGCTTGCACTACTTAAAAGCACCAGTTGAGGTATTCCAGTGAAGACAAAATGGTAAATCAAATAAGGAATAAAGCCCAGGTGGGAGATTATTTAAACACAACCCATTCTTAAGTGTGTGTGGATCTATGCATAACAGAATTGCAATGGAGTAGCAAGAATGCCCTTCCTACTAGGGTCTTGTGCATCATGCCCTAGGTCTTTTGGTTACAGACCATTGTTCCGCAAGTTCTAACTTTTTTAAAAAAAGCCAAAAACCCAAAACCAACAAAAACGGAAAAGGCGGAGACAAAATTAAAATTAGGGGTAAAAAAAAGGCTCCATATCTGTAAGTAATTAAGTATCACATTGGTTCCTTGGGATTCAGCAGTTGAGGGATCAGGTTGCACTCCATTAATTTGTTACTTTTACTACCCACTATAGGAAACAAAGAATGGAAACCAGTTCCCAGATTTCCATCTTAATAAATTCATAGTGTCCTCACCAATAGGGTATTCTGCCATTCTCCACTTTGACAAAAGATTGTAATTTCTATAGTAATGATTTCAAAAAGAAGTGCTTTAAAATAAAACCACAATAAAATGTCACGTGCACCCAAAATAGAAACAACTATGGATTTACCTACTAACTGTATAGAGTATAACAAAGAATTGTTGCCTTATTATAATTTCAGAATAAGACAATACACATAGTGTCTTGCATAGAATTTTAAAGGCAATGATACTGCATATGTATTTCACATCGTGGTTATCATAGATGGGTGCCTTGATTTGATCAGTTTTTATATTTCACTGCCAATTTACATATATATATATGTACCTACTAACTGTATAGAGTATAACAAAGTATAAAACTGTATAGAGTATAAAACTGTATATGTGTGTGTGTGTGTGTGTGTGTGTGTGTGTGTGTGTGTAGGGAAGTTTTGCCTAATATCTTAATGATGAGATAAAAGCTATGATAATATGTCCATTTTGTTTATATGAAAAACAATAATTGTGATATTATAAACACATACTAAAGGCTAGAATGCTCTCTTTGCATGACCTTTAATTCACCTCTGCATACACAGAAGTCATTTCCTTTACCAAACAATAAGTCAGTTGCAATACCAAATGTACAGCTGAAAATTCATTTCATTTCTTTTAAATGAAATGGGCAACTGAGTATTCCCAAGAGTGACATTAATGAGTCACTTAAGCACTAAGCAGCTAGACGGTAGAGAAAAGAGATTTTTGGCATTGCTTCTTTTGTAAATGCCTCATTTTTTATAAATCAGAATGTACTGTTCCTATTCTTTGAGAAGCTGGTCAAAAATATCTATCATGACATAAAGGTATCCTCATATTTCATTTTATTCTGTTTATCATTTCTCCAAGTGCCACAGGAGTTTTAGAGTAAAAGAAAATTAGCCTGCTAGAAATAAACCTTATGCCAATAAGCTGAAAGGGAGGCCCTCCAGGGCGTACGACAATGTACCCACGAGTCCTTGATTTTCCAGTATTGCTTTGCCTTTTCCCAGTAAACATTGTTGCTTATAAAATAAACCACACACACTGAAGGAACTCACAATTGGAACATTTAAATGATTATTTGCTTCTCTTTTCTACCAGCTTGTAAAACATTATTTTCTTATTCTTTCGTAAATGGCCTGTGCTAATTACATCCCATGACCCTTACCCTCCAAGTGCCTTCATTTATAGCAGTGCATTCTTTTGCTGGGCAACAGATTGGCCAGGTTTATAAGATGCTGCTACCAGGCCTCCAGTCCTGACTTCTGCTTCCCGAGGTCATGAGTCTAGTTCACCACATACAACTCAGTAGAAGAACTGATTTTTTCTGTAGAGACAGGTAACTTACCCAAATCCCAAGGAAAAATGCACAATAATACAAGAGATTACCCCCTCCCTTTGAATATATCAGGATAGCAATTCAGATTGTGTATGTGTGTGTGTGTGTGTGTGTGTGTGTGTGTGTGTGTGTGTGAGAGAGAGAGAGAGAGAGAGAGAGAGAGAGAGAGAGATTTTTGTAAAAAAGAGAGGGAAAAAATAAAAATTGAACCTAGGAGTCTATCTCTGAGTTGCCATGGTAGAACCATTTATTTACAGGGGATCATAGGAAAGCCATTGGAGTTGATCTATTACACAGTCTGCGGATTGGAATTTTATAAACTTCCTTGAAATTTCCACTGTGAGTCTAGTACGATTCTAAACTGGTAAGAAAATCAGAAGATGGATGTGATGGCCCATTGTCAATCTAAATATATCTGAGCAAAATGTTTATAAGATGATACTGTTTCTTTCTTTCTTTTTTTTTTTTTTTCATTTTCAGGAGATCTATTGTAGACCTGAAACCCTACTAGTTATTATGCATTTGGCAAATTACTGAATGAAACGTAACTTGATTTTAGTAAGCACATGAAGATTAGGATGGATTGATACAATTTGAGCAAATAGAGTTTATTAATAAACCAGTACTGTACTATGGAATCAATTACAAAAAAAAACTCAACGTCTCTAGGCAAAGGGACATAGGATTTCATCCACTATTACTCAAAGTTTGAATACATTTATCCTGATTACTTGTTTAAAAGAAATATTTCTAGAAATGTGAACTATTTAAAGCCCTTAATACAATTCCAAGAACTGAGAAAATCTACAGCATAAAAAAAAAATTCGCATCAGTTAATAAATAAATAATGTTGGTATTTTCATGCAACTATGATGGAGATACAAGCATACCACAAAAGGGAAAAGTGTGTTTGGCACATTGTTAGGGTCATCTGTGCTAATGTCACATAAAAATATGTAACGTCTGTTGGTTTAAAAACATTTCTATCACAATCAATACCTTAACAAAGACTGGGATGCTGAACTTAGATAATAAAAATATTTTGTCGAAATGACAACACAATTATATAAGGGTATTTTTCTATTGAGTAGGTTGAAACTGAGATTTATAGAAATAATTAAGGATGCATAATTCATTATTAAAAGAATCACTGGGTTACTCATGCACTACTGAGTAGCACATGTAATATTTAACATATATGAAATGTTCAACAGTTTGATCTGCTAGAAAATTTTCCATACTATGTGATATATATTTTAAATGCTTTCCCGTATTTGGTTTTGTTGAAATATTTTTTTTCCATAGATAACATTTTAGCATGTGATGACTTCATTACAGTAGGAGAGGAACCTTTGCCTGCCAATTCCTTGAGAACAGAATAGCAAAGATGACAAGCGTTAAAATTCTGGGATCCTTTGCTTGTGATGGCTTGGGGTCCTTCTCCCCACCATGCACCAGTGATGGGGGCTCTCAGGAAAGGGACCATTTACTTGCCCTGTTGTCAGCGCATCTGGAGGCCTTGTCAAAACAATATAATTTTACTTTGTAACTTTTTGACATTGGTATTTATTGCACCTGTCTTTGGGCATGATTTATGACCTGTCTGGCGAATATTTCTCTTCAAGTTGGAGTTTACAATATGAGATAAGTGAAGCATTTCAAGGTCTGTGTATGTTTCGAAATGGGAAATGGATATTTTGCACCCACAGCTCACCATCTTACGGCCTCATGGTCACCCCCGAAGTGGCCACTGTGGATACCACTCTCTCAGTTCTCTAGCAAGAGAAAGATGATGCAATTCTATATTTTCTGCAATCTCTTTTGCGAGGGAATTGTGTCAATAAATTCTAATGAGTGGCAAGAAAATGCACCATGGGAGAGGCATCCAATGGAAAACATGTGTTTGTTGTAAGGGGATCCCAGTGACCTTTTGTCTTTGTAATGGTATCCTGGCCTGGCTCATCAGTGTTTCTATATATCACAGAAGACACACTTACCCTTGGCAAAATTGCACACAGTTTTAAAGCATCCATTTTAATTAGGTTGCTTAGCCAGGCTGTAATCAAGAAAACCTTCTTTCTTTGAGCGTCCGTCTCCTCTTGGTCTGGGCATTGGTTTACATTTGCTTAGCAAGTGTGTATTTGAGGTGTGCTTTGTTCTGTTTTCACAACAAATTTCTTAAGCCCTTCCACTTCTGTTGCCCAAAGTTCAGATGAATGTGAACAATTTGAGAGAATTCTGAAATTAAAATGACTAATAGCTTCTAACGTGTTTCAAAAAGCCATTTGGGATAAGTGAATAGAATCTGATTGGTTTGTTTTTTTCCCTCTTTTTTAGGCATGCAGACTCTCACTTTTAACTGAACATATCAGGAAACCATATTACCTTAAGATAACATGAAATGTGATTTATACCTTTGTGTGTGATTTTTTTCCCACTAAAATTAACTGAAGAATTCAGATTCAATTTTTTTTCTTTTCAAAAAATTAAACTTGAAAAGACCATATCCACTGCCTATCCTGAGCAATTTTTTCCCCCTCACTATCATCCTCCCTGGAATGAAAACTTTACATAAACCTGGCTGTACAGTTTATTTTATATTAGTAACAAAATTTATAAAAATGTCACATAACCTTATGTCAATCAATAATACTTTTATTCACTTCTGAGGGTTCCCTAAAAACGCTCAACTATTTACCATTTCATGATATTATTTCAGTGGTGTTATAAATCAGCACTGGGTCCTGTAGATGGCCTTATATTTGATCAGGAAGCAAATATACACTTTGTAACACATCTAGCTTATTACTAAATACTCTTCAAAAACTCATCATAGGTGACTCCATACCATGAAAGAGGTGGAACGTCACTAAATCATAGGATTTGAAAACCATGATTTCTGGCACAAGGAATCATAGAATTCAAATGAGACAGAGATGAATGTATGTGTTTCTGTAGCTCAGCTCAAAGACCATGCAGAGGTTTATCCTCACTTCAAGTTCAAGCAGACAGGGTTGCGTTTGTGAACTTTTAATACTTAAACAATTACTGTGGAGCACACACTTAACATTCTGTTGACATTTTTCATTCGTCTAACTCTAATCCAGAAAATACCAGCAGTGTAAATGCAGAAAGGCAACACGATTTCCTTCACACTGGTAATTCACACAAACCCTCACCTTAAAAGAGGAAGCATTGGAGCATTCTTGTTGCCTAGGCAATCTTTTCTGCAGTGATTCCCATGATCTGTGCCCTCTGTGTCCCTCTGCCACCCACCTCACCAACAAGGCTTCAAGTTTCTCAACAGTTTATTTCAGGAATGAAAATCTAACCCTTTCATCATTTTTGTTGTACTCTCCTGAGATTTCTCTAAGCTCTCCATCTCATGTTGTTGTGATGGAAGTGATGATGTGACTCATAAAAGAATTAATCCGCCAGGGTAGAGGATGGACAATTACCTCATGTTTCCCACATGCAGCACTCTGTTGTTTAGACATCATTAATCTATCTTACAGACTCTTGACTTCCTCATTTTCCTCTGGACCCCTAAGCAATAACAACTCCTTCCCATCTTCTTTTGGTTTCAATTGTATTTTATTCCTAGGGAAAGTTCTGCAACATCTTCCCTCTCTGAAGACCAGGGATTTTGTTCCCTGGCAAACCCAGATGCGGCTGGAATACTTTTGTGAGCTTCTAATACTTAAGTCATTACTGCGGAACACACACTCTTAATTCCACGCTTGGCGCTTGCAATTTCTTATTAGTCTATCTCCAATTCAGAAAACACGAGAAGTCCTCCACCAAGGGATACAATTTCCGTCTTGAACCTACTCATCCTTAACAAGTTAGACTCTGCCAATATCTTGCCAAGCCAGTGACATCAGCACTGGCAGGACATTAAAATGAGATTAGAAATGGCCCCATGACATCACCCTCTTGTTCCTATCGAACAGATGGTTTCTGTATATTGTGCAATTTGAGATCATTATTCATGGTTTGGGTCAGTTTAATCCAGGAAGCCAAAAAACTGCCAAGAAAAATTGACCTGGAACCAGTTCAAAGACTCAAAATTATTTTATTGATTAGATGCCTAAAGTTTTCGTTTTCCAGAAGAACATCATGAATCATCAATACATGATAATTCCTGAGTCATTTTAGCATGCATGATGTTTGAAACTTCAAAACAAGATAATCTCCGAAGAGTTAACCTTTAAGAAGTCTGATAAGAAGATAGCTAAGAAACTTTGTTGGGGACCACTGAACTTGGGCCAGAACTATTGACTGAGGCAAGTGGTTTGTTTGAACTGGATGGTTATTTATTTTCACCTTAAACTTGTTGACTTCATATCCTCCCTTTAGCTCAGCTCCGAGAGAGTGAAGAGGTATGTTTTAAACAAGCCAGACAGGAAGCTATTTTGAAAGGCCCTGCTCAGGCATTATACCAAAGCAAGAAGATAAAGCACAGATTTGGCTGGCTGAGAACTTGGAGAATAAAATCACATCCAAAACAAAATAAAACAAATCCTAAATGTGTTCACAGAAAGCTTTATGAGACACCATTAGTCTCATATAGTCATTCCTTCTCTAAGAAAGTGAAAGGAATTTTGATACAACTTGTTGCCTAAATAAATCCATTTTATGTCCAACACTTAACCATCTCTGCCTCCATTCCACCCGCTGCCTGATCTCTGATTATGGTACTCTCTTATCAGAAGTTACTAAGACCTTTATGGCTACCCTCTTCATCGTGCAGAAATTTCATATTAAGAAAATAAGCTCTTTGTTTTTGTGAGGACTTTTTTTCTTCCTCCCTCCTTCCTGTAGCTCTATGCAACAACATCCCTTCTTCCTGTGATGGGTGTGCCTATGAAGTTTTACACACACTTATCCTAATCCAGTTCAAGAAACCTATGTTGTGGTGATTCATTCACAGTACTGCAAGCAATGTGTGTGTGTATATATATATATATATATATATATATATATATATATATATATATTAACATTATTGAAGCAGAGGTACTGGGGAATAAACTTGACAAAATGACATTGGGTTCATGTATGAATATGTAACCCCAAGTCCTACTTATAGGTATAATTATAATGTACCAATAATTTTTTTTGAAAAGGTTATAATATTGATTCAATTCTCTGAGTGTGGGCTCATTGTTTGTTGGTTGGTTTTTTCCTAAAAGTTTTTAACCTATAAAAGTGTAAAAAGTAGGTTTAAAATAGTGTCCTAGGACAAATCCTATTGAGACTTATTTCATAAATGGTGTAGCAGCTAGGAAACTGCCAAATTTTACCTTCTGTGTTAAGATTTTTTAAAAACATAATTAGACATAAAAGTGGAATTCATTGTTACATAGGTGTACAGGCACACAACATAACAGCACAGTTTGGTCAGTTTCATTCTTATGCATTATATTTTGAGATAAGCATTATATCTTATGCATTATATTTTGCTGAGCCTATGCTTGTAACTCAGTTTGATTTTTCCCTTTCAGGTATGGCAGAAGGATGCTATCAGGTGTGCCTTGTCCCTCAGATCTGTTATTTTGAACACCGCAGGTGTTACGGATGATCCTAGAAAACACAGCAAGAACCTCATTTCCTGGGGTGTTGTGTTTCTCTCTCTGGAACAGAGAGGACTTGCATTGCATACATGCCCTTTCTGCATCTTTAAAGCAATATGCATAATGGACACCAAAATTCTGCTCCTTAGGGATGATTCCATGGATGCTCCGTCTTTGCCTTTGAATTTACTCTTGACCATTGGTATACCTGTGCCTGTGCAACATGCTAAATACCACCTTATAATTTTTTTTAAAAAATTTCCCCCTCACCTGATATGTCTCCTTGGTCTTCAAAAATGTTGTGGGAACTGGGTAGACATCAATCTTTCTCCTTTGTTTCTGCAGACACAGGAATCAAATCATATAGAATTCTGAGGTGGTAGTGGAAAGGGAAAACCTAACTTTTAGGAAGTTGGTCTGATATCTAAACAGATAAGAAAAGAAAGAAACCAAAGAGGTTTATACATGAATGACTTCTTCAGAGTTCCTTGCTAATGATGATCTAAAGAGCCACGATTCTGTGTGTTTGAGGGGGACAGCTGTTGCTGCATGCTACCTTCACTCTGAGCACTGATGGAAAAGCCCTTGCTATTAAACTTTGCATTTTTAGGGTCAAAAAGAAAAAGGCTAAACAGAGAAGGGTTTTATGTCACATCTTACATAGATCACCAAATAAATAAATAAATGTAAACTGTAATGCTTTTCTTTCAGGAGCCAAAGAAAGCCCTTAAATTTTGCAAAAGTCTGGCTCTCTCTCTGAGGGGATTCAAGTATTCATTTGAATGGTCGAAATAGACAAATATTTCATTACAGGGGGAATCTTTTCAAAGATATCCTAATTTTCTGATTACGCTCCTCATGCTAAAGTTATAAAGATCCCTGCAAAACAAAACAAAGCCAAACAAAATAGAAAGCAAACACTGCACACCAGCTCTCCTCCTTCAATTAGGACCAACTACAATCAACACGAGTCTGCCATAGGCAAATGTCTCCAGCCTCCGGGAGCTTTGATGTAATCAAGGCCAGTGAGATGTGCCAGACCTTCCCGTTTCTCCCAGATGGCACAGTTTGCTACTTTCACATTTTGCTTTTAATGGACAAGCAAGAAAACCTGCCAGTAAAGCAGTGGAGCGAGCTAAGAAAACAAACAAACAAAAGCAATCATGCCTCAGACATGGAGACCAATGACAGGTATGATTGATCAGGTGACCAGCTGGAAGCTGTCACCACCAAGTTGAGAGAAACAGGCACAGTTTGGCGTGTTGCACAGGCTACATATTATCCCGGGGTACTGGGTAGGTAATGTTCTTCTGCAAACAAAGAAATGGAAAGGATGGAGATTGCTCAGCCTGGACCACATGTCTCACCATGCCATAGTTACCATGAGATGCCCTGAAAGAGGGACAGTGGGAAACTAAATGTGTTGTTTTCCTCTTCAAAATTCTTTCTAGAATAAGACCATTCTGTACATCAATGCATTCTTCTGTAGCTTGTATTTGTGCTTTGATATAGAATGAGTACTTTCTCCTTGTCAAAAATAAGGGTACCTTTTGGCATGCAATCATCTTAGCAGCATTACAATCCACTGGGAAAGGCACTCAAGTCCCAAAGCTTAACTTCTAATTCTGGTGAAATTTTATTGTTATTTAAATGAGTAAAAGAGAAGCCCCCTTTCAAACTCAACTGTGGTGTTTTGAGATGCAACTGAAATCATTCCATGTATACTTGATTTTAAAATGTCTTGGATTGTAATGAGGTTTGAACAAAGTTTTCAAAGAGAAAACAATCACCTTTTATCACAATAAGAAGTGTGTAGATTTAAAGATTATAGTAAATACATTAATCTGTAAATAAAAGATGCACATTGCAATAATGCAAAAAGCAATGTAAAAACATTTTACAAAGCATAAAGTACTAGGTATGTGCAAGTTATTATGAACAATTAAGTAATGTGAAAACATTAAAAATATGGAATTGTTAACATCCTGCTTGTTATAAAGGCAGTAGCTCTGAATGACACACTCTTCATGCTCCAAATAGAAACACAACATGCAAACCAGGGATTTAAAATCTCAGTGTATTTCAATTCACATATACTAAAAATGAAAATTTTACTTCATCGGATATCACTAATCATCAATTAAATAAATATAACCTCAGTTTGACTCCTATTTACCCCATGACATACATTGTATGAATGATTTATCAACACAATTCATACCCTGGTATATTTGTCTATTGTTTCTATTCAGCACCTAATTTATCTTCACCAGCACAGCATTTATTATCAAATATTAAGTATCCAGTAGGAAGGCTGGGGATATAGCTCAATTGGTGGAGTGTTTGCTTTGAATGCACAAGGTACTCGGTTCAAACCCCAGGACCACACACACACATACACACACACACACACACAAAAAAAAATCCAGTAGGAGATAATCAAATGCCACTTTCTGATTGACTAAGATGTTGATTTTAAACTTGATACAAGTATTATCTTTTTGCCTTTCAGCTCTAGATCCAACTGTTTCCCTCCAATTTTAAGATTGGCAGAAATGATGTGAAAGCTTTAACACACTTTATACAGCATTTTCAAAGATATATATATTTCTTACACTTATTTTAAGGAAATCAAAATGTGAAAACTTTATTGCACCACTGTTCATTTACCTGCTGCTTCACAGGTGCAGCAACACAATGGCTCTCTTATTAGTAGCTGGAGGATTGGTCCCGGCCTTCTGTGGTGTTCAACACACCCACTAAGGAGACCGTGTGGGGATGGAGGAAGAGGCACTATATAAGCATTTCCTGAACTACCTATCAGCAGGTTGAAAAATACTTGTTTTATCTTACATTTTGTCTCGTTTTAATGTACACCAGGAAATAATTGGAAATGGAAGATGAAGAGATGGAGCATCACTTTGTTCTCCGTGTGGCCAAATCCTGGGATCCTGCCCAACGATTTTTGGCAGAATATTGGTAAATAGAAGCCATAGGTCTCTAACAAAGCTAATCACCCTAGACCAGTGGTTTCCTAATTTGGCTTCTCCCAGATGAAACATATTTGAAGGTTCTCATCCATCCTTGCAGGCTCTGTAGCAGTAAGTCCAGGTGGGGTCCCAGGAAAATATGTTTTTCAAGTTTTTCAGGTGATTCTAATTATATCTGAGGACCGTTGCCATAACAATTCAAATTAACCTGCCAAATAATGTAACAATATGGAAAATGTTATTCCTCAGTAGGAGATTTTTTTCCCCTCTTTTATGTTGAAGGAATATTTGCAAAACCATTTGGCAGGGGTGAGGGAAATGCTCAAGGGAAATGTTTGAAGAAAAAAAAAAAAGATGGTCCTTGGCAACATTCTAAGCTTTGGTCTTGCTGAGTGGGAGATGTAAACTGAGAGTCTAAGATAAATTATTATAGAGAGATGGGAGAACTTTTTAAAGCCAGTAATTGGGAAGAAAGCTGTGGTAACATGAAAAAGTTCTTAGCTCAGTTCCCAGTACCTACATCTTTGCTAAACTGAGAACTGGTTGTTGGTACTGTTAGCACCCATAACATCATGTGTAAGCAACCCCAATCAGTAATATAAGCAGGTGTAAAGGTCTAGATTGGAAGTCATTCGTGTTTATATCAATGCCAATTCTCTTCTTTGTTTTTTATGTATTGGTTGATTTTTTTTCTACAATACTTGGGATAAAACCCAGAACCTTGTGCATGCTTTAGGCAAGCGCTCTACCATGGAGCAACACTCCCAGCCTTGAAAACTCTTGTAGACCCACCATCCTCAGAGACTTGTGACTAGCAAAACCCAGTAGTCCCCAAGACTAGTGAACATTGATCATGCACATTGAATTAAAGGACAAAACAGAAGCATTTTTTGTGAAAACCCTATTAGAACAAACACCTTAAAGTTGAATTAAAATGATCTAACATCCCAGAACAAGGATGAATCATTGGGAATGGCAGAAAACAGTTCCCTGAAATGCTTCCATATTTGATTGTCTTCAAGACACTACAGATAATGGCAGTTTAATAATGATTATTCAAATGTCAGAGGATGTAAAAACTGACACCTTTCTAACATTGTTCCTTTCTTTCTTCTTCTTCTTTTTTTTTTTTTTTACTTTCCCCTCCTCCCAGCGAACAATACATCATTTTTAACAACTTAATCATGTTTGGAAAATAAGTTCTCTATTTTTAAACCTTAATGCATAAATTGCTAACTAGAATTCTATAAGCTATAAAATAGTGTATTGAAAATATAATCCATGTAGAGTCAAGAATAATAAAGGTTTTCACACTTTTCCTGACCATTAACCAGGGCTAAGGGGTTCTTTTGGGATAGAGGTGTGTGGCTGAGAAGGATCAGTGTTGTGACTCTTGTCACTCACAAACTTCAGGTGACTGGAAAGACAATCACGGTGCTCTGCAGTGCATGAGTGAACACAACGCTTGTTTTTAAGACAAGGCATGGAGCAAAATAATGTCAAAATAGTGTTTTCCGAGGTGTATTTATTTTTATTTTTAATGGAACAAAATTATTCCCAGCTGTTCGGTGCTCTCACCCTGCCTGTTACTTTTTAATGAATCTTATAATAAGATGATTAATTTTACACTCTTGGAGGCTTTTGGCTGAATGTTGTTGATTAAGCAATTACATTAATCCACTTCTGTTTGTTTTCTTGCAAGCCCAATGATGAAGGTAATTCCCCCCCCCCCAGGAATAATCTCTCTAGAATTATTAGGCATGTGTGGAAGAAGTTTAGCACATATTTCCAAGACTCTTGCTATTATTAACCAATTCTAAGCTGAAAATGGCAATAGTCCTGCTTTATTCCCAAAGTGATAAAGTTCAGGACACCACTAAGTTTCATTTCTCAGCTTAGCCACAAACATCGTGCATGGACATTGAAACATGATCATAGTATTTCATGATGAAATAAATAAAGTTAAAAACACAATAGGAAACCATCAATTTTTTGGAACCCAGTTTTTGTTTTTGCAAATGATGAAAATGTTTTGACAAATAATACAAATAAAGGTTTTAGAATGAGTCGTAGAAAACATTGGAAGCATGGTTTTGAGCAGGAGGATCAGTGTGGGTGTCAGTTGGGTCCCCAAGTGGGTTTACAGAATGAGCAAGACATTGATTGGGAACCTGATGGGACAAGTCTCTACCTTCAGTGGAGAGTCTCTGGAAGGGGTGAGCTATGGGAAGACTTACTAGTGGGATGACTAGCTTCAGAAATTTTTGCAAGGCTCAGATGACCACCCGTGGAAAGACAAAAGAAAAAGTCCAATTGATCAGGTGGACTCTTTGTCCTCTCATGTATAAGACCAAAGATGTGACTCGTTCTTTACTCCTTGGGCATCTTGTTGTACTAAGCTGAATCATACTAACCGGCCAATATTCAATCATTTTCAACCAACTAAAATGGCAATTTATATGGTTTAAATGATAGCAATGGAAAGCAATGCAGGTTTAGTGCTTTCTCTCCCTCTGTTCTTCTTTAGTTATTATTAGAGGATCAAGTCTCCTTGATTTTCCTTTGTGTCTTCTACCTTTATGATTTGGATGTAAGATGTCCCCCCAAAAGCGCAAGTGTTAGACAATACAAGAAGGGTCAGAAGAGAAGTGATTGGGTTGTGAGATTCTTAACCCAATCAGTGATTTAATCCCCTGATAAGGTTTAACACTGTGGTAACTGAAGTGCTAGGGTGTGGATGGAGGAGGTGGGATTGGGGCGTGGCTTTGATATACATCTGTATCTGGCCAGTGGAGTCTCTCTCTCTTTGCTTCCAGATCGCAATGTGAGCTGTTTTCCTCTGCTCCACTCTTCCACCATGATGTCCTGGCCCACCTCAAGCCCCAAGGAATGGAGCCGACCTTCTATGGACTTAGACTGTGAAACCGTGAGCCCACAAATCAACTTTTCCTCCTCTACAATTGTTCTGGTCACAGCAGTGAGAAAGGTGACTAAAATACTTACAGAGTACCTGGTCTAGAGCCACCGTTGCCTTTCAAGAATGCACAGGGCTGCTATGGTGGGGAACAGGAGGGAATGTTGAGGGGAAGAGAGAACACAAAGCATCTTGAGTATGAAGCATGACTTTAGTGGATGTAAATGAAGAGTAAGATCACAGCCGTATTGTGCAAGGGAAATGGGCTTTGGAAGGAAAATCAAATTTGATGTCAGATGATCTTGCTGAAGATCACATATACCCATTTAATTTCTTTAAGCAATACACAAATATGAATCAACCCATTAAATTAAATCTGAAAGTCATTCCGCTCTCTATAAAATTGTTCTTTTCGCCTTCTGTCTGTCATATAAAGTAATGGAAAATTTCACATTGTATTAGTTATACTATATACAAATGTTATTATATGAAAAGTACACTCAAAAATAAATATCATAGCATAGCCCAAAATCATGCCAAGGACTGCTCATGGGCAATTGAAGATTGGTCATGTGAAATGTATGTATTTTGAAATTACTTGTGATACTTAGAATGGGTCCTTTTAACTGTGATACAGATATGGGACTCAGCTCCATGATGCAGGCATGGCATTATAAAATTTATAATTTCCTCATAGGAAAACAGGTTATATAGTTATTGTTTTTCATATATAATATCTTATTAATTGTTCTGTGAATTTCTATGCCTATAATATTTTCTTTGTTTATATCTGACCCAAGTAGGAAATTTCTTTCATAGCTGTACTGATTTCTGATGTTATTTACATCTGTTCCTTATCCTTCAGTGTGCTTTAAAATTTTTATTTATTTATTTATTTATTTATTTATTTATTTATTTATTTATTTATCTTATGAAACTATCTTTCCTGTGGGAGTAATATTCACTACCATGCCAGATTTGAAAGCAACAATAGTATTTTTGCCTGTAAAGGAAAATGAAGCTATATTTAACTTCAAATTTGTAGACTAAACAATGACTATATAACCAGGCAAAAATCATAAGCCTTCCATGCTCTTGGCTGATTTTGTGAATAGCAAATACCAAATATATTTTGACATTTTTACACACACGTTTGCAGCCAAATTCAGGGCAAAACAACCAAAGTTTAAATCTCCACAGTGTTCCCTCATTCTTTAGATTGTGTGTGTGTGTGTGTGTGTGTGTGTGTGTGTGTGTAGGTACACAGGTGTCTGAAACATGTGTGTGTAACTCCTGGTAGGTGTACATGAATGGACTATATGGTAGGCCTATGAAAAGGTTGGGATTTGATGTTATATTTTCCCATATAATTCTCATTTGATTTTTCAATACTGTTTTCCTAAAGTGAATGAGAAAGTTATCCAACTGTAGGACAATAAAAATATGAACACAATAAACAAATGAGATAGTTACAGAGAAGTCGTGGAAGTTAACTGTCACTGAGACTGGTTGACAGTCAAGCTATGTTTGATTTTTTTGGTTTTTATACAGTGGATGCATCTGAACAGAGTGACCCTATTTCCAAATAAATCCACATTCTGACATTCCATGGAGACATGAATTTTGGGTGGGGGATCTAATTATTCACTATTTCTTCCTGGAAGCTTTGACACAGGTACTAGGTAGGTCTATGGCTATATTGAACATATTTTTCATATGGATCTCTGAAAAAATATGCTTTAATTATATCGCCCCGAAGTTTCTCCATCTACATTGGGCCATAAAGATGCTTTAAGTCACTAAGTAGCCATATAACATGGGGAATAATGATAATCATATTAATAATATAATGATAATAATGAATTCTATTATTAGTTATATTTATTATTATAATGGTGAATTCAAGGTACATAAATCACTTCTCATCTTCACTATTTCAGGATCCAATCAATCCCATGGCCTCAAATAGCCAAACCTATAGCAACATCTTCTCCTCCCATCAGCCATAACCTACAGAAGAAAATTACACTGAGCTTCTTGAACAACACTGGGGTCCTCTTACTTGCAGATCTATTTTATATCAGTTCTCTCACAGAACATAGACAGCTGTGGGTGTCTTGGCCATGCATATTATATACATCCAGGGGTCCATACTGTTAAGGTCTGTAAACAAGTCAAGATGGCGCCTGGCACTTTACCAAGAGGAGTGGTTCGAGAAGTAATGCCAGCGAGCCATTAAGATGATAGAGATTCCTTAATGGTTGACTGCTGTGTCTAGATTATGTCCATTAAGTTAAACTGTGTGTAATTATTAAGATGATGAGGATTCCTTAATGACCAATTGATGTATCTGGATGTTAATTGAAACAAGCTGTGTATAATCAGTTAAGTGTATATATACCTCTACTGTCCTACAATTAAGCGGCTCCCGCTGTATCAACCTTCACAAGTTCCTTGTCACTCGCCCCCTGGTTATTTCGCCCAGCCAGACTGCAGCACATACATCTCTTGCGTGCTCTCCTTCCTTCTTTCATTTTATGCCGTTGCAGTCCCAGGCTTTCTTCTTTAACTTGTGTTCCCTGGCTTCCTTCTAGCAATGAGTTTTCACAATCTTCTGACTCCCTGACAGACTGCTGAATCCCCTCAAGGGAGAGTTCTCGGAGTCAATAACTTTACTTCATCCATTCTCATATCAAGACTCACTGACTCCTTGGTTCAGCACCCTGATCAATGCTCTCCTGGTTCCTGCCAGTACAGCCCGGCTGGATTCTACAGCCCCTTAGCAGATCCAGCACTTCCTCATTAGGTTATGTTGTAATTTGATCTTAATTATTAGTCTGGAGAGGACAGAGGTGTTGAAGGTGAGCGAGGATAGGCTGCATTAAAACAAGGAGGCCTCTGCACGTTCTTGAAGCAAGGCAGTAGCAACCTACTGTAATCTGAAGAAGTGTTCCTCCAGAACACAAGAGACATGGGGTTGTAAGATATTCTAGACCATTAAACCATCTATCTACATCTCAAGAATCAGGCTTCTACTCCCTTCTTTCCAGAGTTCCGATAATGACACAGAAGGGAACTGAGCTCTAGAGCTCTGCTTCTCATTGAATAAAGTCCTGGGACTAATTTCAGATTTTTCTTTGTATACAGTTAAAAAGGTCCTCTCACTTTCACACTTCGCCTTCAATAGGTAATTAACCCTCCTAGTCTTTCACTGATTTTTCCAGTGCATCAATGGCATTTAACAATAGCCACCAGAGTCCATTGTGCTTATAATTATTATTTATCTCCCAAAGATCTCAAAGCCATGGATATTGCACTATTTTCAACTTTCCTTCCTTCTCACTGATAACCACCCCAGTTCATCTAAGGTGAAAGTTGTAGCAACTGCACTCACTGCAGCTTGCCAGCTGCTCCTAGGGCTATGCCCACCACCTGAAATATAGGGGATCCAACTTCATTCCATTTGTGGTCTGTTTCATCCAACCACACCTAGAACCAGCTGCCTTGGGATCAACTTTTCCAGAAAACAGAGTAATATAAAAGTTTACAAGCAAAGCATTTACTAAGGAAGGCGCTCTGTAGCAAGACCTATAAAGGGCTTGTCAGAAGGGTTAATTGAAATAAGGTACACTTGTAAAAAAGACAATAGCTACCACCACATAAAACTCTGGAGTGGGGAGGACTCTTTAAGATCCTACATCCTTCCTCAACCAATAGTTAGATGAGGTCTACAGCCGAAGAGTGGTAGCCTGTTCTCTTAAAGTAAATCCCATCATTTTAGAGGGCTTAGTTGATAGCTGTTTCTGTCCTTCCTTAAGGGATCTGGGCTATTCATTGCAGCATCCATTATTATATAACTGACTAGATGATCTTCTAGGACTAAAATGTCATGCTACTTACTGGTATAAAAATATTATTTTGCTTACAATTTATAAAGTCTGTCTAGGCAAATGCACATGAACTCTAATGGGTCTCTCTCAGAGTGCTTTCTGTTTTACCTCTAAATCTCAAGTCTACCTGCATCAGTTGCTTAAAAATATCTATTATTTGACTGTATTTTGTCTGACAATGACTCATTATACTGCATCCATGTCAAAAGCATTTCTTTTGATACATTTCTTAAACACAGACCATACTGTCATCTTAGCAAACCACCTTGAGATCTGGGAGATTCCTCCACTCATATAGCATGTTTGTATAAAATCAATAATATCTCTCTGTTTAAGAATTCATTGATTAAATGTTTATTCTTTGCTCTATGCTAAGCACTGTAACATGAGCCATGGATTTTCTGATGTATAGGAGAGGGGACCATTTCCACATTTAATGAACTCATGTGGTTCTGTATTGAATATGGCTAGATCATCAATATGCCTCATGGACAAGCAAAAGAGATGCAAAACATGTGCATTTACTAGCAGCTATGAAGTGAATTGAAGTGGAATTTTCCTAGGACAAACAATATCCAGAATAATGAAAGCCTAGAGCACATAAATTTTTCTCTCCAATGTATCTTTAAAAATATCAAACAGATCAAAACATCTCTAACGTAATTTCTTTGTTGGTGATTTCATTGGTAAATTTGGCTGAATAAGAACTAGTTTTCAGCTTTCGGGGATAGTAGCACACATTTCTTTCTCCTCAAAGTCAATGATTGCATTGACAGGTATAGAGAATGGCAAAGCCCCAAGTTAGCTTTCCTAGTAGCTCCCATATTTTTGAGAAAAAATAAAATGGGGAAAGGGAAGGTACTTTACTGGCTTCCACCACTCAGGACGGAGTAGCACCTGTGTTGTCAGAGAAGTCACATGCCTTAGAAAGTGGGTTCTCCCCCCTGTCTGCAGAAAAGACCACCAGGTATGTCCCTTGCCCATAGACTCCAGTCATGGTCACAGAGAATACTTCTTCTCCTAATACTCTCCTAGAAGTTCAAGCATTGAAGTCTTCTTATAAGAACCCTTAAGTACAGTTCTCACTGCTTCAAGAAATGTCCAGGAATCCAGAGGTCTGCAAATTAACGATATATAAAATCAGCAGGTATTTAATAATTGTGTGGCCCAAAGCACTTAAGAGTGCCTAGACACTGAGAAACACACAGTGAGCCCTCTGTCTTAAAAAAATGGAAAATATTTAAAAGTCAAAAATAGTTATATCATAGAGCTATATGCCAGGACTCTATAAAATTTAAGTATCTATAGGATAGTTTGGTGAACAAAGAAAGTTCTCTTGTCAGATATTTTTAATTGCACTGTGTCTACAGTAAAACAAAAACTATAGGAGGGGTTATTTTTCAAGAACATTGACAATTGAATTCATAAGGACTGATTGATTATAAGTGATGGAAGTTATTTGCAGTTGTAACATAAAAAATGGTACTCATTAAATTTATTAAATAGGTACTGTGAGGACTCAACAATTTAGGTGAGTATTGAACATCAAACCAAAATAAAAGGAAGCATGCAGGTCTGGGATCTGTGACACGGAGAATATTCGGTATGTCTCTGTGTTATCAGCTGTATTGGTCTCTTTCCATAGACTAGTTTTTTTTTTTTTTTACTCTGTTAAAAGAAACACAAGTAAACTCAGAATTCCTCTCTTTCATGCCGTCTAAATAATTTTCTTATTTTCAAGATCCAAAATCCTATTGAAGTGAGTCTTCTAGCAGTCTGGAGTCATGTGACTAGATCAAGAGCTGGAGTCAGAGAAGGTGAAGAATTCATGAGTGGAACTTAAGGGTATGAAGAGAGAAAAAAGTACATACTCAGAAGAAGGAATTGCTGCTGCCCTAGTTGGGGAGGAGTTCTGGATGGGGGAAAACAAGTTGGTAGCCATTTAGATGAAGATAAACAACGATGAGTTTTCAGACATTCCTGCAATGAACTATAGTTGTGGGAAATTCTTAGGACCCCTCAGCCCAAAGGGACAATGGCAGAAGTTCTCAGAGCTAGTGGCCAAGAATCAGCACTGCTGGACAGGGGCTAGCTCTAGAGAAATCAGCCAAGCGCAGACAGCATGGGCATGGGGAATAAGCACTCTGGACTTGGCTTTCTCCCTCTTTGATGTCCTGGGCATCCCTGCTACAGTCCCTTCCCCAGTGGAAGACAGAGACTGAGATGAGAGTGTGCTACATCATGTGGATCAGGACAGAAAAGGAGAGGAACAAAAGGCTCTGGGTAAGAAGCAGAAAAACCATTGTCCATGGTCAGTGCGGCATATTTGGTAGACTTGGAACTTTCATAAATAGAACTGCTATCTGGCCTCTATCTGCTACTCTTTTGAGAGAATTAGAAATGGAGAAACACTCAAGCAGCTTTTTTTTTTTTTTTTAATTTTCTAGTTGAAAATTTATGCTGGTTAAACAAGATGGTGTATGTGGAATGCCAGGTGCTGTAACCATTGACATCTTTTCCTTCCCTCTTTGTTTATGTGGTCTTATACCAAAGGCTCCCGGGGCCTTTTATGGGTTGATAACCTGCTTGTCCACTCGGCTTTATTATTACCAGCCCTGACTTTGACAATATAGCATTTAACTCTGTAATGATTATTTGATTTAATTTACTGGCAGTAACATTTTGGCTTTTTGTCTGCATTCTTAGGAAGTCAAGGTGAATTCCTGGGAGAGCTGGGGAGAGAATACAGTTCCCTTCCTGACCACAATTCAAAGAGCTTGCTGACTCACGGCCGTAACACTAGAACGTGCCAAGACCCCACGATATCGGAAGGTGTTGAAGGGATCGGGAAAGAGGAATGGACTTGAAAGGTTTCTTCCCATCTGGTGATTCCCCCAATGGCCAACCTAAAAGGGGACTGAGACCAGAGAAGCCTCAAGTGCTATTATTCGAGCAGCATTCTCCACTAAGGTTCAGGAAGCCAAGGAGACAAAAGGCACCCAGCGACAGCCACAGGGCCAGGAGACTTGGCAAACACGCTACTTCCTCTCTTCTTTCCTCACGACGTGAGTGCCCATCTCTCAATTTGTTTTTGTAAGGAAATAATTAAAGATACAGATTTTTTTTTTAAAAAAAAAAAAAGAGGGAAAAAAGAAAGTGACCTGGCTCTTTCTAATCATTTAAAACAACATCTCCAATGAAATTATTTCAATTCTTTCTCTTTCCTTCATCAGAGGAAAAATAGTTCTCAACAAAAATATCCATCCTCTACATCTGAATAGTAAAGATGAGATTAATTTATATCAAGAAGGAAATATGAAAGGAAGCTTTTCCCAGCTTAATGCATGGTTATGAGGTTTGCATCTTATGTAGTTACGGGGTGCAAGCCCACTTCAAACCACACTGCTTTTTCCTGTGACAGTTTTGAGATATATCTATTCTAAAAAAGACACCTATTCTGTGCTTTAGTTTCCTTATCTTGGATCTGTTTTTTTTTTTTCACCTTTGCATTAACTGCTGGTTTTAACATGGTAAATGCCCAGTGTATTGAAAAACAATATCATTTGCCTTGCAAGTTTGATAGCAACTCTCATTCATTCTGTGATTCAGCAAACTTCTATATACATATTCCTTCATTAGAAACTATTGCAGAATACAATCATAAGAGAAATTGTCCCTCCTCAAAAAAGCACAAAATACAAGGTAAAACTTTTTATAAAAGGTGAATTAGTCAGTTTTTTGTTACTGTGCACACCAGAGAAGAGCAACTTGGAGGAGGAAAAGTTTATTTAGGGTCTGGCTTCAGAGGTTCAGTCCATGGTAGGTCAAGTCCATTGCTGTGGACCTGAAGAGAGGAGGAACATCATGGCAGAAAGGGTAGTGACCCTATTTCTAAATAAATCCACATTCCACAGATTCACGGAGACATGAATTTTTAGTAGGATCTGATTATTCACTATTTCTTCTTGGAAGCTATGACACAGGAACTAGGTAGTAGGACTATGGTTCTATTAAATAGAGATTTCTCGTCATTATTCCTTGAACAACATAGTATAATACTTAATAACTTTTACATTGTACTAAGTATTATAAGTAATCTCGAGATGATTTAAATGTTATGGAAGAATGTGTATCGTTTATATAAAAAATAATACACCATTTTATATAAATGACTTGAGCATCTGCAGATTTTGGTATCTATGGGTGCCCTGCAACAAGTCACCTATAGGTACTGAGGAACAACTGCATAATATATGGCAGAACATTTCAAACCATGGAGAAAGGTAGCATCTACCACATTTGAGTTGGTACTCCAATCTTTCTATCACAACTCAATCATGGGTGTATTAACATCAGTGAGGAGACACCACCCCATGACTAGGGGATCCTTGGAGAATGGAACCTGCAGACCTCTGAGGATAGGCTGGTGCTCACCTGTTAGTCATGTCTCCAAGGTCACTTCAGGGGACTGGTGGACTGATCTGAGACCCTCGGGGAAGAAGAGTTGGACAGTCAGTGATAAAGGGACATATTGAGGCTGGTCTGTTAGCGCTGGAAAACCGAGAGCCGGATTCAAATGCTATTACTGGAATGAAATACTGTTGCCGGGGTTAGGCTGATGGGCAAAGGAAACAAGAGAAAGCTCACAGGAAGCTCATGTGAAGAACAAGACCCCTTCAGTTTACAGCTCACCTGTACAGGCAGAGCTTAATGGGAAGGCAGCTGTCAAAGCAGGAATGTCCATGGTGACGCTATAGCCACACATCACCAAATAAAACAGAGAAGTGTAGATCTCGAGGCAGAAGACACTCAGTTAGTAAAAGGCCCAGTGCACAATGACTCTAGTGGTTTTCAACTTACACGTGAGCGCTTAGAGATTTGTTTAGTTTTTTTTTTTTTAATACCCTGTTGGCAATATAATTTTAAACCTAATACGTTTTAAGAAAATTAAGACAGAAAACAAAATCAGAAAAAAAATGGTTATTTTTAATGTTACCTGCCTATCAAGTATTAGACCACTGAGTTACATGTAGTGTAACTACATGTTCTGAAACTAAATTTTGGGTTGAGTGCAAAAATGGCAGTGACCTAATTTTGTTTCAAATGTATGGAGAGCCCATGCCTGTCCTGTAATATCATGTGCTGTGGCCAGTGCTACAGGCTGCAAGAAAACCAAGCAAGGACTTAAGGTAACATTCGGTCATCTGCAGGTGAAGGCTTGTCTATTCATGAGATAGAGCGGGTAATCTTAACTTCCACACCGAAAAGCAAACCAGAAAGGGAAGATGGCCTTGAACCTTATCTGAAGGAAGCCTGATAGCCCAAGCCCATCTCATTTTTAATATAAAAGCATGGAAACTGTAAATTGTATTCTTTTATGAATTCATTCACTTTTCTAATTGTCTGCTTGTTCATTTGTAATTCATGGGTTATGGTTGGGATAGGAGTGTTCCTTGAAAAGCTTCTGTGTTAATGCTGGAATATTCAGAGGTAAAATGATTGGATCATTAGAGCTGTAACCCAATCAGTCCATCCTAATTTGAAAGGACTGTTGTGCTAGGTATTAACACAGAGCAATGTCGCGTGGCTGGAGGAGGTGGGTCACTGAAGACATGCCCAGGAAGGGTTCATATTCTCTGCAGACCTGTCCCCTTACTCACTCTACTTCCTCCTAAACACCATGTCCTGAGCTGCTTTCCTCTGCCACACTCTTTGGTCATCATATTCTGCATCACTTTAGGCCCAGGGCCATGGAGGTGGCCCACCATGGACTTCAGTCCTCTAAAACCTTTGATCCCCAAATAAATTTTTCTTCCTTTAAGTTGTTCATGTCAGATATTTTGGTTACAGTGATGGAAGACCGCCTAACACATCATGCATCTTCAAACTTGACAGAGTGTCATGGGCTTCCCCATTCAATGACATTTTTTTTTTTTTTGTAATTTCTAAATTTGGGTGGTTTATTTTCTTTGTAGTTATCCTTCTTTAGGCAAAACAGTTCTTCTCTTTGAGAGTCCAAAATCCCATGCATTTCCTTGAAACCCTAGAAGAGGTCACACATACATCTAAATTTGACATGGCCACTCCTAAAGTATAATTAGTGAAGGCAGAACTTGGCATTGAGTCTGTAGAGCAGACCCTATTATTCCGTCTCCAATAGCTCTTCTGCTGCACCAGCTTGTGGTCTGAATGTGTCCATTGCTGGCACTTTCCTTTGCCTTTACTCAGACCAACAGAGAAAGAGAGTGCTCCCCTTCTCTCTCTCTCTCTCTCTCTCTCTCTCTCTCTCTCTCTCTCTCTCTCTGTTATTAGGGATATCTGTACCCTTTAATGGTGCAACTTTTTCATCTCACACACACATAACCCATTTTACCAGGATGCACATATACCTGTGGGATATCAGGGGCTTGAAAAAGTGTCACATCTTCACATGCTATTAATCCCTCCACATCTCGAAAAATCTTGCTTATACCATTTGGTGAAACTTAAAACAAAAAGACACTTGAGATTTTTATTGCAATTGCATTACATTGTGAAATTATTTTCATAAATTTCCCTTGGCTCATCTCTTGTCTTTTGGTTTCCTCTGCTTCTCTGACATCTGAAACAAAATAACCATTTCCTCATTGTTCAGGGGAGATTCATTTTGCAATATTTCAGTTATTTATAATAATCTCCATACCCTTCTGCAAAGGCATGCAATATTCTTATCCATGGGATGCAAATGTATGGATGCATAGTTTAACATTCATCTATGAAAATGCCTGTTCAGTGCACATGTGCATAATTCCATATACATTTGTCTATACACACGTGTCTCTACGTACACATATCTGTTATTGCTGAGATCAAGTCAGTTCTTAGGCAAATATCTCTGTTTAACTTTTCCAGCAGGCCTCTGCAACAATAAAATTGTCAAGCCATTTTTCTTTAACAATTACTGACTCCAGCTATAAATCCCTAAACTGGTCAATAACCTATAACCCAGCACCTTCTAAATGGAATGTGGAATATTTATGTTCCCCCCCAAGAACAGCTTGTGTATAAAGACCCAAACAGCAGTGGGTTGCTGCAGGACCACCTTTCTTGAGCAATAACCCCAGCACAATGGCTCAGGCTTCTTCCCTCCTGTCCTCCCTCCCCCATCCATACTGTCTGAGACCACTTTTCTAGGGGGCTTGAATCACGCCCAACTTAACATATTAGGTGCTAGCTTAGCACACACAGCACTAAACCACACCACAGCTCATTAACCTTTAGACTATAAAAAAGAAAAAAAACCTTGCAAAAACGTCAGCTTAACTTTCCATTTCAATAACAGGGTCTAGGGTTAACAAAGAAGGAAAACACAAAATCTCAGACTGTGTGGTCATTATTATGAAGAATTGTTCATTTCATAATTATTCTTTTGAAAGCCATAAAGTGAAACACTCAGAAAATGAACTTCTAATCATGTCTTTTATGTTAAATCCATTATGTTGTGTTCTTCAAAACAGGCTGACAATATAGTGTGAAACAATCTTTTCATAATATACTTGAGAATTTTAAGAGATTAAGCACTTATAAGATCTTTTTCAATATTTTCTTAAGGATGACTTGGCGGCTTGCAGCTCTGGTCAGCATTGTTGACTAGTAGCAGAAAACTTGGACAGGGGTTTCCAAACCACCTGGGAGGATAATAAGCTGTCAGAAAACTATGACTGGTCACACTGACTTATATGTGTATGTGTATCCATTCTACCTATATACATATAGAGATATAAATTAATATGTGTGTATACAAATATACACATATATATGTAGTAAGCACACTTAACACATATTAGGCGCTAAACTAGTTATCAAGATTGCAAAGACAAGGGTCTTCAGTAATTTTCAGTCTAGCTGGGGACGTGACCATACTAGGATAGCATTCCCTGGGCAAATATTATGGGAGGCTTGGATACATGAGGAGTTAAGGGAAGTCTTTCAAGAAATCATGGTGCTTGCTTGAATCTTCCCAAGAGATTCAGTGAGTCATTTGTGTCTCCTTATCACCTATCACATGCCAGACTCCAGAGTGGAATTTTAGTATAATTTTTTTTTTTTTGCCATGAAAGTCATATATCTTTGATTAGCAAAGATGTTGGTGATTCAATCATAAGTATGATAGAGACATGGTTCTTGCCCAAAGGAGCCTCAAGTCGATTGAGGAAGTGAGATACTTGCCATTACAGGAAATGGATAGACATTTCAACTGTGCTGAGGACAGTGTTTAAACCAGGTGAAGCATGGGGGTAGGGATAACCCAGTGAAGTGCCAATTTGAACAAAGTATAGAGAAGGAATAGAGATGGCAAGATTGGGTGGATTAAGTATAAATAGTTTGGTTTTCTGTTGTGTGAACATAAGGCAAGGGACTAAGGTATGCCCTGTATCCTCAAGCATCATCTGTCATTCAGACAAGAGGACCAGACTGGTAATCAGAAGACCTGAGCACGGGTTCCAATAAAGACCCTTGAAACACTTACTGCAGGGCTAGGGGCGTGGGCATTCAAGGACATTGAAGGACATGTTTTTACACAAAGATGCATATTAGAGCTCCAAAACCATTCCCTGTGCTCCCGTCCTGCCTCAATCAAACCTTCCTCAGGTTCACCTGATGCTACAAAAATGGTGAAAATGATATTGATTGCCAACTTCAGGAAATGTGCAAAGAATAAATGGAATAATGAATGGGAAAATATATTCAAATACTAACCAACAACCCTAACTTTATAAATGTAATAGAAAATGTTCAGAAAAAAATGTCAATACTTGTACAAATTTAAATGTGCATTATGAAGAAAGATAAAAATAAGACTAATAAAAATGTTTCAGAACAATTCAAAATAATCAGTTCTGTCCTTGGCTACAGGAGATCTGCTAACATAAAAAGTGTACTCAGAAAGCTGATTCAGGTTTTAAAAAATATTGTTCTTCTGAACACTTTGTCTTTTAGAATCATCTTCCTATTCCTTCTCCTTTTTTCTACCCCCTGCTCCGCCTCCTCCTTTGTTGTTTCTTTTCTTTTTTTTTTTTTTTGGTAATTGAGAGAGACAAAATAAGACTTGAAAATATTAACTTTGGAAGAGAAAATAAAATATCATAATGATGTCAGTTCTCATAATACTAAGTTATTATATAATGCCTATATAATAATTATATAATGCCTATATAATAACAGTATTATTTGAAGCTCAAATAAATTTGTATTTAATGTCCAAAATTTGTATTATACTTTATGCAGAATATACAATAATTTAAAATATTAAATATTATTCCAAATTAACAAATGATAATGGTGTGTGGATATATATGCACATACACATGTAAATGAAAAAGTAAAAGCAAATAAAATGACCATTTGTTAAATATTTATCAAAAAAATTCTAAGCTTTCAGGTTGGCTTTGACAAAAACATATGCAAAAAAATAATCTTTTAAAGATTGCCAAGGTCTCGGCTTGGCACAGAATCACGAGCCACCACACACTTGTAGATTCAAACAGCAATTCTTTATTCCGGAACTCACACCGCCTCCACACAGGTTCAGGGGCAATCTAAAATCTCCCACACAATTCACCTACTCCAGGAGGCTTTTTCCAAATCCCATTTGAATCTCACCAGAACTCAACGGGAACAAGCAGCAGGAACACCCTAATCCCAGCAGCAATAATCTTCAACCTCCAACTTCCCTAAAACCCTATTGTCTCAGACCGGGAACGCCCTAAACTTGTCTTAAACCGGGAACGCCTTAAACTCAAGGAGCGGGGAAACTTCCTCAAACCTGATCATCTCTAAACCCGGATCCACCCTGGTCTTTGAGCAGGGTCACCTTTCTCAAACACACATGCAAGGTCGCAGCAAATTTCCAAGGCAAGTCCATTTAACATGGGTACGCTGGCAAGAAAATATCAATGCGTCATTCCTACTTGGCAATGGCCCTCAGCAAAAGATAGGTAAAAAAATTAATTTAAACCTGTAAAAATCCTGGGAAGAAAGAAAATAAAGAAGGAAAATGAGCCCTAGAGAAAAATAATTATGTACCTCGCTAATTTTGAATCATTATAAAGAAAAGTGTAAAGGGCATTAATAATGATGTGACATTTCATATTAAAGTGGAAAATTAAAAAACTAAGTTCTATCCAGTAATGTCCCAGTTATATGGTATGTCCCCAACAAACTATTTGAAGGGTATAAATTGATACAGACTCTTGGAAAATAATTTGGCTGTATGCAGTAAGGACAGAAATAATGACTTTTGTGATATGGTGAACATGCTAAGAGTGTATCCTGAGGAAATGATCTAAAAGGAGAAAAAAGCTACACACATGAAGGTCTTGATTCCAACATCAAAATGAAATGAATGAGAATCAATCTAGTTTGCATAGCAGGGTGGTGCAAAGGAAAGGTAAAGCAGTTGGCAATTAAATTACAGCACAGAACTTCTGCCTAATGAAATTTGACACAAGCACTAACAGAACAATAATTGAAAGCTTCGAGACTATGGGAATTTCGCACATATAGTTTTTAAGTGAAAAAGCAGAATTAAGAACTAACTCTACCCACATATTATGATTGAAATGATATCCATATGCACACAGGGTCTGATATATGTGTATCTGAGTGTCCTCTTGCACACACGCACATACACATACACAACCGCGTACACTATCATTGAAACAGTAGTGTTTCTGATTTTCTCTGTGCATATTCCTACATCCATATGCAGATGAGACATAATGAGTTTTTAAAAACAACAATTATATTAAGGTTTCTGATTCTACTATTATTTTGTCCAGTATTCTACACAGTTTCATGCTGTCCGGAACAATGTTCCCATTCCCAACTCAATTTCACAGTTCCTGAAAATTCAAGGACTACATGGTCATTGTCATACGATGCTCATTCTCACTGTTTTTGGTTGGTTTAGGAGTGGGCATGAGGACCAGTCCTGGACAGTGAGACTTCAGGGAAGGGAGCAGATGAGGGGTTTTAAATATGGGATTTTATAATTTAAAGGTGACATCTGAGGAGAGGATCAGTTAAGGTACCTGATGAGATGAGGCATCTCATCACCAAAGCTAATGACCTGAACAGGCTCATGCTCATGTCCTACTAGACGGAACCTGAGTAGGCAGCCCCCCTCCACTGCAAAGATGGCAGGAAAATGAACCCTGGAGGTGGAAGTTGGCCACCACCTGTTATGGGGCAAGAAGAGGAACTGGATGTTAGGGGTGTGCTCAGCAGGTTGTCCCACAGTCTCCCTTAGGCCCTAGAAGTCATGAATACTTACAGCGGGTGAAATCTTCTACCACCTTCCTAAAGCTAAAATTAGGACTGGAAACAGCTGGAAACCAGAGAACTGAGCGGTTAAAGATCCTGGGTCTTTGGTGTCATTAGAGGGCCTCTGACGGCTAGCATAACTGGAGATTTACCTCGCTCTTCATGTTGTATCATATGAAATGTTCCCTGTTTTTAAAAGTCAGATTGAGTTGAGGTTTCAAAAGTAATTGAAACATAGATTTTTTTTTTTCTGAAATAAAGTGAAATAACTTTCCAGTTGTTATTGACTGAAGGTCCACTTGAATTCTTCATTGATCAATTCCAGGATATATTTATGGCTTACCTATTTCAATTTATTTCCTGGGTTTTTTTTTTTTGCCTTTTTTTTTTTGTTTGTTTGGGTGAGGAGTATTGAGTCAACTGCTCACTCTCACTACAAAGCATCTAGCAGGAAAACCTTTGCTTGTTTGCTGTCATGTTTAATATTTAGAATCAGAGAAGAGGAATTCAAAATTATCCACAGGAAGGGAGAATATTCTGGTGGATTCTATGGAACAGAAGTTACAATATATTGGCATAGGATACCATTTAAAAGTTCCCCCATTGTGCCCAGTAACATCTGCCTCCTTGGAGAAATGTTTGATTCTAGCTATGAATAACATAAATAACAGAATTCAAGGAAATATCAAAACTACTAGGTTTTTGGAAAACAGACTCAGCTATCAAATTGAAAAGCTCCCCACAAACATAGTTGGGACATTGTGAATTTTAACATGGACAGTAAATAGAATTAATAGAAACTTTTCAGATCTGTGTATGTTCATGAGTTTGTAATAATATCACTAAATGTGTCCCATCAGCTATCTTTTAAGAAAGCTAGAGAAATGATAGGTTCTTTTGAAATCTGGTCAATAAAAGGAAAACATTCTATGTGTACTATTACATTTATACACGAAACACACTTAGGGTGGCTGAAGAGTTTATACATTTTTGTATGGAAGTAATACAGCTAGTTTAAGAGTGAAGCCAGAATTATTTTTTTAATTAATTAATTTTAAATCAATTACTTATGCTGTGTTGTAAGTAACAGAACCAATACTGGGTTAAGTAAGCAAAAAAGAATCAAGAGGAAGATTAGGGGCTGAACCAATTGATGGTGCTGAGAGGCTGGGGGAACAGACTTGGAAAGGAGCCAGGCAGAGAATACTTCAGACATTGAAAAATCAGAAAGCCACAAAACTATATTTAAGGAGACACATCCTGGCCAGCATTCTGAGGCTACCAGATGTTGCTACTGCTGCTTCTGCCTATGAATTTTAACCTTTCCTCTCACTTTGTCTTACTTGTTCAAGATACAAGTCCTGGACAAAACCATATGCATATGTCAAAAAAGTAATAAGTGACATACTAAAAGAAAATAGGAGGAACAGAAAGAGTTGTATACCAACTATGGACAAAATTTTTCACATGCCTCATTGCAGAATCCTGGCATCTCTGGAATCTTTATGGAAGATCCTCTTACTACCCTTAACACAAACTCACACTTCAGGGGAAGTAAATGAGATCACCTATCTGAAATTTTCTAGGGCCAGGGTTTAAATCTGCGTCTTTATGATTACTTAATCTAGCTTCTAGAGGAATCACCGGAAGAAGAAATGATAAAAAATGATTGAACAAACAGATATAGCATTTGCTTTAGAATTTGAAAGCTAAGTGAGTTCCAGCATTCACCAATAGGAAAGAAAACATCAGAGAAAGGGAACAGCACAAGAAGACCGGAGGAGGAGGGCAGTCTGGCAACCTTGGAAAGAGATTTAAAGAAAGCCTTGGTTAAGAGTCAGCTTTGAATGCCTTCAGGGCCTGTCAAGGAAGGGAATTTGGCCTTTAATTCCAGTATGCTTGGGAACTGTTAGACAATTTAGACCAGGAAAAATAACAGTGTCAGAAATATGCCGTAGGAACATAAAATTACGAGCCAGAGTATGCTATTAGTATTAAAAGAATGTGGCCATGCTTTCCATTCTTTACATAAAGAATAGTGCGCCTTATTTTTAATAAATCAATCACAGGATAAAATTACTCCTGCAGATGATTTTAATATAGATAGTCACCTTTGAACTTGTATAAAAGGGAAAATGTCCCACAGAGAGCCATGTTTGCTTCCAGGACAACTAGTACTTCATTTAAATTAAAATTGTTGTTTGCACACATAAAATCTCAGAGAATGCTTCACTCATCATGAAAGAATGCTTCACCTTGTTTCATTTAGAAAATGAGGAATGAAAGCAAAGGTGAGTAAATGACTTTAATAATATCAAATTATAAATAGTGAAGAAGCTGATGAAAGAAAGGGTTGGGTTCTCCTGACTCTCTAATACAGTTCTTCCTGCTCTTTCCACCATGCTATTGCTGATTTTTCTTCTGGCTGCCATGAAACAAAAACAGGGGGAAAAAAAAAGAGAAAGAAAAGAAAGAAAGAAACTTCTTTGGGTGACTGAGCATTCTCTGTATAGTAAACACTTATAATGTCAGAATAATCCTTTATATTTATCTGGAATTTTATATACTCACCTTCTGAAAAAGTTGAGAAAGCTACTGTCTTGAAAACGTTTAAGCCAATCTAACGCCAAAGTCCATATCATTTTTTAAAATTTGTAAATAGCATTTATTTATTTTATATTTTTGGTATAATTTAAATACAAACCTCTGCACATCTTTAAAGTGTAAAAGTTTATACTTTAAGAACGTTTGAAAGTTTTATAATAAGTATGCAACCAGGAAACCACCCTCACAAAATCATGGATAAAACCATTGCAAAGGCCGGATCTTAAAAATTGATTTTTTTGCATTCAAAATTATCAGCAGGTCCACAAATTGATCATTTAGAGAAGGAATTCCAGTGAGAGGTGGAATAACAAAAAAAAAAAAAAAAAAATTGCATGATTTTTAACTTTCAAATAGAAACAGCAAAGTAAGATTTCTTTTCCTCACATCTAGTTTCTTAAAAACAAACAAAATGAAAGAAACAAACAACAACAACCACCACCAAAAATAAATCAATAAATAAAACACTCAAAACTCTAAATTAAAGTGCCGTGAGAGCATGTTAGGTGTTTTGGTAGTAATTATCAAAATGATCTGTCATCAGGGTTTACTAAACAGGCTCCACATTTACTTTTCTTTAAAAACAAAAGAAGAAATCTTATCTTGTTTATTTTTCTTTACGTAGTTAAATATATTGCATAGCCTTTTGAAAGGGTTAAATAATTTCCTCCTCTTCTGCACATTTATTTTTTTTTTTCTTTTTGTGTGTGAGGTTTCCCACTCACCATAGCTCTGTCCAAAAGGAAATTAAAATGAAATACATCAGGCATGCTGGGACTTCACACTTCAGAGACTTGGAGAGCAATATGGCCTGGTTAAATTGATTGTCACTTTAACTGCCCACAGCTACTCTTCAGGAAGGGGGCTTACGGTTTTACTGTTCTTAACGGGACCATATCCCTTTTCCAATGGCTGAATTTAGGTTGTGCTGAAATTCCTATTAGAATCGGAGTCATTAATATTTCATTAAAAATACCCATGATGTCAGAAGCGGCCATTCCAGACCTGCCAATTTACAAAGAAAACTACCTTTTCCCCCCAGGGCTATGCTAACATCCTCATGGTCAAACCTACATTTACATTTTTCCATCACTCTGAACTGAAAACAAAAATGAGAAAAGGAATATATCAAATGATAGCCATCCTCTGGTGCCTTCTATGATTTCAGGTTACACGGTTGGCTCTTGACCCTGAGATCGAAGAAACCCAACTTCAGTGAAGTAAAATTATCAACAGATCATCAAGCTGACCATTCAGATATCTTACCTTTGCATCCTAATTTAGGACATTGGACACATGAGTATGAGGTCTCGCTGTGTCAAGTGCACTGAAAGACTGTAATTTCACAAGAGTTCTACAGCCAGAGCCACCTTAGAATCACAGCCACCAAACGACTTTGTATGTACATTTCAATCATAACTATAAAAATCACCATCTTGTACCTAGTCGGTTACTTATAGATGATATTCTTCTTGAATATTTGCTTTAGAGAAAACTTGTGGCAGAGTCTGATTTGAAGTTTTAATCATTAGCCTTTGTTTTAGACAGAAAATAACTGCCAAAATAGCCAGACACAAGGTGATGATTCTGTCACTCATCTGATTCAATGCTCCCTTGAGTATTTCCCATCCCTGAAGACTCCCCAGGCCCTCCAGATCAGCTTCTCTCATTCTAAATCTTGGCCCTATGGGTTCATCAATTCCCCATTATGGAATACATTTTCTTCACTGTTTCCACTAGGTGACTCCTACTCATCCTTTAGGGATCAGCTAAGATGCCATTTCTCAACCTGGAACGGGACTCAGAGACCTCATAGTTCATGGCACTCCCAGCATCACAGCCTTTGGCTGCCCTTGGAGCTCAGGGAGACTGCCTAGCTTGTTAACAGCTGTGTTCTGGGACTTCACATGGTGCCTGGTATATGCCAGGCCCTCACCACAGTTGATGGCTCAATAAGTCTAATAAAGACATTCCAAAAATAAATACTATGGGTCACTTCTGATACTGAGAAATGGATGAGGCAGGTCACTTTCTAGGCAAATACAATAGAATAGTCAAAATTTTCTCACAGACAAAAATGCAAGAAGCGTGTTCCTAGGGTGGCAAGTCAAAGACTGCACAGCTACAGGAGAAATGCAAGCAAGGGCCAAGCAGGGATTTAAAGCACAATATAAACGAATTCATTTTCTTCCTAGATCCTCATTCATCATTTTAATTGATGGATAACTTCATTTCCCCCTTGCCAATAGTCAAGAAAAATGGACAGAGGATACGTAATGTGGAAATACCTTGAATTAAGGCAGTGTGGTACCTGAGTAGGAATCACTGCTCACACTGTTAATTCATCATCAGTTTTGCCCATGCTTACTGGTACAGGATCCTCCATTTCCTCTCTAATTTCTTCCCATCACACCCCAACAAAACACCTCAATTTCATTAATTGCAAAGAAAATAGTTTAAACAACAATTTCCAAATTTCATTCATTTCTGCTATTGTTCTATGCTATTCTGTGCTATCTGAATACTAGCTAGTAGGTCAGTAAATAAGTTTGGTGTATATTTTGTGGGACCAAATTTCAAATATTTCAGATATAATTAAAGTAGGCTTACCATATGTGACTTTTTCAAACAAGCATCACATTTAAGTTCTGATAGCAGAAAGAAAGGTAACTTCAAACTGGTTAGGAAAGGGAAAAGAAGGAGAAGGAGGAGAAGAAGAAAAAGAAGAGGAGGAGGAGAGAATATACAGAAGAAAATCTAATTTTTGAATTCTAAATTATACTTCTTATATCATGATGACAAATAATATACTGCCCCTGTTCCTCTTACCTAGCAATTGTCAATTGTTTTAGATTCCTCTGTTTTCTGTAACTTTATAAATATTACATATGAGATATATGTGTATATATATATATATATATATATATGTATATATACACGCACACACACATATATTATATGGAGGAATATATTTAAAATGGAGTATTCCCCATATCAAACTTAAAAATCAGCAGCTTATGATAATAGAATAAAAAGCTTTTTTATTATAGGAATATATTATTTTTGTATGCCATTAATGCTGAGCAAAACTTAAATATTCATAATTTAGGTGATAGATGAACTTCCCAAAGAGTTCTGAATGATAGTATGCATGGATTTAGTGATTGTCCTTGCTTCTAAAAAGGAAATGAACCCTATGGGTGGATACGAGGTATGCTACATACATAAGAAGGGCACATGAAGGAAATAAATCCAATAAAACTAGAACAAATACCTCTTTTACAGATTGGTATGCTTTGATTATCTGTTCCAGTGAAACCTTGGGGGATAGTTAATTTTTATTTGAGGAAATCAGGTTTTCAAATAGCTATAAGATTGCCTGTGATCATAAACTGTAAATAGAAGCAAATTTTAAATCCAGATCCCACTAAGAAAATGTCACCCACTGGCTTCCATCTTCTGTATGTCTCCTTGCTCAGAAAGGGCTGGTGTTCAGATGTATTCTAGAATTTTCTTAGTTCTCTGACTCCTCCGGAAAAAATAGAAGGAAGAATGTTCTCATAAAAACCAAGTATTACTATTGACCAAGAGAATTCTGCAGGCAAACGAGAAAAGAAAGAAACAAGCCAATGCTGTCTTGGTCCAAGCAATGACTCAAAGGTGGAATATTAGAATTATATAAGCATTGCAGAGGAGTGGGAGATTATGTTAACATATAGGAGATGAATATGATTAAAAACTAAAATAAAAAGTCTGCTCTGAGTAGAAGAAGCAAGCATTCTGAGGATGGGTTTGCTCTTGGTTTCTGTATCAGGAAAAGTCAGGGAAAAACCCCCACATTTTCACAATATCTAGAGACTTCTTTAAACAAGTACATACATGGGGTTATCTAAACCTGCCAAACTGGTGACCTGGCCAAGGCACCTTGTCACTTTCAAAATGGTTTGGGCAATAATCCAAAGGACAACTGAATTGTGCATTTCATTTTGTTTTAAGTAAATGAGAAGAGGAAGAGCTCAGAAGTCCACAAAAGACTTTCCCCCCTTAAACTCTCAGTTTGATCTCCAGTCCAAAGACATGTAGATAAATTCAGATTCTGCAAGAGCAGGATTAGTACAAGACAGGACTGAGTCAGAGCAAAGACACTGAGTGCAGACTCCCCTGCCTAGCTTCTGGCAGTCAGATCATTTTGATTGTCCCTCAGCCAGGGCCTCTGATGGATTGAACATCTGCTTAACTGTATCCCTTATTGTAGTGAACTCAAATGGCTGTGGGGAGGCAACAGCAATCACAGTCAGAGGAAGAAAGAAAAAAATAAAGCAAGAGAAGAAAAGAGAAAAACGTGAGTGGCATAGGGCAGATTTGCAAACCTCAAATCATTTGACTCAGAACACATGAAACTGTACCAATACCAAATCTTCATCTAAGTCGTCCAGATAATATGTTTTTTTCCAACCTGGTAGATCTGTTTGACAGGTTAAGTTGTTTTATTTCCCACAAATAACAATATAGTTAAGTCCAGTGGTAGGCAGAGATTTTCTGTAAAGAGCCAGGCGATATTTGAGGACTTAAACCTAGGCAGGTAGTCTCTATCATGATGGTACATCTTTGTGGGTATAGGAGCAAAGCAAGCATATATAGCATCTAAAAAAAAAAAAAAAGGTGTGTCTTGTTCCAATAAACTTTATTAATAAAAATAGACTGGTCAATTTGATAGTTTGCCAGTCCTGGTTTAGGTAATCACCTTTAAAATGCATCTGTTAGAAACTTGGATTTACAGGCCTTTAGCTTAAAAGAAAAGAAGAATAATAACATCTATTCATTTATTACATAGGGATAAGGAACCACACATTTAAATTTCCTACATTTAACTTGAAGCTCAAAGAAATTCAGTGGCATACACATCACATGAAAACTAATAAATGCTTGAAGTAGGATTCTCAGAGGCCTAGTCAAAATCCAAAATTTATACTTCCATATATTTATTCTGCTACTCTCTTTGAGTAATTGTCTATTTGTAATCAAATCAGAAAGTAATTAAGCATGCCTATTTCAAAGATATGCTTTAAAAAATTCCCATGTCCCTTCAGACAAATGGTTAAGGAAATTGGATAGGTTTTGGGAAATAATCAGGACCCACAGTTGTTAACTAAATTCAGTTCAAATGCTGTATTTTAAGTAAAAATGTATGTCCAGAGGAGTATGCCTAAGTCTTTTTCTTTACTTTTTGAAATATATTTCCAAATTTATAGCTTATTACGTATTTATGTTTAAGGAACTTTTAAAAATTCATAAATTTTTCAATTTTACATGCTCAAAATTTTACCAGTTCTACCATGGATTTTTTTTTCTTTCTTTTAGTTTCTTATGTAAAGACTGCTCTGAAGACCAGAAATTCTCCAATCATTTATTCTAAATTTTTAAAAATTAGCTTACTATTTTATCTATCTAAAACTTATTTTGAAATATAATTTCAAATAGAAACAAAACTAATTTTTCCCCAGAAGTCAGTCACTAGCTGTGACAGTTTATTGTAAACTGTCCTTCTACGAAGGACTTGAAAGAGTATCCCTGTTACATGCTAATGTTTTGTAAATTCCCTTTGTGATCTGAGAAATTTATTTTCCATTTCATTGATAAATGTGCTACTTCTTCTATAGCACCCAGCTTCTGCTTGTTGTAGGTCTGTAACATTGAAACCTCCCTGTGCCCTCTCCAACTTTAACCCTTCTTGCCTGCTTATTACTCAAACTGAGTTTTAGATTTGATTCAAGCTGTTTTCATTTTGTAATTCTTCTGAGACACAGAATGCTTTCCAACACCAGGGCAAGCTGAAGGATGAGTATCAACATGTTACTTGTTTACTAAAACCATCACATAAGAGATCTGGGCAAGTGCCCAGGGTGTGTGGGTGTCCACGCTGTGCTGCCTGTCTTGGCTTCTATTCCGTGTGCCACTCCAAGATCCATCCTTCTGACATGGCCCACTGTACATTAGCCAGTCCCATGTGCATTAGCCTCAGGTTTTCCTGCAATGCTATCTAGAAACTGCCCACTTCTGAAGTCTTTATTTTTAATGCAGTCAGCTAAAGAGTGTTTGTAAGTAGTACTTAAAAAAAAAAAGAAATATTTATTTATGTATTTTTAGTTTTAGGTGGACACATTATTTTGTTTTTATTTGGTGCTGAGTATCAAACCCAGTGCCTCATGCATGCTAGGCGAGCACTCTACCACTGAGCCACAACCCCAGACCCTATAAATAGTGCTTTTAGGGAAAGTGAAGAAGTGTGTCTTTCTAATGTCTTCATGCTTGAATTTTGCCCTGTTTGGTAACAGAAATCATTAGCAATCACCTATGCCCTTAAAGTCTTGTGTCTTATGTTTAATGTTGAGGAGGAGGAATTCGAAAGCAGGCTGACATTATTTTATTTGCTTTTGTTGGTAATAAATTGTATTTTATTTGTGTCTACTTGACACATTTGGTTTGTGCCTCTTATCTTTTTAAGGTGGGTAGTATACATGGATCTATTTCAATTAATTCTGTGGGGTCCATTTTACCTAGACATTTTTCCACTTCATTCTTCAATTTTATTCTTTTTTTAATGATGACTTTTCTCCATAATTTTCAGTCTCATTTTGTGGAATCTCAGCATTCTGGGTACTCCTCTCTGCTTTCTGTAATTCTTCCTTCATGCATCTATTTAAGCCATTCTTACTCAGATTTCTGTTGGGAGGGCCCAACCTAAGTCAGACATAAAGGAGAAGGCCGGTAGCATTCCCAGCAGTGGCATTTTATCTCTGCACGTTTGGGGAAAGTGCCAGCTATCAGCAGCCCCCGCTCTGCCTGCTGCCTTCACTCCCTGTGCACATATGTCTGTCTCTGATACCCTCTCTGGTGCTGCTGCCTGAAATATCAGTGACAAGCTCTGCCTGGCCAAGGACAAAGCCCATTGTCCTCCTGACTTTGGACTTGCTGCCTGGTATATTTCTTTCACAGATTCTTCCAAATGACTTCTCTTTCAGGACACAAAACAAAACCCATATGAAGCACTTCATATCAATCCCAAAGCCATATCTGGGCCAGGAGTCTCAGTCTCACTCTTTCTGTTGGACATGTTAGGAGAATTTTACCAGCATTCCCTCCACTAGAGTTGGCTTCTTCTTTAAATCTCATTATTATCCTTATTCAGTTTGGGTGGGGAAATTTTAAGCATGTGGATAAAATCTTGTTTTCTGTCTCTTGCCTTGAAGTGAACTAAGGTGTGTATGTGTGTGTGTGGAGGGGTGTCTGTTGGCTGTTTCAGTCTAAGTTTTGGCATGGTTTAGACAACTGTGCTCAAGTTACCGACTTGCTAAAACCTTAGTAACGCTAATCACCCTGGTGCACAATTGATCTCTTGAATTTCTTCCTCTTAGCTAAGCAAACGTTGGTGTCCCTCAACCTTACGGCATCCCAGTCCATGGACCTTTCATTTTGTTTCTGTCTCTACAAATTCTTTGAATCTCTTGACCCTTAGTGGTAAAGAACAATCACTGTTTTTTTTTTTTCAACTAAGAGCAAATCTCAGGCAAAAGTAAAAGATCTTAGTTGTAAATAAATGTTTCTAAGAGACCTGATGCATGATTATGTCTAACTTTGATCCATCTTACCTTCTCTTTTGATGTTCTAAGGCTCAGAGGTGCTGCCTCCCTTTGGAGCTAAGGAGGAATTCCCTGGTCCAGGACTGTTGCCTACAGGTGGCGCCCACTGTTTCTCCCTGAGCCTTGCCCACCAGGGGCAGCGAGGTGTGTACGCCATTTGGAATATCTCTGAAGGACAATTATAAATCAAGAGCTAGTGTGATTGACATGTGCCACACATGTGAAACATACACCAGTTTCCAGAGACTAGATTTTTTAAAAAAGTGTAAAATATCTTATTAACATCTTTAAAATATTGATACAATTCTAAATATATGAGGTGAAATAAAATATATCACTAAAAGAAAATTTGCTTGTTTAAAAAACATTCCTTAAAAAGGAATTTGTCCATTGTCGAATAGACAATTCGTCTAACGATGGTCTAGATCAAGTGGTACCCTATAGACTATCGTAAAGATGTAGCTTCTATTCAGAAAGAGATACAAAATACAAACCATTGCAAAGTCTAAGACAGAGGAATTTATTCATATATAATATTTAAAAGACTCCATTTGATTGCTGTATTGAGTCTGGACAACAAAGAAGAAAAGATAAGGTGGAATCATTAATTCAGAAGGTTTTTTATTCATCAAGGCAACTGGTGATGGGAACTGTGACCAGGGAGGGCAATGACAGGAAATATCTTCTAACAAGCAGAACAAATAATAGAAGAGATGGGAAAGGGTGGAGGAAAAAAATAGTGAAAGTATGAATAATTCCAGGAGGTTCAGAAGGCAATAAAAGAAATAATAACAATATTATTATATGGACAACGTCCCAAACTTGAAAATGCATGTTCAATTTGGTGATGACACCAATTAAAACAGTACTCATCAGACATGTGGTTGTGAGATTCAGACACAAAAAAGTAAAACAGACATACTGCCAAACTTTTCAAGGAGGTAGAAAACAGACCACATACTCAGAATTTGAAATTAGATTTCTCAACATAAACATGGAGTGCTAGAATACTGAGGGCCCGTGGATCAGCATCTCCAGCTGAGAGGTGGAGAAGGCCCAAGGTGGCAGTTCTGCATGAGGAGAGAGAGCCAATCGCACAGACCAGGAAGAAGGAGGCAAAGCTGAGGAGGGCAGAGTCTTCTAAAGTGTGTGTGTTGAGGGACAAGGGATGAAAGTAACTGGGATCTGTGCTTAAATGCCAGGAAAAATGACTGACTGGAGCTTCATAGGCCTTAGCTTGAGGAATTTAAGCAAATATGAATTTAAATGAGAAAACTCAGAAAGTATTGTGTAAGCAGTGAATTTACAGCTACAATCTACTATAAACACTGAAAACAGATTAAACTCCCAAATTGTGTTAATAGTATATTGATATAATAGGAGACAGGAAAATATGGGTAGATATATAACCAAGTTCTACACTTGCATGCCGCTTGAGTAATTTGATAATGTCTAAAACTGGTAAGTATGTATTAATACCAAGGAATACCAAATATACCTTAAAAGTAAATATATAGATAGATGATAGATAGATAGATAGATGTAGAGATAAAGGTAGACCTAAATAATAGAAAATCCTCACTTTAGCAGGAGTTGGTATTCAAAATGATCAATGGGAAGTAAACTGGTTTTTCTTAAAAGCATTTATTAACAATACTGCCCGTTGTTAACCTTTTGTGGTGGATTGAATCATTGTTTTCAGTGCTTCGACTCTGTAATGATTATGTTTTGATAGAACTGCAGGATCCTGCTTCTTTGAGCAGAGAACTGTCCTGACCCTTCGCTGTGGAATTGCCTTAGCCAATGGAATGGGAGAAAATATCAAACACACAAACAGACGCTGAACAGACTTTTGTGGTTTAGATTGTTCACTGGAGCTTCTCGGATCTACCTGGAGGAGAAGGTGCTCCTGACCCAAGGAGAAGGAGAAAACCTGTAGGGTCAACATGAACCCAGCTTACAATTTGGAGCCAAGCCCAGCTGATGTCACCAACTCCTAGGAGCCACAAGTCTATTGAGGCAAGAAATGATTGGTGGCTGTCATAAGCCACTGAGAAATTAGTATGGTTGGTAGAAGGCATGAGAGCTTTGAAGTTGATTGATACATCAAAATTAATGAATTCTCTTTACTGAGTGCATTAATAAAAACAAATAATAATAATAATAATAATAAGAAGAAGAAGAAGAAGAAGAACCCAGGGGGAAAGCTGGGATTTCACTCACTGGAATTTTCTCTACTTTAATAAAACAGTCGTATATTTACTTTTTACTCTATTAGTGTTGCTATTAGATGCATCACTGTTATCCAAAAGACAGGAAATTACATGCCACAAGCATTCTTTCTTTGGATCTATGACCACCTTTATTTCAGAAGGCTGCTCTGTATTTCAGATATCATGATGATGCTTAAACCTCAAACCTCTCCCAATCCTTTTACTGGTGTGCTCCTCAGTTTCCCTGTTCTAGAATATTGCTGTCTGCTTTCCTCCATGTTCCCCCATTCTACTGTGAAATGGAATGTAGTTTTAGTTAGTGTAGAGCACTGCAAAATCATGGAGTGGAAGAGGTCAAGGAGAGATTCCAGGATGCAAATCATGGAGGCACCGAGTGGGTTTTCAAGGAAGATAAGCACTGGATGCATAATGCAGAGTATACACAGGGGTCTCCTTTCCACCTTAAGAAATAGAAAATCGCTTTTAAGACTCCCAGAGGGAAATCAATGAATGGCTTCCTTCCCCATGGAGAAACTTTCCTGTCTTAACAGGAGCAACATAAATAACACTTCTATTATAAGAAAGGACCAGCCTCTTATTAAGAGTCATAAATCAACAGTTATTTTATTTTCACAATGTGACACTCAAATGTAATTTTAAAGTGAAAGCATATATTAAATGGTATGTGGGTGCATGTAATTTATATTTCTGTCTCATAGCACTGAGATATCCACTTATGTTTGAATAATTTTATTATGTAGGGGGATACACTCTTCTGCTGTATATAGAAAAGCACATGTATGAGGCAAAATATGGGTTTTATATGATTATCAATTCATAAGAATATTGTACTAGAGTGTTGAAAATCATTAAAAAGTCAGAGAATCCTGGGATCAAATTGCTAGTGCATCCATCTCTCGTAAATAGTGTGATCATGTCTGTTGTTTTTTTACTACTATAAATTTATTGCTAACACAATATCTGGCCCAGCATTTATGTTCAATACGGTGATTTAAAAACAAGAGTTAGTAAGTAGAGCCAGGTGTAGTGGTGCATGTCTGTAATCCCAGCAGCTCAGCAGACTGGGGCATAAGGATCACAAGTTCAAAGCCAGCTTCAGCAATTTAGCAAAGCCCTAAGCAACTCAGCAAGACCCTACCTCTAAATAAAATATTTAAAAGAATTGTGGACGTGGCTCAGTGGTTAAGCACCTCTGGGTTCAATCCTTGGTACCAGAAAAAAAAAAAAATAAAAGAGTAAGTACAGATGGGCTCCAACTTATGATGGTTTGGCTTTATTTTATTTTATTTTATTTTATATATATATTTTTAAATTTACAATGGTGTGAAAGTGACACTGTACTTGGAATTTTGATTTTTTTAAATTTTTTTTCTCAGACTAATGATATTCAATCTGATTCTCTCTGAGGATGTGGGCAACAGCAGGCCAAGCTCCTAGTCAATGATCATGGGGTTTACATGCAACTATCCAGAGTGGACCGTACTGGGAAGTTATGGTGCCTCAAAGATTAGGTGTATTAAAAGGATTTTTGACTTACAATATGATGTTTGCAACTTATGATGGCTTTGTCAGGATGCAACCCCCTCACAAATCTAGGGGCACCTGTAAAGGATAAAGTGCCTGCCATCTCCAGGGAGCAGTGTCTTCCCCGAGCTCAGACAACAGGTGGCACTCTTGAGGCTAGAACCAAGTTCAAGGTCTCTCCGTTGCTTTTTTTTTTTTTTTTTTTTTTATCAGATCTAGCCATTCATATATATTCATATATTCAGCCACTCATAATAGCTTGTATATTTTTTTTTGCATCCAGTAGTAGACACCAAATTCAAAGTACTGAATGAAAAATGGGAATTTAGTCAAATGTCCTTAGAATATTTCTTGGGTCACTTAAGACCAAGGAAAGACAAGAAAACATGATGTCTGGGAAATATTCAGCATCAGGGTGTTTGTTCCTCCAGGACCCTTTGTGTACCTTAGTTGTTTGCTTTTCTCTATGAAGTGTGACAGCTTCATCCCTCTCTGGAGTGGGTGATCGCTGATAGTGCCTCAAGGGATGATACTTGTGACGGTAAATTTTGTGCATACATTTGACTGGGTCACAGGAGCCCAGGTATTTGGCTAGACATTATTCTGAGTGGGTCGGAAAGGTTTCTGGATGACATGGCCACTTGAGTCAATATACTGAGTAAAGTAGATTGTCCTCCCCAATGTGGGAGGGCTTCTTCCAACCCACTGAAGCTTCAATGGGACCAAAAGGCTGAACCCAGGAGAGTTTGCTTCCTCTGCCTGACTGTCTTCAGTGGGGACGTTGGTCTTCTGCATTTGGATTCAGACTTAGACTTGGATGGGAACTGCACTGCCGGTTCTGCTGGGTTTCCAGCTTGC